>NC_051155.1:92142391-92396086 GCF_013339745.2 Dermacentor silvarum
ATAAATGCTTTAATGCATTGCCAAAAATGTCTTGTTAATGTACACTTTTCCGTGCCGCAAATATATACTACGCCACATTCGGCGTTTTCTGCACGATCTTTTAACACGAAAGTGTTTTATGCCGGGGTCCACCAAGACTTCACTGACGTATTTCCGTCACGGAAATACGTCATAGAACATAATACAAAGAAAGAAACCAGAAGAAAAAGTTCCACAAACATGCAAAATTTGGAAATCGAACCCACGACCTCTCGGTCCGCGACGATAGATTGCCGAGCGTTTAACCCATTGCGCCACAAACGCATTTGCAGAGAGCTACACAGACGCGCCTTATATATCTAACACTCCTCCGTGTACCCGCGCTCTTGCTCGGGGCGGTGCCGCCGCCTACGAGCAGAAAAGAGAAGTACTGCATTATGACACTAACGCGCACCGACAGTGAACGCTTCGGTGGTCTCAGCACTACGGAGCCTCGATGCCAGCATTCGAAGGGACGCTGGCATCAAGAAGCACTACCAACGCCACCTAGGTGGCGTTGGTAGTGGCGTTCACCGTACTCAGCACAGCGGAGCGTGGCCTCCGCAATTAGCTCTGAAAATGTTTCTGAAGTTGATCGCGGAGGCTGCAATTACGACGCGCTGTACGCGCTGATTTGACTCGGTGACGATTCAGTTACGTGCTTTGTCTTGCGCGTTGTATTAGTGTGTCAGTTACGTGCTTCGTCTTTCGCGTTGTGCTAGCGTGTGCAGCGTAGTGCAGCTTCCATATGCACGACGGTTGCTCATGGTCATCGACGTTGGTAGTCGTGATGGAGGAGACGTGCCACCAGGCGTCAGCGTGGGTGCATCAACGCCTAAGGGCGCTTTAGCCACAAAACACCAATAGACATTATATATCAATGTGCAATAAACATTACACTACTTCTGTGAAGACACGTTTCACTTTCGTGTTCTATACCGATTCCTATATAAGAGGGATCAACCACATTTTTTTGCAGTAGTCGCTGTCCTATGGCTTGACTAGAAAAAAAAAGAAATATATTACTAAGTATTCTGCCTGTATTCACATGTTTCACAGTTCACTCACTGTGTTTTGAATATGCCTGGATGTTCGTGTTGTCAAGGGCACAATGAAAAGCCCTATACCAATAAAAGTTCTTCTCTTCCTTCATGTAGTATGATTAACTCCGTTTTACGGCCAATTTCTCGTTTTCTTTCTCCCTGTTTGTTTCTCTACCCTACACTGTGTTTCAGCCATAGTTGTCTTCGCTGTACATTGTGACTTGCGTATAACGTTCAGGTGCACCAGTACGAAGGCTTCGTTATTGTTCCTGGGCACTATAATGAACATTTGATTACTTTGTTTGATTGATTGATTGACATGACTAAATTCATTGAAAGCCAGAATTTTCTGATATTCGCGTAAAGCCTATAATATGGTTTCCCTTATTCAGTTCATCAATCAGTGTTGGGGAGCATTGTTGAAAAAGAATTTGTCGCAGTTTCACCCGAAAGACGAAGCACCAATTGCGATAGAAAATTATTAGAGAGCTATACGGAGTAAGGATAGTAGTTTTATCAGCTCTATAAACTTGGACATGCAGCAGCACCACCAACTCGCAGAACTGTTGTCGACGCCGTCGGCGTTTTGCCCGCGTTCCCACCGACCGCGCGCGGCGATTTTATATAAATACCTATTTGGTGCCGCAGCTAAACGTCGCCTTCCCTCCTTCCTTCCCGTCCCCGCACAGCCTGTCGCGCGACGGAAAAAGTTGCCTTTGCTCTGTATATATGGAAAGGAGGAAAGAGACGCTCAATTCTGCAGCCCTTCAGGGAGCACGGCGCAGAACGCGCGTTTGCTTTCCGACGTGCGTGCGCTCCCCGTGAAAGCGCGCGTCCCTCGCGCCCTTTCACTCGCACATACAGCGTCCGGAGAGCGGCGACGATTTCTTCGCCGTTGACGTCATACGGATCCTCACGGCGACGGCGACGATGACGGCGACGCCGACGGCAGAAATCTGCTTTGGAGTGTCCATATAATTTCTATCGCAATAATAAGCTACCTCGATGTGCTTTTGATTGCAAGTTAAGCTCCTCTGCCCATTCTCAACGGGCTGCATCACTAGGTTTGTGCGCTCTCGGCTCCGTCTACAGGCGCACAAAAGATTTCCGTACCTCCCTTCCTGAAGTTGATTACATCCAACTGTTTCCCGTTACTCGAATGTGTTTCAGTAGTGTGGAGTAGCATAAGCAATATAAACAGCATTCTAATTGAACAAGTTTCGTATAAGTTCAAGAGTATATGTAAAGTTCAAGAGTATCGTTTTTCGACCCCATGCACCAACTCTTCAAAACTGAATAATCATCCTACGTTTCCGCCACTTAGCTGCCAACGTAGTCACACGGGCACCCTTCTTTACGAAAAATCATTCATGGAACTATTATGTGTTCGACTATGTAACTTCTGCTTCACTGCGGATTTCGCAGAAGCCTACCAGGGAACATAGCCCTGCCACGTTCCTAAGTCTTTCAACTCACCTCTCCACAGAAAGCAATATCTGTACAACTGTCATCTTCTCCATCTTAATATCTTTCAAAACACGTTGTCTTCTTTCTGATTTACAGAATTTTGCTGCACGGCGTGCAGAAATAATAACTGAAACAGCAACGCACTTCATTGCAGTTTCAAATTATTGAAACTGGTGCCAGGCATAATTATGACAAATTCGAATGCTTTCAGTAATGGCTGCCTTTAATATGCAACGACAAGTCCGCCAAAGAAATGAAAAAAGCTAATTAGTAAACTTTTGTCCCCAAATAACTGTATTGACTATCGCGCAAATGCTGTCTGTCGCCGCTATGAAGCTTTCACAGCAATAAAATGTCATTTTGTCTTAAGACCTGAATATTTATTAGTTTTCGACAATGAGTCATGTCCAAGAAATTTGGGCATTACCCCTGCGGCAATTTTTATGAACCCTTTTTTTGTTGTAATCTTTCGTATTGGAATACATATAGTCTTGCACGTCTTCACCCGCGCGTCCTTCTGCGCGTGCAGATTAATTTTATACATTGCTCCTTCGTCCATCCATTGAGCTTCACTGCAGGGCACCACGTAACTCACTGAGCAGCGTTTCCAAAAAATGGTATTTCCGAAGATCAGCCGAAGTTCAACAACTTTCCATTAGGTACGTCGGAAGGATACCTTTTTTCGATAACATTAGCTATTACGGCACTTAGTCCTAATTTCCCTGCTGAGTTAAAGCAGTGCTTTAACCTTGACCAAAGCGCTAATATAGCGCAGCAGAGAAGTTATGACTAAGTGCCTTAAATGCCTATATTTTCAGAAGAGAATATCCTGACGTTAGTAACCGAAAGTTGTAGAAATTCGGCCGTTCATTTGATATATATTTTTTATCAAGTGCAGCTGAGTGACTTACGCTAGTGCATTGCGGTGAAGTTTGGTAATTGGCCGAAGAATCAATGTCCTCAATTCATGGGCTTGCGCAGAAGGACGCATGTGTGGAGCCTTGCAAGACTGTATGCCTATACGAAAGGCTACAATACAAAAAAGCTACGTGTACCTATACTAAAGGTTACAATATAGTAACGTTTATTATAGGTACACGTAGCCTTTTAATTTATAGGTGCCCAAAATAGTGAGAATATGCCCCTTTATTAAACGTTACTTGAGTAAAGGTTACAATTTCATATTTAATTTATTGGTCCACAAATTTGTGAGAATATGCCCCTTTATTAAACTTTACCATGCTAAGAGTGTAGTACCCATGTCAGAACCCATTTCAATGTCTTCTGAGTGTTAATCTTTTTTCACTGGGTCATTGTTATTTTTGCTGAGTCATGCTCTTGACTATCACTTCTACTACCATCGCTTATTGCTTGCTTCGCTTTGTACCCACGTCTCAACCCATTTCAGTAGTTTTTGAGTGCTAATAATTTTTCGCTGAGCCATTTCCACGACCTACATAACACGCATGTCATGACATTTATGACATTACCTATCACTTATATTAGTCATACACTCCTGTCATACTATGCAAATTTGGTACCTACCAAGTTAACGAAACGACCATGAAAGCACCAAGATGCAGGCGGCTGTTTCATGACCTACATGACATGCATATCATGATATTCATGTCGTGACATATCTTTTATGTTCGTCATATGCTCTTGTGAAAGTACGCCAATTTTGCTATATACCATGTTAATTGACCAGGGGAAAAGCTGCTGCAGAAGATGAAATAACAGTAGATTTATTCAAAGATGGAGGAGATATCATGCTTGAAAAATTGCGGCCCTTTATACGCAATGCCTCACAACTTCAAGTGTACCAGAGAGTAGGAAGAACGCCAACATTATACTAATCCATAAGAAGGGAGACGTTAAAGAATTGAAGAATTATAGACCCATTAGCTTGCTTTCAGTATTGTATAAAATATTCACCAAGATAATCTCCAATAGAATCAGGGCAACACTTGACTTCAACCAACCAAGAGAACAGGCTGGCTTCAGGAACGGATATTCTACGATGGATCATATCCATGTCATCAATCAGGTAATCGAGTAATCCGCGGAATACAATCAACGTCTCTATATCGCTTTCATAGATTTGAAAAGGCATTTGATTCAGTAGAGATACCAGCAGTCATAGAGGCATTGCGTAATCAAGGAGCACAGGAGGCATACGTGAATATCTTAGAAAACATCTACAAGATTGCACAGCTACCTTGGTTCTCCACAAGAAAAGTAGAAAGTTACCTATCAAGAAAGGGGTCAGGCAAGGAGATGCAATCTCTCCAGTGCTATTCACTGCATGCTTAGAAGAATTATTCAAGCTCTTAGACTGGGAAGGCTTAGGAGTGAGGATCAACGGCGAATATCTCAGCAACCTTTCGTTTGCAGATGACATTGTCCTACTCAGCAACAATGCAGACGAATTACAGCAAATGATTGAGGACCTTATTCGAGAAAGTGTAAGAATTGGGTTGAAGATGAATATGCAGAACACAAAGATAATGTTCAATAGTCTGGCAAGGGAACAAGAATTCACGATCGCCAGTCCGCCTCTAAAGTCTGTAAAGTAGTACGTTTATCTAGGTCAATTACTCACAGGGGACCCTGATCACGAGAAAGAAATTTACAGAAGAACGAAATTGGGTTGCAGTGAATACGGCAGGCATTGCCAAATGCTGACTGGGAGCTTACCACTGTCGTTGAAAAGAAAAGTGTACAATCGTTGCATTGCACCGGTGCTAACATATGCGGCAGAAACTTGGAGGTTAACAAAGAAGCTCCAGAACGAGTTAAGGACCGCACAAAGAGCGATGGAACGAAAAATCTTAGGACTAACGTTAAGAGACAGGAATAGAGCGGTGTGGATCAGAGGACAAACGGGGATAGCCGATATTCTAGTTGACATTAAGCGGAAGAAATGGAGCTGGGCAGGCCATGTAATGCGTAGGATGGATAACCGGTGGACCATTAGGGTTACAGATGGATACCAAGAGAAGGGAAGCGCAGTCGAGGTCGGCAGAAAACCAGATTGGATGATGAAGTTAGGAAATTTGCAGGCGCAAGTTGGAATACGCTAGCGCAAGACAGGGGTAATTGGAGATCGCAGGGAGAGGCCTTCGTCCTGCAGTGGACATAAAATATAGGCTGATGATGACAATGATGTTAACTAAACGACCATGAGAGCACAAAGACGTAGGCGGCTAGATAGTTAGATAGACATATAGATAGATAGATAGATACATAGATAGATAGATAGACAGCTAGATAGATAGGTGGATAGCTAGATAGATAGACAGATAGATAGATAGATAGATAGATAGATAGACAGATAGATAGATAGATAGATAGATAGATAGATAGATAGATAGATAGATAGATAGATACTGTCGAAGTAGCAAATGTTCGCCAAGAAATGTTTCGCATCTAATAAACGCATACACCTTGTTCTGCACCGGTCACTGTTGTTTCTTTGAGTACGGCTACTCGTCTGCTCGGCTGCCGCACGCTACTACAGTATCCTGTTCCCCGAGGCGCATGCGTGTCCAAAATTTAAAAAATGCTCGGTTTTCAACATTCCCCTCAATGTTGCCTAGAACCAAAGTAAAGCGAAATACCATCAGAATTGGAGGACGCTTAAGCTTCGCCTTTAAGAGTGTAACGCGAAAGTATTCAAAGATCCGTGGGTGCTTATCAGGCTTGTTTTTCGTATATTTAAATCATAATCGGACGCTATCACTTCTGTAGGTTGTGTTTAAGTCGTACTTTACAATTTTTCTGGCGGATTTTACTTTGAGAAATTCAATTTTTGTTCACTAACGCCTTGCGCCACGCGGAGGGCCTGTGTCGTCGGGGTGGTTCGGGATGATGTGGTTCGGCATGTTTATTTCCGCCAGACGCCGATGCTTAACGCCGACGCCGGATTTTCTGCGACACGAGACCCTTTACGCTCTCGCTTTAATTATTCATTGTCGTAGTCCGCCCAGCTCACACACATTCACTGCTGCCTCAGTGAATATCTGTTTCCTCAATGCAATAGACCAATGCTTTGTTAATAAATGTGCATCCACGAATAAAACCTAGCTTTTTCTACATTCAATCGCGATTCTGATGGCCGCCTTTATCATTGCTTACGTCTGTCAATAATTACCACTAGCCTGCCCTTTCCAGATTATCTCGATGGCACTTGCTTGTTGGTTCTAGTGACATGTGCCACTTATTTTGGCAGCAGATGTACATAGTTCAAGTAAAGACAGCGTGACACTAATGTGCCCACATATTAGTAAATAGAGCCCCGTGGCCGAGGCATTAACCTTGTGAGATCCACTATTTTATCTAATGGGACAATGTGTACAAAGTGCACAATATTATGAGTGATGGTGCCGTTCCTATCCACTGCAAAAGGAAAAAAAACATTGTGCGTAGATGTGATATAGTATAGTGGATTAGTACACATAGGCCTATAAGGCCGTACTAACATATAGTAGACTTGAAATTACGGTGCTCTATAAACAAAAGGAGATGCAAGCGGCTGTATACAAAGGATTATCTGGAATTGGCTTTAAACACTGGTGAATACTTTAGTAGCGATTTACGCTAACTTTCGTTTATAACACGTCTTCACAAGTGCATGCTTCTTTTTTGTCAAGCTGTAGATGAAGTGTTTCACTTTCTGTGTAACAAAAAATAAAAGCTTGTAGGAACTGTTTGGTAGTAATCTTTTAAAGGAAGTCTAAAATGAAGAGCGTAAGGTTACCGGCGAAACGTTTAAAACAGCAGAAAAATACCTTTCAACATACGGGAGTAAAGAACGCACCAGGTACTTCAAGACTTGACAAAAATGTGCAAATTAATTTCTACCGTAGATCACATATATAACCACATCAATAAATTCATTAAAAATAGGTGTATAAGTTGCCGAATAAGCAAATAAAGCATCACAGCAAAAAAAAAAACCTTTATTGGCAAACACATATTCATGAACAGTATATATGAGGGATCATTAACGTGATATACAAATTACTATTCAATATCATCTAGCATAAGTCGTTAGCAACACTTGGTGGAAAATTGATCTTCGATAGCTGAGAATTTTAAATTTAAAATGGGTGAAAAGAGGGCTGCCGTTCTAACGTGCTTACGTTTTACATTTTGTAGTGCAAAGGTGTTTTTTCTGAAAAGGGCGTGTTATTGATATTATAAAGTTACGTTGGGATAAGTAGCTCAGTGGGAATGTCACCATTGTAATTTCAGAACGATACTACACCTAGCTTCAGTTGCAATGCGCAAGTAAATTGAGAATGGCAATGCTGCCAGTGTAAACGGGTTGCGGTACGTGTACCTGAAGACGTAGTGCTAAGGAGCAACAAACATAATTTAGGTACCTGAAGCTGTTTGTATTGTCACGCTGTAGCGACGGGGATAAATTGGCACAGTCGCACAACTGCGATTGATGTAAACTAATCCTTTATCGGGCGAATATGTGCGAAAAAACAACAACAAAATACTCAAGCCCCAACGACGGTAGCGAGCACAGTCGTCGATTGAGGACACATGATCCAAGGTCAAATGTGTTGGCTATTACCGCATGACTCGTCGTAGATACCAGCGTAATCGCTGGTGCTTGCATGCGTTCTAAAATGCACAACGCTATTTGTTTCGGCGACCACATTCGAGAACGTTTCGTTACAGAAAAGCGCGCTTTGCGCTGAGTGTTGAGTTTTAACATTCGTTAGTCCGATGAAAAACTGTCGCCGGAAGTGACCGTGTAAGTGCCAAGTTTGCAAGCCCCCCGCCCTTGTCTTTCTTTTTTTCCCCTTAGGTTTAAACAGCCACCTGCGTTGTTATACGTCACAGTGTACGTAGCTGAGTACAAGTTCTTGTGTTGGCGAAGTCCCATAAAACACGCTATGATATCAGCCATGTTGTAAAAAACGGTTCAAGGGATGCTTACAAGTGTAGCTCTGAGACGCATAACGTTCTAGCGTTCGCGAAACTCAAGAGTTTTAACGACGTCGTAATAGCCAGCTTTGGTAACCGCAGCTCTTAAACCTCATCACAAGGTAGCACGGAAAGTAGGCTGGACAAGGGAACGTCGAGAGGTAGACGAGACCATTTAGTTGGTCCTCGGGGAGATCATGTGGGCTCATTTAAAAATTATATGGCCTCAACCGAGCGCTTGCAAAGTCTTAGATAAGCTGGTGCACGTGTCCGGTCTGTTTAAGTATCTACCCATTTTCTGTATGTTTCTTCCACGTTTGCCTTGCGCGCAGCATCTCTTGGCTAAAAGCACTTTCATCCATTCTGACAGTGAGCGATCGTGCAATCTCTTAAGGTCACAAAGCCACGGTTTAGAGACTAGGACCATGAAGTAGGCTTTAGAACCAGAAGCCACGAGCATGTGACTCATTTAGTGCGCATGAACCTTTACCGTCGAAAATTCCCGAAAATCACAATTTTGTGTTTATTTCCTAACAGACTTGTGAGGCAACACTCTCTGGAACGTAGCTGGGGAATATGAAGACGTAAAAAAAAGCGCGACTACTTTCTTCAGTGGGCGTTACCCTTGACAGATTCTCATCTACTACGTGCGTACACAGCAGGCCACGAACTTCATAATACACCGTGAGTATTAGGTCACGAACGTCAAAGTCCACCATCCTGATCCTTTAAAGTGGCGCATTGCACAGAGACTTTACTGGCTCCGGTTGAGAAAACCAATGAAGGCTTCGTGGTTGAAGGAAACCATCACTCTTTAAAGTTTGCTGATAAATTATTCCGATAGCAATTATATGAACACTGCAGGCGAAGTTTCTCCATCGATGCTGCCAGGAGGTTTCGTATACTACAGATGTATATGTATGCTATATTTTTAGCTACACCGTTCATGCAAGGTATGTGCGATACTATTCAACCGCCAAAAAAGCTCAAGGATACTTTTACTTTCTTGGCTGAAGTGTTCCTCTAAATTTCAGACATTCAGAAAGAAAAAAAATAATCAGAGATATTTTTTTAGCAAAGATCATGCCTTTCATCTTATATATTTTACCACAATTAAAAAGCACACAACAATATTAGTGCTCACTGTTTGAAAGTGATATTTTTAGCTGGCGCCGCTCTTTACGGGAATTACAGTAGCGTTTGTGCGATTACAGCGCATGTAAAAGCTTTTAAGGCTGCCAAACATTTTGGCGCAGCCGCTTATGTCGCATCCGCATATAGTGAGAACACTGTCCAAGCAGTTGAGGGCAACGCTGAACCTTACTATCACTGCCATTACTTCGCCCTGCGGCCGAAACGGACGTTTCATCAGCGAAGCTGTTTAAGCTGGGGTAGTCCTGTGGTGTACTCCCGAAATGTGGGCCGATCCTGGAGATTGTGCAGAAAGGGCCCAAGCGCAATGGCACATACTACCTCTGTGAGGTAGCGAAGCTGTTTTAGCTCTAGGAGGGTCTCTGCTGGCGATGACGTCTGCTGGTGGCAATGACGTTTAAGCTCTAGGAAAACCTCTGCCTGGCGATGACGTCACCATGCGTCACCTAGCAACGTTTCGCCCCAGCTGCGCCAACCGCGCCGAGCCTCGCCACAGCTGCGTGTGTGGTCACGTCTAGAGCACTGCACGGGCTCGGGCTTACCCAAAAGCCCGGGCCCGGCCCGGCCCGGCAGGAGTTTTTTCACGGGCTCGGGCCGGGCTCGGGCACGGCGTGTGCTTTTTGACCCGGGCCCGGGCCGGGCTCGGGTTTTTTTGACGCGGGCCCGGGCCGGGCTCGGGCTTTCTGCGAGTTATTCTCGGGCTTCTCAACTCTGAAAAACATGTATTTTTGGGTCTCGGGCCGGGTTCGGGCCGGTTTCGAGTCGGGCTCGGGCCGGGCTCGGGCTTAAGGATAAGGGGTGGCGGGCCGGGCCGGGCGGCTACCGTAGATTATTTCCGGGCCCGGGCCGGGCCCGAGTCTCGCCATAAAAGTTTTGATCGGGCTCGGGCGGGCCGCCCAATGTAAAAACGGGCCCGGGCCGGGCCCGTGCAGTGCTCTAGTCACGTCATCGGCGCGCCGCATTGCTTCTCCTTAGCTTTGCCGAGCCATGACGTGAGTGTGCCGTGCGGAGTGGTTGCCGCCGTTGCGCAGAGGTGGAGCTCAGCTGTCACGTCACAGCGCGAGCCCACGTTGCCACCGCGGCGACACAAAAGCCCCGCCGTCTCCGCACCCAGCACATCGCCGCGAAGATGGGGCGGCCGAAGAGGAGCGTCCCTCCCGAAGAAGAGGAAGGGCGGCGCGAATGCCGCCGCTCCGCTATCGGAGAGCGAGTGAGAAGACTTCGGTCCGATCCCGAGTATCGCACCACCGAAGCGGCGGTGAAATGTCGGCGATGCGCAGAGGATCCGGAGTTACGAGCCCGCGAAACCGAGGACAAACGTTGGATGGTCCAGATACTTTAATGACCAAGTGTTCGTTGCTCCTTGAGCTGTCGATGATTCCGGGGTGATCTTGTGCAAAACGAGGGCCAGTCTCGAAGCATAACCTCGCGACAACGTAGCCAAACCAAGATAAATCGGGGGGGGGGGGGGGGGGGGGTCGCCAGCTTCGCCGTTTGCCTATAGTCTTCGCAGCACTAGTGTGAAGCGGGCCGTAGATTTTTTTTTTGTCTGCATTCTGAATGGTCCCAGTTGCCGAACCACACCGTCCTCTACATGTTAATATGCAGGCAACTATTGTCAGTACAAGAGCAGCTAGAACACGCCTCTGTTATTTGTCGCTAGCAAAAAAACTACTAAAAAGAATTGGGGCCCGTCCTCGTGTCCACGCTCGTGTGTAACTCCTCTTCTTCTCCTGCAGAGAATATTATTTAAGAGCTCCTGGCCAAAGAATTTCCGTGTACTTGGTTCCTTTCAAGAAGAATGCTTCTCAAGTATGAGAGCTTTTCCAGCAGCTTCGAGGTGTTACAGCGTCTCCACAGGCCACCGCAGTAGCATGGAAGGCCACCAGCAGAAAGGCGCAATTTGTATGAGCGAACTCATACAAATTCGCCGGCAGAACATCTATCACTGTTCTCATCTGCCACAATTCTTTTGGCAAGTTTTATTCCTTTATCAATACGATGCCTTCAACTTTCACTGACTCTGCGTGTCTAGTTTCAATAACTTGAGCTTAACAAAATTTTTGAAGGCACTGTCGTCGCCACAGGCTCAAGATGTTTCTTTAACACTTGTTTTGTGTTTCCATTTTTTCTTCGAAGTATTTCACGTGACGATGCTGCCTCTTTTGATACTGTGCTCGACAAGTCTCGAGGAAGCATCGTCCACCTTTGGCCTATAAGGAAATGACTGCGTCTGAGAGGAGTTGGTTCAAAGCTTTCTGTATGCATAAATGTTATCAATCATGAATTATCACGGTAGAACTTAGACGAGCAAGGCCGAAAGTTTTCTTTGTAAGCGAAATAATATCTGGGTGTTCTCTTCAACATACACTTCGCAGATCTAATGAGTCGTTCGCAAAATCCTACCCACACGGGAGCTCGTTCGCTCCTAAATTTCCACATAATCCTGTGACATCCAAAATACGATTGTATTTCCTCTACTTTCATTAACTCGTGATAATCCCCTCACGCATTTCTAAATATCTTGGCGTTGTCAGAATATATAATCTTATGAATGCCTCATCATCATCATCATAATCATCAGCCTATGTATGTCCACTGCAGGACGAAGCTAGGCCTCTCCCTGCGTTCTTCAATTACCCCTGTCTTGCGCTAGCTGATTCCAACTTGCACCTGCAACTTCCCGAAGTTCATCACCCCACCAAGTTTTCTGCCGTCCTCGAATGAGCTTTCCTTCTCTTGGTATCCGTTCTGTAACTCTAACGGTCCACCGGTTATCCATGCCTCGTTGTGCCCAAAATCTTTTAAATGCCAGGATGAATTTGACGTAAGAGTGATGACAAGCTGCAGATGAACCGCTCCGACGACTGCACATGTGAAGATGAGAATGTAACTCTTCTTCATGGGTTCTCCGTTAGCTCCGTGTAGAAGCACTCCGGCTAAATCAAGACATCTGACTTCGAAATGAAAAGGTGGAGAAGGCTGAACCGGATCTGCTGTTGATGGAGCAAAGGGCTCCCAGTATTGCTGGCACGAACATCGTCAGAATACTGTGTATTCATGAATTGCTTCCCTTACTACTGGCCTGGCCCTTCAGTATCCGGAATCTTTCACTCAGTTCAGTCAAAATAAAACTGAGACAAGCGTGTAAATTCGTAGGCGTCTATGTGAACAACCCAAATTAATATGGAACTACTTGCCTCGGTGATGGTCAGTAGGCGAAGGGTTGTGGGCAGCAACCCGATCTGCGTAGCCTTCGCAGTGCAAGGCATTGAAGAAAGACCGGGAGCACCGCGAAGGTGATGGAAGGTGATCTTTGATTTCCAATAACTCCGCTTGTTCGGAACGCAGTGTAGTACTTGCTGTAGTAAGTACTACACTGCGTTAATGCGTTACTACACTGTAGTACAGTGTAGTAACGCATTTCTGAAATACTGTATTTGAACATCAAATGCATTTCTCGACTACGATAAAAAGTGGTTCAAGACCCCTTTAAGTTTGTTGATCTTACACTTACAGAATGCCAAATTTATCCCTATTATGTATTGTATTAAAATACTGCATTTGCCCGCAACACCGCTAAAGCACTGCATGCATTAAAGAACCGCAACGGCCCCTTCATTTCTTCTGAATGACATCAAACGTCCTTCGTGATACGCTTAAAGCGCTGTGGCTAACAACATTTTGACATGTATGACCGACGGAGTGTGCGGCCGACCACGTAGTGGGCGCTGGACACACAGTACTACAGGGCAGACACGGCGGCCGAAGGCCATATGCGGAATGACATCGTCAAGAAATTGGCCGACATTTTATTATGAGTGTGCCACAACCACGGAAGAGTGTTGATAGAAAGCAGACCCCGTACGCGCACGTGTAAAGACCGATGGCTAGCAGACGACACCTGGAGCAATCATCACTGACTGTACTTGCTACAGCGACTGTGCTCAATTTCGCTTGGAATATTTCCCAGATGCTCCGTACATACACTATTACAAACTGGCGGCCTTATTTTGAAATGTCTGAACAGGAACGGTCGACCGCGTCAAGCAGCGTTCACATATTGATGTCGCGCGCAGTGCGCCGTTGGAGTCTCCCAGCGGGCGTCACACGCGAGAGGATGCCACTGAAACTTCTTTTGGACAATATAGCAATCTGAGATGAAAAGCAGGAGGAGCGTAGAGCACTCCACAGGCCGATTTTTTCAGCCCGGGCCCGGCCCGGGCCCGTTTTTACGTTGGGCAGCCCGCCCGAGCCCGACCAAAAGTTTTATGGGAATAATCCCGGAAATAATCTACGTTTCCCGCCCGGCCCGGCCCGCCACCCCTTTACTTTAGGCCCGAGCCAGGCCCGAGCCCGGCTCTAAACCGGCCCGAACCCTGCGTGAGACCAAAAAAGATCACTGAGCGGCATTAAAAAACTAAAATAAAGAAGAGAATGAAAGTAATTTCTTCTTAAGGCATAAATACATGTCATATACAATAAGGAACACCATTTGAGCGGTCTCAACGCAAATACCAGCGCGCGAAGTAGTACGAATGACCCTGCCGTGCAGTATCGCCAGCAGTTTCCAACGGCGCGACCTTGATGCGGCCCAATCCACTTCTATCGCAGCGCCGCCATAGTATTTTTCCACGTCGGGCGCCTCACTGCAAAGCATGCGCAGCCCCAGGCGCTCGTCCCACTCAACCGTATTCTAGTACACTATAGCCGAAGCTCAGCCACGACCAGTCGTGAGCGCAGCGCATGGATGAAGTAAATCGAGAAAGAAAGCTTCTCGTTTCTCCATGGTGCAGCGTAATGCGCTGCTGCTAGGCAGCCGGTTGAGAACATGCGTGCAATCATGGATGGACGCAGTGCCATATTTCAGCCGCCTGGCGAATTATCTTTTCTTACCAGTAATCGTTGTACCAATTTGCCTTTGAAGAATCAGCAAGTCGCGAACGCGCTGCTGAAAGCACTAATTACATTGATTTAGGTATAGAATACAATGGTATCCTTTGGTTTGAGGCGACTTCGGTATTTCTGGATTTTCACATTCTGTTCAAACAGCGCATAATACCGCGGAAGAAAATGGAAGTACATAGGAGTATAGCACAGCTAGCTTACAGCTGCGCCGGGGCAACATACTTTTCAGAGTCGAGACACGCGAGGATAACTCGCTGCTGTTACATGCACACCACCAGACAGTTCGAGCCCGGCCCGGGCCCGCGTCAAAATACCCGAGCCCGGCCTCGGCCCGGGTCCAAAAGCACATGCCGGCCCCGAGCCTGGCCCGAGCCCCTGCAGTTCTCTAGAGGAGCGTGGTATTCCTTACGCCATAGCTTCTATTCGAGTTCTAATAAGCGCTGTATGCCACTCCCTGTCAGTAAACGTGAAGTACAATTTCGAGTTCTTTACCTTTATTCATGGAGCACAATGCCTTAGAATTTGCTTTCTAGAAAATGTTTATGCTATTCCAAGACGATAAGTGTGGCATTCGCAAAAACAAATTCATCGCGCATCTTCAAGTGAAAAGGGGAACTTCTCCCCGCATTTACATAAAGTATTGTCTCATAGTATATATTCACGCTACACCAAGCGGTCCTATATATTCCGCACTCGGGTCACGCACCTGGCGGCCTACGAGAAAACGCAGTGGCGTCGCCGTGGGGCGTCCGGGGAATTTCCGCGGTGGCGATGCTTTTCATCCGCATTCAACGACTAAAATCCGGGATGAAAGTTTGAGAGAAGGCAATGTACCCTATAGTGCTTCCAATCCTGCCAAATGGCCTCGGGACACATTTTCCGTGATACGGGTGCGCCATGAAGCTCAGGAGAAGTCACTTATCCCTAGCTTTGAGCCTGCCGGATTCTGGCGGACGTGAGTCGCTGGAATAGTGTATTTAAACACAAGCACAGATATAACCACGCAGAAAAACAGACCGGCAAATGGAATAGAGATATAGAAAATGATTGCAGATATTGTGTGGAGTGCCACGAATGAACGCGAAATGACCCCAGGGGACTTCCAGTATGCCGACATGCTTATACAAGTCGCTGAAGCCAGCCATACTTTCATCTTTTCGTTTTTCTTACGGTTGGAATACCGCGACAATATTGCGCTGCATTATTTGTCTTCCTGAGACGCAATAGACTCACCGGACTTTAAGAACTGGTGTATTTTTAAGTGGCTTACCAAAAAAGTAACACATTAGAATAAAATAAAATGAGACTACTTCAGCGATAAAAATACAGTGGTGTTTCCGCCGAAGGTATTAGGTAGGAGAAATAACAAGCAAATCTTCAGAAGCACTCACGCTAGAAACCACTGTAGGTTCGTGCGATAAGATAGAGTGCTTTCTTAACCGCCTCTTCTTTTTCGGCAGAGTACCTTTGGTACAATAGAAAAGCCTGAAGAAAGTAACGACTTATTACTTTCCTCAGGAAAGTAATAAGGAAGAGAACCTTAGGCTCTTTTCCTTTTTCCCCTGTGCTAAGTAGCAGGCCGAGCATGCTAGTTCAGGCCGACCTCTCTGCCTTTCCAATAATTTCTTGCTCCTCTGTTGGCTCAGGTCATTTGTTATAATTTCTTAGGGCTACTGCTTTGCACAGACGTCGTTGACTCGAAGGTCACTTGTGTGTTCAAACGTTTATTATGTTTTGGGTTTACATTTTTGAATTTTGCCTAGCCGGTTTCTGAAGTCGAAGCGTATACCACAGCCAGCGAGATGATTTTGACTGTTCCCCTGGTGCTTCCTTTAAATAGAGGCGAAATAAAGTGTTTTCTTTAGCAGACTACTCTACTTATGTGAATCAATCTCTCTGCATTTCGATATGGTGGAAAATATGGTTACGCGAACGAAGGATTAAGCACTGGAGACTACTTACAATGTATATTTACAAAAGACAACTGCAGCGCTGGCCAGTTCAGCCGACAGCTCGAGATAGGTATGGTATGCCTTATCTGATGGCGCATACCCACTGCGGGGGATTGGCCAAGATTTGGGTGGGATTAGGCAATCTTTTTTAATACTAAAATCGGTAAAGCTAAATGGAGAAAATGAACAAAAATAAAATATTTAAGAATTCAAGAAAATCTATTTGAAGCATTTATAAATTCCTCCACGGCTGAGCAAGTATCCCTGTGGCACTTTCCAAGAGAGGAGGCTCCTACAGAAAGAAAGGATGTTTAGAATAGAAAAGCTTAAACCAAGCTGTGCAAATTTTGATTCTAGAATATTTTTCCTTAAAGAAGAAAAACGTCGGCAGAATATGAAAAAATGATGTATTGTTTCATCTTCTCCACAGAATGGGCACAGAGGGGAGGGCACCAGACCAGCCCTGTGACGATAGAAGTTTAATATTGGTACCCGACAACGTAATCGGGTAAAGATGACTTCAGTTTTTCTGGTGTGAAAGGAATTTTTGGGCCAAGGGAATAGGAGGTGTCGATATTCTGAGAAATTAGCTACAGCCGGGTTCAAGAAGTCTTGAATAATTGAATATCTCCTGAATCTAGTAGTCGTTAGGTAAGCTATTGTAGGAAGTAATCGTAATACAGGGCCACTGAGGGCCGCTCTCGCGAGACTGTCAGCCATTTCGTTCATGACTAATCCTTTATGTCCAGGCACCCAAAGCAATCTAATTAAATTTATGTGGGCAGGCACTAGAAAATGAAATGTACGTAAAAGGTTAGTGACACTATTTGCTGTGAGCGAGGAACATAAAGATAAAGAATCTGTTATTATTACTACCGCTGATATTGATGAATTTAGTTTGCGTAGGGCTAGAACTACAGCTAGAAATTCAGCCAGAAATACGGAAAAGAAGTCCGGAATCCTGATTGCGAATGACCAATTTAGAGCAGGAGAGAAAATGCCAATTCCAGATTTTTCTTCACACTGTGAGGCGTCTGTCGCAATGACCGTACTTATTGATAAACTTAATAAATGGTCTTGTAATAGGTCGTTTAATATATTATAAGAAAGGAGTTTTGCGTTGTTTGGGTAGATGTCATCATATATGATTTGTAGGTTTTCTCGCACATCACAAATAGGCGGCACCTCCCAGATACGTACATTTAAGGGATTGATTAATGTTTGTACGAAGACCACCTGGGGTGTATGAAAACGAGGCCAGTGTATTCCGAAGAATAGTGCAGGCTGGGAAATGAATATGTATTCTAATCTTGTAATAGGGGATTCATACAATTTTAAGATTGTTTGCACCGTCAGTAAGCGAAATCTACACAATATTGAGGGCAACCTGACTTCTTGGTGTAGTATGTTATTGGCAACACATTTGGGTAATACACAACACAGTCGTAGGGCTTCCCGCTCAAGCAGAACAAGGGGACGTAATTTATAAGCTGGCGCACCGGAAAATAATACACATCCAAATTCTAAAATGGGCCGCACATACATTTTATATATCATTAAAAGTGGATCTCTCCGCATTCCGGACCGACTGTTGCACAGCTTACGAAGCATACCAACGGCTCTCACTCCTTTTTTAACTATTTGGTCAATATGGCCGAGCCAGCTGAGGGAACCGTCATATACTACACCTAAATACTTCACAGACTCCACTTGAGGTATAGTCTCGAGGCGATAAGATAGCGATATGTTAACAGGATTGTTAAGAGGGAAAACCAATATCGAGCATTTTCTAACGTTAAGTGAAAGGCGAATTTTGTTTAACCAGGTTTCTATGGCATAGAGGTAGTTTTGTAGTCGATAATATAGAGAGTGGATATCACTGTCTGATGCGAAGAAAGCAATGTCATCTGCGTATACGTATGTTTGTACATCTTGATGAAGAGGAATGGAACACATCAGAATGTTAAAAAGTAGTGGTGAAGTGACAGCTCCTTGAGGAACACCACGTGATTGATTATAAATACTCGAGGAAAAGCCTCTTAGAGAGCAGTAAAATGTTCTTCCGTTTAAAAATTCATCAATCCAGTTTGAAAAATAATTTGGAATCTCTAGACTTCGCAATATATCTAATACGATTAAGTGTTCAACGCTGTCGTATGCTTTGGAAATGTCTAACGTCACGAGAGCACCTATTTGCCTCTGTCGCCGTGCTAATTTTATTCTACTTTCTAAGTCCACGTGAGCATGCCATATGGAACATGATGGTCGGAATCCAATTTGGCAGGGGCTAAGCAAGTCTTTGTTCTGTATAAATTTAATCATACGGGCATATAGAATTCTTTCGATTAATTTAACCAAATTTGAAGTTAGGGCAATTGGTCTAATATTATCTATTGTATATCCTTCCCCATTATTTTTAAGAATTGGGATGATTTTAGCGATTTTCCACGCAGACGGAATCCATGAAAACCGAATCGAGTAATTTACAACAGCTAAAAGGTCATTAGAAGCTTCCTTAAATAAGATTCTGATCATAGCAGATGTTACCCCATCCACGCCGGGAGCTGAATCTGGAAGCCGCTCCACAATTTCAGCCAATTCCAACATAGAGATTTCTGTAAAATCATCTGATGCCCTACGTAAGCGAGAACAACTTGGCAATACGGAAGAAAATCTAAGCTCTAATCCCTTCGCAATTTCTTCTAGTGATTGTTTTATTTCATCGCTACTTAAGATTATAGAGTCAATATTAATTTGACGTGGAAGAACTTTTCTACTGCGGAGAAATCAGAACAATGCGCGCTTATTTTTATTGTTAGACAGGAAATCAAAATGCTTACAGTCGAATTCATCTTTGGCTTTTGAAACTGTATGTTTAAAGATTGCTCGAAAAAATTTGTAGTCACTCCAATTTTGCGGACTCTGGTTATGTAATAATTTTTTCCAAGCAGCTTTTCTCTTTCTGTAGTCTCGGGTGCATTCTTCATTCCACCAAGGGCTGTAAGAATTTCTTTTATTCAATCTAATCTCAAATTGAGCCTTTTTTTGAGAGTTTTCCAAAGCGGAACAAATAATCGTGGTTTTTTGTTCTGTAGGCGCATCAGACAGAGATGAAAGGGCATTTCGTAAGCATTTTTTAAAAATGTCGTAGTTTATAAAAGTTCGAACCTGGTCACTCATAAATGTTACAGGACGGGCAACTTCAAATACTATTGGAAGGTGATCACTGTTTGTCGAACACTCAACAGTCGACCAAGAAGTTATGGAAAGACTCGGGCCACAGAATGTAAGATCTATTGAAGAGTAAGATTGACCTCGCACAAACGTAATAGATCCGGAGTTAACACACGTTAGCCGATTGTCCAACGACCAGTTCCATAATCGGGTGCCGCACAAATCTGTTCTTAAACCCCATGAGATATGGTGAGAATTGAAATCACCTGCGATTATAATTTCACGTCCGCAAGAGTTAATAACACTATCCAGTGTGCTAATGTCCTGTACGCCAGATGGAAAATATGCATTAACTACGGTGAAGGGACAACATCCAGGAAGAAGAACTAGCTCTATCGCTAGGATTTCACACTCTGGAGTAGAAACTTGAAATGAAATTTTAGCCTTATGGCAAATTCTAGATGAAATGAGTGTAATTAATCCGCCACCTCTTGTAGGACGGTCTAAACGAAATGATCTGTAGAATTTTATTTGAAAAGATTTCGCAGAATTTAGCCACGTTTCTTGTAACATAATTAAATCAGGATTAAGTTGAGAAGTTCGACAAGATAAATCTACTGAAGCAGAGTATAAAGAGCGGCAGTTCCACTGAAGCACTTTTAGCGATCCTATGTTTTGGAAAGTGCAGCAGCCGAAACTGCCTTCTGTAGAATGCTTTGCTTTAGCACAGCACTGGACTGACTTTTCTTAGCTTTTGAGTGAGGACCGGGGGAAGAGTCTTCATTGATAGAAGACATGGTTCTTTTATATGCTCGAGAATTTAGTTCCACCTCTGTCATTTCCAAATCTGTGTTAATCAGATTACCAGTTGTAGGGCCCTTGGAAGATGAAGTCGAAGGTTCAATATCATCATTGGAAGGAATGGTATCTGAGCTTTTATGACTAGCTTGGTGCTCAGGATCAACTGTTTGCGTTGTCACAGGAGTTGGGCAGGTAGTTTGCATCAAATGAGACAAATGACTAGAGATAGCTTGTGAGATACATTCACCCAGGCTCATTGCCAACCGCTCCATAGCTTTGGTAACTGCCTTTTCCACAGCGGCCTCTATAGTTGCAGTAAGTGATAGGTCCGCGGTAAGATTTTGTCTGCCTATAATCCCCGCATAGCCAGATGCCCTTTCTTTCACAATGTTTATTGCCTCCATCCTAGAGCAGCGTCGTCGGTCTATTATTTCAATAACTTGTAATTCTTGAGCCCTAACAGAACAGTTAGAATAATCGGCTGGGTGATTTCCATCACAGAGACAGCATCGCTCTTCTTGGGCACTACAATCACTTTGAGCGTGTTCGTCCCCACATGCGCAACAACGTTGTTTAGACTTACACCCTGCCATACTATGGCCGTACCGCCAGCAATTACGGCATTGGAGCGGACGCGATGCCAGAGGTTCAACTCTGAATACAAGGGGCCACACCTTTAGTTCTGATGGGCAGGAAGTTCCAGCAAAAGTTGCAATCACCGATTCTGTTGGGACCCGCTTATTGTCTACCATTCGATTGCATCGGTAAACAGCAATTACTCCAGTCCCAGACAACCTCTCTAGTGTTTCAGCAGGAGAAAGATCAGCATCGACA
Organism: Dermacentor silvarum; assembly: GCF_013339745.2. Lineage (NCBI taxonomy): Eukaryota > Metazoa > Arthropoda > Arachnida > Ixodida > Ixodidae > Dermacentor > Dermacentor silvarum. The sequence goes on from NC_051155.1 coordinate 92,163,684, forward strand.
CCTCTGACTATTCCCTTAGTGCAGGCGAGGTGAGCAGGGATGCAGGCACTCACCGGTAATGACGCGAAAGATGAACACCTAAGCAAATCCGCGACACAGGACTGGTCTGGCGATCGACACACGATACCTCCGCGGCCGAACTGCCTCACTTCCGTGATGGTCTGGTATGAAGATGTAGCAGCCTGCAGAGCTTTCTGGATCGCCTGGGGGTTGGTCAGACGTATAGAGCCTCCATTTGAAGGAACCAGAGCCACCGGGATGCTGCTCACACCCCTGCGGATGAACAAATCTAGAGGTAATTCATCCGTTGGAGTAGAGGCCGTCCAAGGGGAAAAACCCCCGCCGGGGGAGTTCTTGGATATTAGCCTAGGATGAAGCTGATGTTAGAGTAAGTGATACCTCAATAAATAAGATTAGTAAAGCCTAATATCACCCAAAACCTGGCCAAGAGACAGGAGCCACAGCGAACGCTTCCGAACGCTTCCGTGTGACAGCTCGAGAGCATGGAACAGTTCGTCTTCGTCGGGGCACCCATGCGCATCGTCCACAAGAAACACGCAATATGCATGTGTCAATACTTGGTCAGACATTGCCGCAGTGCTATGCTCACTGCTCATTGCCGGACAGTTACCATAAAAATGTATCTCATCGCAAAAAATTGAAATAAAATATGAAGCGACGACCAGGTGTTAAGCTCGGCAACAAAAAAAGAAAAAAAAAACTGGCTCCAATGCCAGAACGGGATATGCAACCGATAAGTAAAATTAAAACGCACTGAAAAAAAAAACAAAGAAAAAACGTTCTTTCACGTCTCGTCGGATTCAAACCAAGTTGTGACAAGCAATTCTTTAGTGTACTTGCTTTATATCTAAATTTTCTGTATTTATTTATAGGCACTATACAGCTGCGACCGCGTATACGGGAAGCAAAGGCGAAATTTACTAGAAGAGAGTGCAAGTTCTGAGGCATTAGAAGACTTGTTTTCAAAGAGGTATTCGCACTCTTATTTTATTTGAAACCATCAGATTACAATCTTTTACCTAGTATCTGTTGCAGCGTAATGAAATTTTTATTTTTAGTATTAATGTATTGCTGCTTGAGGAATACGCCCATGCCCGAGAAAACGACCAAGTTGAAGTTAAGGCGAAAAGATTGAGGGAGCAGTTAGTGCACTGTCATGCGTGTATGCCACTGCCCCTCCATGTGTAAATACTAGTTTGTATGCACGTTTCTTTCTGTTTGAAGGCCACTTTTATCCCCCAGGCGGCCTCTATGAATTCAAGATTATTCCATTTTGCCTTTGTTTGGAACCCGCAGTATTCTAGAGCGTAATGGACACGATATTGGCTGGCTTAAAATGGCATACTTTTTTAGCCTAACTTGATGACGTCGAAATTTTTTCCTTAAACTTTGACGATTTTTTAAGCATCTTGCGACAGTACTAGAGGCCATCAAGCCATCTGGGCTGACCCTGAAACCGCAGAAATGCCGCTTTGCTTACGAAAACCTTTTGTTCCTGGGCCGCGTCATCATCAAGTCTGAAGTCCTTCCTGATCTGAAGAAAACGGCTGCCATTGCAGCCTATTATTGGCGCTTTGTCAAGAACTTCTCTCCCAACGCCGCGCGTGTGACTCTTTTCACAAAATTCGACGTCGAGTTTACGTGGGAAACACGGCAAGTCGGTACATCTGAAGAACTAAGATGAAGCGTGCAGTAACCACCAGTACTCGCCAACTTCGACGAAGACGCCGATACCGAAATTCACACCGACGCAAGCAGCGTAGTCATCGGCGCTGTCCTAGTCCAGATGAAATACGGACCCGAAAGGGTCCTATCCTACAATAGCCGGTCGCTGTCAAAAACGGAATAGTCAATTATTCAACGGCGGAAAAGAAATGCATTGCCATAATTTTGGCTACCTCGAAATTTCGCCCTTACATATATGGCAGGCTGTTAAAATTGTAAGCGACCATAACGCTTTGTGTTATAAAGGACCCTTCGGGATGCCTAGCACGGTGGAGCCTCCGACTTCAACAATTCGAAATCACCGTGGTATACAAGCCCAGACGAAAACACTGTGATGTCGACTGCTTCTTCCGCACTCCTTGCGACCCACCGCCTCAAGACGACCAGGACAATGACTCTATCCTAGCGACAATATGTGTCGACGACTTCGCCGAACTGCAGAGACCAGAACCGGAGCTAGGAAACCTTGTCGACTACTTGGAAGGGAAGACCGACTGTTTCCCAAGAGAATTTAGGTGCCCATTATCTTCGTTTTATTGTGATAGCAATTATATGGACACTCCAAGCGCATTTTTGCCGTCGCTGTCGTCGTCGTCGTGATGTTCCGTATGAAGTCCCACGATGATACAATTGTCGCAGCGCGCCGTGCGTTGTGTGTGCGAGTGAAGGCGTGCGAGGGTGGGCCGGCAACCGCAGCTTAATCTCGCGCACGCGACAGAGGAAGGCGGCCGGAAGCGCACGCTCTTCGTTCACGCTCGAGGAACGGGGAGGAGGCGACGGAGACGGGAGGGAGGTGGGGGAGGGTGCGTTATGCTTACGCGGCTGCTGCTTACGCAGCTACCTTGAAACCGATCTGCGACGCGGCTGAACTGTGCGCCCGCGGCGGCCTCATCTTCAAAGCGATCTGCGATGAGCCAAAAGGCATATTCGCCGAGTGCCGGCAGCTTCGTATGCGCTGCGCTTTCGACGTTTAGTTCGCGTTGAAGCAAGAGCCAGCGCGAAGGTCAGTTTGCTCGCTGCCGCTGGCGCGATTTCTCACTCCAACGTTTTGATGAGCTCCCACGGTCATCGAGCGAGATGTGTTCATGTTTACCTATGCGCACGTGACACTGTGCTTGTTTATTTATTTAGTAAGCGAATATTTACAACTTTATATCGCCGATAAAACTACTATCCTTACTTCGTATAGCTGTATACTAATTTGCTATCGCAATCGATGCATCGCCTTTTGGGCGAAACTGCGACTTTTTTGTTGCAAAACGACTTGCTCGTAAAGAAAAACTTCTCACCAGTCCGCGCCAACCACCCTCTGGTTGGTTCTTCAGCACTGTGGTCAGACATTCTACACGCCCGTCATGATGACCGAATGTCAGGACACCTCGGTTTCCCCAGTAAGCTCGCGAGGATTCAGAAGTATTACTTGCCACACCTGAGAGCAGATGTCGTCCATTACGCCAAGACGTGCTGATACTGCCAGTGACGCAAGAAACCACGGATAAGGCCAGCGGGATCGCTACAGCCAATTCAGCCTCCTCACCGACCACCACAGCAGATCGCGATAGACTTGTTGGGGTCGTTTCCGACGTCAACATCCGGAAACAAGTGGATCTTCGTGGCCACCGACTACCATACCCGATACGCTGAAACAAAAGCCCTACCCAATGTTGATGCAGAGCAAGTAGCGAAATTATACGAGAACATCCTGCTGTGACGTGGTGCGCCAGATGTCCTCATCACCAAGAGGGACAGCTTTTAGAGCTGAGCTTACTCACACCATCCTGTAATATAGCCAGGTTAGACAAGGCAGGGCAACCGCTTACCACTCGCACATGAATAGTCCAACCGAACGCCTGAACAAGACGCTTGCCGACATGTTAGCGATGTACGTCGTATATATATATATATATATATATATATATATATATATATATATATATACGGGACGTTCGCTTACAACACGACAGTTTAAGATACCACCCAAAGGGCGCCGCTCAAGCTGGTTTACGGAAGAAACCCGGCGACCACGCTGGATGCCATGCTGCCGCACGTCACCGACGAAGACAGCCTCGACGTCGCCACATATCTCGACGTCGCTGCCATGGGACAGCCGACACTACAATCTTTGATGATGCTACGTGGAACACCAGCCCGGCGACCTTGTTTGGGTTTGGACGCCGATTCGCCGAACAAAAGTGTACAATCATTGCATTCTACCGGTGTTAACACATGGGGCAGAAACTTGGAGGGTAATAAAGAAACTCGAGAACAAGTTAAGGGCAGCACAAAGAGCGATCGAACGAAAAATGTTAGGCCTAACCTTAGGAGGTGGGAAGAGAGCGGTGTGGATCAGAGAAAGCAAACGGGGATAGCCGATATTCCTGTTGACATTAAGAGAAAAAAATGGAGTTGGGCAGGTCATGCAATGCGTAGGATGGATAACCGGTGGGCCATTAGAGTTACAGAATGCATACGAAGAGAAGGGAAGTGCAGTTGAGGACGACAGAAAATTAGGTAGGTGATGAAGTTAGGAAAATTGCAGGCGCAAGTTGGAATCAGCTAGCGCAAGACGGGTGTAATTGGAGATCGCGGGGAGATCTCCATTTATGCAATAATTATGTCACTGCAGTGGACATAATTATAGGCTAATGATGATGATGATGACGCCGGCGAAGGCTGAGTGAGAAAATTTTGCGACGTTATTTCAGACCCTACAAGATAATCCGACGTATTGATGCACTGGACTACACACTAAACATTTTAACACCCTTAAGGGTGTAAATCAGTTTGTCGCCAGACGGACACCCTAAGGGTGCTGTTTCCTACACCCTACCGTTGGGGTGCTAATATAGCACCCTAGAGGAAGGGTGTCCAGCAAAAATTATGAAGGGTGTTAGGGTGTTAGTCCTCATTAACACCCATTTTCATAGGTGTTGAAAGGGTGTACACCCTTTATTTCTACAGTATAGGGAAGGCAGGCTCAGCTGTACATACCTTGAATTATGACTATATAGAGCGATCCAGGCATAACTCGTGTGTGCCAGAAGGTTCAAGTTCAGCTACCAAGCACGGCGTCCGAAAGCCAAGCTTGAAGTTTCGATAGGCATACACAACACTTATACGTGTGGATGACAATAAATATTAGTAATTCAGGGCAAAACCTGTCTTCACTGCACAAATGCAACATAGCAAACTATAACTTCTGAGCGTGTATATCTACATCAATGGTTATTACGCTTTACATATCCATATAAAATGTAATACGAACCAGCAAGACATACGATACTGCATTTTCAAGGAAAGTAAATATATTTATTCCATGCTTGAATACATAACTACATAATACATACATAACAACCTAAAATGTGCAATCACCAAATACATATGTAAGTACATGAAAATTTACATTTCCTACAAAAATGTTTTTTTTAATATAACTGATCAAATCTGTCCTATATACAGGGTGTTTCAGTTAACTTGGGACGAACTTTAAAAATATGCAAATGCTCCGTAGGTGGACAGAACCAAAGTAATGTTGTTTGCCGTCGCTTGGGGATACTCAGACAATTTTTTTACTCCGCCTAATTAGACTTAATTATTTATTCAACTTCTCAACTATTATAATTAGATGACAAGTGTCAATTAGAAGACTGTATAGAGCAACATGAGAAACTCCCGATACAGCTTTCTGCTGCTCAATACGTGCAACACAAAAGTGTTTTTCCGAGCGTGAAAGATGCCCGCGAATACACATAAAGTGCCTCGAGCGGCCAGTCGGACAAAAATTTTGCGTATATTCACGGGCTTCTTTCACGCTCGGAAAAACCATTTTATGTTGCACGTATTGAGCAACAGAAAGCTGTATTGGGAGTTTCTCATGTTGCTCTACAATTTACTCATTTACACTTTTCATCTAATTATAATAATTGCGAAGTTGAATAAATAAGTAGGTCTAATTATCGAATTAGGCCGAGTACGAAAAATAGTCTGAGTATCTCCAAGCGACGGCGTACAACATTACCTTGGTCCTGTCCAGCTACGTAGCATTTGCATTTATTTAATGTTTAGCTTAAGTTAACTGAAACAACCTGTATATATGGTAACCCAAAAACAGCCTGTTTGGTGCCACTTAAAGGAATAAATTTTCAATATTAAATTTCAGGTACAAAAATTCTAGTTTTGGTGGCCTTGAAAAAAATATATATATTGCAAAGGTCAATTAGGGAAGTACATGAAATGCAGAGCAAGCACACAAGAAACACACCCTGTTATTTTGTACACCAATGTCATGGCAAATCATTGTGAAAAGCTGATTTGGAAAGTCGATATAAAGCTTGACTGGCGCACATTTTTGATATACTGAAACACCGTACGTTTCACACATGAACTTGCTTTAAATAAGGTTTGATCCAGGAGCATCAAGATGAATTTTCGCTCCTCAACAAGATTCCTTGAGCAAGAAAATTTTTTTCCCACCTAAATCATTTTTTTTAAATGTAAATAGAGTTCTCTGAGTTAAAATGCTGTGTAGCAGATTTTCCGATTACAATTCTCGTTTCCTTAAATTTTGTAATGCGAAGGCAAGGCATGGTCTGTTAGAAAATATGTTGCTTGAAAATGTTTTTTTTTCTACTGCAAGACAGCCTAAATATGCCAGATTTATTACTGTTTAGGTGCGAAGTGCCGTATCAATGGCGGCCTTATAAAAACAAACCACTGTTCATTAAGGTACTCTACTGGCCACATGCGGATAATACATTGCCAATTTCTAAATTATTTGTACTTGGTGTGATAATGGAAGATTAGGACTTGTACATAAATGAGCAAATAATGTTTATTAAATCAGCCATACTCTGGTTACTGAATGAAGCTTCAAATGAGTGAGTTCACATTTTTTAAACACAGGCCATCATGCATCAGCCAGTAATGCATAAATAAATGTTAAACATCATGCTTAATATTTTCCAACAAGAAATGATTCTACCAAACAGTATAAAAGTATTAAACAGCATATATTAGTTGATTCAAATTAGAATAAAGTGTATACATTTGAGCTGCAAAATTCTAATTTATGCAGGAAATCACCTTTAGCTTTCATAAAAGCGAGAATACTGTTCACGGTTAACCACAAGGAACAGGGACTCCATTGTCTGAGCATCTTGACCATAAGTGCAGGAGATGGCTGTGCTGGAATCTTGCTTCCTGCATTAGCAAAATAACAGAATCATGAGAGTTGACTCTAGATTTCATTACGATTCTATACACTGCGGGGAATTTGATAAGGCAACAAGCTTCTGAAAACAACACCCCTAATTATTGTGACCGAACACAAGGCACAGCTCAATTGGGCAAAAGTTCCAGTTTTCAAATTTAGAAACCGCGATCACTAAGTCATCGTGAATACAAAATGGCATAGAAGCAAAAATGAATATACAGTAGCCTTTTCACTATGGAAAATAAGAGCATAAAATGTAGACTCTACCAAGGACATCTCTTAGCAATGGGCATTTCTCCAGGAGCATGGATGTGACCGCAATATAAAACTCACAATATAAAATCTGCAATGTAGTTGTGCATTACACTTCAGAAGCACTGCAGCAGGAGACTTCATGGGAGAAGACACAATAAGACTGCTGTGCTCAAGGCATGAGAAAATAATTGTTTTTCACGCAACATTTATACACTCCGAGACGAAGAGCACTATTGTACAGAGAGAGTGCACAACAGACGAAAATGACGAAACCCCCAACTGCATTCTCACCTGCCCTGCATTACAGTAGCAAAGCAGTACTTGCATCTAGCTCAACAATGTCCAACTCTCCACTGCAGTCTATAAGGCCTTTTCTGTATACGTAGTTATTTTTATTTATTGTATATTTCTTTACTGACTGAGTAAGAATCAGTGTTTCAGCACATTTCCCTGGAAAATATAGATATCCTGCCAACTATTTTTTGCCCTTGTTAGCTAGGCAATAGGCTGACAAGTACTATTCCCTTATTTATACTTACAATCCTTCCTGATGCTCCGAATTTCTACTTTGTGCTCTGAACAGTGACGTATGTCCTTCTCAGTTTATGTTGGCTTCCTAGAATTTATGTGGTCCTTCATATTGTAGCTGCTCAACTAGAGCCTAAAATTACCTGCTGTCTCCTAAAAGCACCATCTTTATTGGACAACATATCCTACGTTTCCCCCTCACTGTGGGGGAGTTTATGTAAGTGCTGACCTATTTACTAGACCGCAGTGCCACAACTATTTTTCATCCTGTGTTGTCACTACATGCATGAGTCACAATGGCTGCAAATTGGCTCCCTGCCCCACCCTCTCCGATTCCAGGTCACTCTCTCTCCTAAATGTACACTTTGCCACCTGGAGAATATCCAAAAGCATTGCATCCTCATGAAAAGTGCTCCTGTTAATCTCCTTTTTCTCTTCTCCTGTAACGACTGTGTTAAATCAAACATGCTTGCGAATTTCATGAGCAGCTCAGTAAACGAAATAGGCACATGGTTTGCTGAAAAGAGGTTTTCAACTACCATAAGAAGCCACGGTTTCTTGCAATTTCTTCAATTCCCTTGCAGTCTTGATAGCAATCTAGCACATTTTGATTTTGATACTGTTTTCAAAACAATAACAGCCGAAATTTTGAGGTTGTGATAATTATGTGATAATTAAAGTTAGAGGAGTTTGACGCAATGAGCAAATAAGAATCGCATTGCAGAGGGTAAACAAATACTCTTTTCCCACAAATAAATTGGTAGGAGGAGGGTAACTTGAAATGAGCACTGAATGCACAATACAGAATATGATGCTGAAATGCCCCAATCTCTGAATATCCTTGCACAAAAGAAAAACTTCATTATGAAAGGCAATGATGAAATTGCAAGTATATACTTCATAGTCGTCATATCTGCAATGTGCACTGTGCCATCGGCAATATCTAAAAACTGCATACACACAACTGCACAAAATATGAACCTAAGGCTATCAAGGGAGCCTCACAGTATTAAATGGAAACTTGTTTCAGAATATTCGACTACACGCCTATATCTACTTACAATGTTGTCTTGTCTGAAGGCAAACATAAGTGGCTTGCCCCTGATGGGTTTCTGATGGAGAGCACAAAGGCTGCGAATTGTGAGGCTGTCATCTGGATGACCTGCAAGAAATGACATTTTTAGTTCCACATAAACAAATGCTACCAGAACGAGAGACAAGATCACTGGCAATAAAGGTGATTTTGGTTGGCAAGAGAAAAATCAAAGTATGGACTCGGTACAGCTTACTTAGAAAAAAAAAGCCTCATACCACAGATGTTGCAGTGAAAGTTCATTGCATTGAAATTTCCACACACATATACGTTTGCCTGCTCATACACTGTTGCCAGTGCTGTGCCAGCGGTATTTCTATTGTTTAATATTTCTTTTAGTGCTCACTAAGTTTATTACCAGCTATGAAAGCGGCTAAGTTGAATGTAATGAGTAATCTTAGGGCCACATTGCAAATATATACTCGATCACACTAGTGACTTGGGCTACTATGTTGGCTATAAATAGGGTGAATGAAGCAAATTTGATTAATTATTGTTTCCTTGCCTTTTCTGGCCAAACAGCACCAGAGAGTTGTACAATTCAGTGGCAAATCCGTGATAAATGCAAGAGGAATGCGTTAGAATGTCGCAACTCCTTGCAGGTCTCAAATCCATTATTTAAACCATGTTCACCACATTTGCAAAGTGTTGTTCAACAAGTCACTTTACACAAGTCCTGCCCTTTCGAGGAGCGAAGTCTTACACACACACATGCACACCTGCACCACATGACTCGCTTTCAACAATTTACACACAAACATATGCTTTTTTTTTACACTTTGACACTTCTACTCAGAAAGCATTAAAAAATTTATTGGACTCACTGCAACCTTCTCAATTAAACCTACAGCTCAATCAAACACATTCTCGAGTCCGAGGGCATGCCTTATAAATTCCATTTTTACGAATTATAATTGGGCTATAGAGGACAATATTCGAAGGGCATGAGAACCACCCCAGAGAGACCTAAATCTGAGCACTTCATATCATCAGTAAAAGCTGCTTAAACCAATTGCTATATGCGGAATATCGCAAATAACCATCTATTCACAATTTAAGCAGTTGTCTCCTTGAATTCGGGAGTGTTACGTGTCAAAACGACAATTTGATTAAGGGGCACGGGATAGCGGGTGACTCTGGATTGATCCTGACCCCTAGGGGTTTCTCAACGTGCCCCCAATGCACGAGACACGGGCGTTTTTGCATTTGTAGGCAAAAGATTTTTTGTGCGGGCGAAAAGGGCGGCAGCATTTCGCCCGCCGCCGCCTCATAAGCAGTTGCCTACTTCAAGGAAATGTGGGCTAACCCAAGGTAGACGTTTCACGATCGAAATTAGTGTAATCGTGAAACACACTTTCCGGATTTCTGATTCATGTATTTATGCTGTTGATGAACTGTTTATTTCACAATAACAATCAAGGAAGTGGATTCATCCGGGTAGAGGAGGGGAAAAGGAGGAAACTTACACCTTCCACTGGTCCTCCGGCGCCTCCATATATTCCAGAGTGGCTCTACACCAAACTCGGTTTTCAGGGCGGGGACAGCCGCTGCACCAATTTTGAAGAGGTTTATTGCGTGTAAAACTACCGACTTTATTCAATACACACACACACACAAGCACGCGCGCCCCCGCAAAAAATTCACAAAACACGTACGCGCGCGCGCGCGCACACATACATAGCACTCACAAAACACGCACGCACGAACGCACGCGCAAGAACATAGAGACCCGCATACAAGCACGCGCACTCGCAAAGCGCTCACAAAACACGTGCGCGCGCGCGCGCACGCACACACGCAAAGTACTCACAAAACACGCACGAACGCACGCACGCGCAAGCACATAGAGACCCACATACAAGCACGCGCGCACAAGCAAAACGCCCGCAAAGCAGCAACGCGCGCGCGCGCGCTCTCCAACATGCAAAGCAATCACACAACAGGCACGCGCGCACATACAAAGCGCTCACAAAACACGCACGAACGCACGCACGCGCAAGCACATAGAGACCCGCATACAAGCACGCGCGCGCGCGCACGCACACATACAAAACACTCAAAAAACATGCACGTACACAGCGCTCAGAAAAAACGCACGGACGCACGCACGCACACGTAAAGCCCGTTTCACATGGTGCGATTTTGTCTGCGAATTCGCACGTGCGAATTCGCAGCTGCGGAAAATAGGCTGCTGGACCCTTCGTGCGTGCGTTTTTTCGATGTTCGGCGTGCTGAACTTCTCTGCGAAAAACGCAGATGCGTTGGTGGCCACTGTAGCGGTGGAAACAGACGACCAATAGGAGGCGGCTCGCTCATACGTTATCGCCAGTCAGAATGCTTAACGAGTATGCGAAAAACGCAGCTGCCGTAGATCCATGTGAAACGGAATTGCGAATTTCGCATCTGCGGAAATCGTAGCTGCGAAAAACGCACTGCAAAATCGCACCATGTGAAACGGGCTTAAAGCGCTTACAAAACACGTACGCGCGCGCTCACACACACCACACACACACACACAAACGGAGAGAGAAAGATAGCCCAAAACACGCTGAAGAAGGCGTCCGGCAAGCAGCAGCATCAGCAGTACGCGGGCGCGCGAGGGAGAGCCAATATTGCGCCGGTACTCTCGAAAGGCGAAGCCAGTCGTCACTTCTTTTTCTACTCGACACAAAACGAACGACCGTGTTATAAGCCGCGCTGAACTCGCAAGAACACCACATTTCCGATAGTTCAAGCGCTCAGAAACAAAGCGGGATTATGCAGGCGCACCACGCCCGACGTGGCCACAGAAACGTTAGTCACACGGGGGCAATCGAGGTAGCCATCTTGCTAGTCACACGGGGGCAATCGAGGTAGCCATCCTGCCGTAGTACTGCGTGCAACTGCTTTTGCGCTTACATTAGTGAAATATGCTATCGGATCACAATGACATCCTTCTACAGCCAACAATAACACGTAATCAAATAAAGAAACACCAAATGAACGGACACTTGCCTGAAACTTTCCATACTGACAGTAGTATACCGACCGCCGACACCGGGCACGTTGCAACTGCTTGTATCTGCTTCCGTGGATCCATCTTCCAACGCGTGCCAAGGCTTTGAGTTGAGGTGGGGCACGATTAATACACAACGCACGGACCACGTCTCTGGTTAGACCGCACATAAAACCAATCACACGTTTAAAATTATTTCCCAGAGCGCGAGACGCGGACAAAGACAACGCATTTTTTGAAGCAAGAGTCAATGAGGTGACGTAGCAGCTTCCGCCTTCCCACCCTGCCGCGCGCCGGGTTGTCTAGGCAACGGTAAAGCGTCGTAGCGTCAGTTCCGGTCGCTCTTCAGTCGGGAGGGCGCAGCCGCGTAAAATCGCGCTGCGCCGAACTCAGTCGAACTATAAAAATTATCTGCCGTTGCCCCTTTATTCTCACAGCTTTGCTTGTTGGCGTGGCCGCGTGCTTGCTGCCACTTCGTTGTGGTCTCTAGCTGTACCGGTGAGCTGGGAGTGGCGAATACGTTTCGTGTCGAGCGTTAAGGTGTTTTTTTTTTCTTTTTTTTACGATGTCTGGGCTGCATAACTTTGAGTGCATCGCAGAAATCTTGACCGTGAGTGAGCCGATCAGCGCGCTTCTACAGGTACGATCAAAATACCAGCTGCGTCCGATCAAGGAGACCATGCCAGGTCACAGCATAAAGTTTCAGCGAGATCGTGGCTCGATAAGAGCGCTACATCATTGGTCGTGCCACGTGTGAGGCGCAAGCATTCACATCACTCGTGGCGTCTGCCAAAGGAGTGACAGTTGTGCTCTTCCGCAGTACGTGTTTCGGTTTTCCATATTTCCATAGTCCGGAATTCATTACACTGAAGCAATTAGCGGCATCAGTTCTTGGCATTCAAAGAACCATTTATGAACTATATCGATGATGGACTTCAATTAAGTAAGCAGGATCGTCTGACTTGGTTGGTTGACAAGTGAATTAGCCTAATTTTTATGCCTGCGTGTCTAATTACTACCTTGAATCGCTTAAAAAGACATCTCACCGGGGTTCGCAACTTTTTGTTGGGCTGTTAAGGGCACTGCTAAATTCCTGCAAAATTTTGCGAGTTGCTTGCGCGTTTTCATTCAATTACTGCAGTTTGTATTAAAAGTGTCTAATTGCACTGTAGTATCACAGTGAGAACTAAATCTAATGATATTTCATGAAATTGCAAGTGAATGTGTCTACTTTTCAAGGTAATACGTTTTGGAGTGCCCGTCATGCCAGTAACATCAGTATCTTAGAAAAAAATGACATACATAGACACATGGCTCATTGCGCGGACGTATGCGCGTTCTTATGGCCAGATTTATGCATGCATCCTTGTGTTCAACACCCTTCAGACGTCGATTTAACACCCTTCTTCGAGCAACTTCACACCTTATGTGCCGTATACACCCATATGGTAGGGTGTTTTTAACAAAATGGGTGCTAAAAGGGTGTGCACGAGGGTGTAAATGCGGAAAACACCCATTTTAACACCCTTAAGGGTGTGAAAATGTTTAGTGTGTATGAAGTCGTGCCAGACGGCATTACGCAATCACAGTGGTGCCGATCGCGATCATAAGTATAGTCCATGTCGTGCGCCTTAAGCCGTTCGACCTGCGATAACAAACTCTGGGAATTTGTTTCTTTGTTTGTTTGTTAATCTTTTTTATTTACTACGGGTGCTTTAGTTCTTGCTCTCGTGTATGAAGCATCGGCACGATGCTTTGTAAGAGGGGGGTATGGACACGTGCACTTATTTATAGTTATTTCGGGAACTGCATTTAACCCACTAACTTAGTGTTATGGCTCAGCGTAAGGCGCAACGGCTTCCTTTGAAACTTCTTCGAGTGATATCGTTGATTCTATCTGTTGCGCATGTTCTAGCCGCACCTTGTTTGATTCGATGGTATGCGCGACACGAACTGTGTAGTACTTTGTGGAAGGCGCGCGGAAACCAGCGAATACGCTGAAACCTTCGACGAGTAACGTGTAAAAGCCGACGCGCTTGACCCACGGATCACGCTTTCGACGATCACCGACTTTGCTCGCCACTGTTGTTGTGCTCGAGCGTTACTTCTTCTGCTGAGCACAAGTTTGCCCAATAAAGAGGTAAATTTGTAATTCCCAATTTCAACACTGCGTCGTTTTTCACCGTCACTACAAGGTGATGATAGATAGATAGATAGATAGATAGATAGATAGATAGATAGATAGATAGATAGATAGATAGATAGATAGATAGATAGATAGATAGATAGATAGATAGATAGATAGATAGATAGAGTGGCACGGCAACATCGCCGTGACTATGTCACCCAACATACCGCTCTTTGTGGAGGTCTTGTATGCGTGCATTGCCTTCGTCTTCAACGGGATAACAGCCCTCTCAAACGGTGGATGCTCGGAGCTTCGCTACGTAACTATCGCATTGACGCACATGAACCCGGATAGTGATTGCGCTGCATCGTTCACAGAAAGCTGCACGGTATTGCAGCCGATGCCACACGTGGAAATAAGCTTCTGCTCATCTTCGTCGAGCACGATGACCATGGTATCCGCCCCAAACAAGGACCTGCTGCTGCCTACAAATTGTAGATCACCGAGGGCCAGCTTCAGGGGTCACGGAAACAGCCGTGACTATGTCACCCAACATATCGCTCGTTGTACAGTCTGTTTCACACTTAGGGGAAATCTCGGAGGGCATTGCATCGCGATGCGGCGAGCGCTGGAGTCGGGTGCCGGAAACAGCTCGCGCAGGCGCAGACGGTCGAGGTGCGTTATCTTGAACCGCGTCCACTGCTACGGCGGCGCGAGCTGGCCGCATCGTCGGGAAGCGTGCTACTGTCAAGGGCAGTTAATCGTTACTACGGGCACTGAGCCGATAATGTTAACTACACGTTGTGCGACGCCAACCTCTGAGCCTTCATTGACAAAAATGGGGTTCTACACGCTTCTTTTGGCAGCATGTGCACGCTTCGTTTGTTTTTTCGAAAGGCCGAGGTACTGAGTGCATGCATGCATATTTCTTCACTGCCTGTGCTACCGTAGTACGCAGCGACAAGAAGTAGACACAAAAATGTCCGCGCAACGTTTACTTACCATTATCGGCTCAGTGCCCGCAGTAACGATGAACTGCCCTTGACAGTAGCACGCTTCCCGATAATGCGGCCAGCGCGCGCCGCCGTAGCAGTCGACGCGGTTCAAGATAACTCGCCTCGACCGTCTGCGCCTGCGCGAGCTGCTTCCGGCACCCCGACTCCAGGGGCGCGATCTTGTACGCGTTCCAAAATGGAACGGAGGCGGTCCGTTCCATCGAGCCGCACACGATTGGTCAATTTGAACCGCGACGATCAAATTGACCAATCGTGTGCGGCTCGATGGAACGAACCGCCTCCGTTCCATTTTGGAAGGCGTACAAGATCGCACCCCAGAATATAGGTACTTTAGACTGCAGCGCTCGCCGCATCGCGATGTAATGCGCTCCGAGATTTCCCCTAAGTGTGAAACAGACTGTACAAGTAAGTGATACAAAATATTACTTCCGTAGTGACGACCTATGTTTTATAGTGTTGCCGTGCCCACATACTTTTATGCTGCTTTTCGGAGTGTACATCATTAGCGGGTTTGCTGCTTAAGTTGTCGGGTGACTTAGAAGAAAATCCTGGAGCGGTAACGGAAGCAATGATTGCAAATGTAACCCAGAACCAGAAAGAGATTCTGTCGGAACTAGCTGATTATTGTAAAGTGCCTTTTATTGCATTTTAGAACGCTGCAAGGCGGGCTGCGTGGTCAGGGGCTCAGAGCCAGGTCAGGAGCCACTTCGCTCTCCTCGTCTTCGCTCGCTCGTCCAAACGCTGATATACAACACTTCCCCCCTCTAGTGAACCCCAACATATCTTAGTCAATTTTATGTTGACATGTTCAAATGTGTAGACCCTCTGGCGCCTTCAGAACGCGACCATAGCGACTGCGTGATATACAATGGGAATGGCTTGCGACTGTTCGGATCGCGGCGTTCTTTCGGGCGTCCCTGCTTCAGTGGGCAAATCCAGGTACGCATTAGGAGACGAGTCAAAAGCCGTGGGTGCATCTTCTGTCAGACGCTTGGGCCCTGAACTGAGTAACGGTCTTGTAGTGAAACGGTTGTCTTTGAGTGAGTCATTTCCTGGACTAGATTAATAGGGTGATTCTTGAACTGCTTGTTCGATCAACGTATATTTTTTTTATATGATCCAGGTGACGCCTGTACGGTTGTGGTTTTGGAACATGAACCTGACGTTATTGTCGTGACGGAGACATGATTCTATAGCAATATCAGAGACGCCGAAGTTGTGCAAATTGGCTACAAAGCTCTGTTGTAAAGCTCTGTTCGTTTGAGGGTAAAATAAATAAACAAATAAATAAAGCACTTAGCTGGGATTGAGGAGGAAGAGGTGATGGTGTAGCCATTTTGGTTAAGCAAGGAGTTGCAAAAGACTTCTTGCCGCATTTTTCAACTACTACTGCGGGTAGCGAGGCGGGGTTCAGAAAATTGTTTATCCACACCTTGTCACCTGGCACATAATCTTTTCTCATGTTGTCCACGCTCCCCTTTTTGATGTCTTTTCGTGAGTGTAGGGCATCCAGATGAGACGGAAGCTGCCTACCAAACAATAATTCTGCAGGCACCTTCTGCGCTGTGGTTTGCGGTGTCGAATGCTGCTGAAATAAAAACCGTGACAGCCGGCAGGAGAGACTTCCATTCGTCAGTTTATTGAGCGCCATCTTTGTATCTGCAACCATGCGCTACGTTTCTCCATTTGTCGCCGGGTGGTATGGAGGTAATGTTACGTGTTCGATCATGTTCAATTTGAAGAAGCGTTGCATTTCCGACGAAACGATTGCTGATGTATAACACTGAGGTTCAGACAAATCAGGCTAACTCGGAAACGAGAACGCTTGAAATGCAAAATCGACTTCTTACAATTGAACAGAAGCTACAAAGCTTTGACGATACTCAGCTCAGGCTTACAAACGTTCAAAGCTCTTGTGGACAGGTGGGATGAAGGCACGACGAACCTTGTTAGACAAGTTGATGATTTCGACAATCGTGCTCGAAGAAATAATTGCATAATTAGAGGAATGCAAGAGGACGTGCAAGAGAACGATGTAGCACTCATGAAGGAAGTCACTGAAGTTTTTAGAGACATCCTGAAAGTGCAAGTAAGCTCCCTTGAAAGTATTGACAGGGTCGGAAAGAAAACACCTGGTAGAAATCGCCCGATAATTTTTAGGCTGGCGGAGTTCAGTTAGGAAGTAAACATTTTGAGCAATTGTACCAAGCTTAAAGATACTGAGATAAGCATTAGTAAAGATTACTCCAAACGTGTAGTGGAAATTAGGACGAAACTGAGGGACTAGTGTGCCGAGGAATGAAGAGAAGGTCGTAGGTGCCAAACTTGTCTTTAATAAACTGAAAATGAATACTGCGTTCTATGCATGGGATGAGGGCAAGAACGTGAGGTACCAAATTTCGAGGGTAATTGAAACTGGCAACTGAGGCCAACAAGGTAAACAGGATGGCTTTAAGATTATCAATAAATGCGCGGAGCACAATAAACAAAACTGATGCATTGGAAGTTGTAGTCTCGGAACATCAACCTGACGTTATTTTCATAACAGAGACATGGTTACATGTCAATATCAGAGACGCCGAAGTTGTACCAATCGGTTACAAGCCATTTAGAAGGGATCGAGGAGGAAGAGTTGGAGGTGTAGCCATATTGGTTAAGGAAAGGGTTTTAACGCGATAGCGTTAAGGGCCCCGTGTCGCAGAAAATCCGGCGTCGGCTTCGTCGTGGGCGTTAAGCATCGGCATCTGGCAGAAATAATCATGCGAAGCGACATCATCCCGAACCACCCTACCACACACATCCTTCGCGTTGTGCAAGGCGTTAGTGAACAAAAATTGAATTTCTCAAAGTAAAATCTGCCAGAAAATTGTAAAGTACGACTTAAGCACAACCTACAGGCGTGGTAGCGTCACATTGTAATTTTAATATACGATAAGAAAGCCTGATAAGCAGCAAGGGACATTTGAATGCTATCGCGTTTTCCTCTTAAACGTCAACTTAAACGTCCTCCTAATGTGGTGGTGTTTGCTGTACTTTGGTTCTAGGCAACATTAAGGGGAATGTTGAAAACCGAACCTTCCTAAATTTTGGACACGCTGTGCGCCTCGGGGCAACAGCAAACAATTTGTGGCAGCAAGGAGGTGTAGCCAGTACAAGCGCTGCTGGGATCCCAAAGCTGAAAGGTCAGTCGGCTGCATTCCAGGGCGACGTGTGGTGATGCGCTGTTTACGCAGCTCGTCAAAACTTTGGCAAAGTTCAATAACCTGAGTAACGCTCTGTGGGTTTTTGGCCACAAGCATATGATAGGGGTCATCGTCTATGCCTTTCATTGTGTGTTTGATTCTGTCAGGTTCCGACATGGACGCATTCACCCGCCTACAGAGGCCGATGATATCCTCAATGTCACTTGTGAAGGTCTCGCCAATTTGTTGAGATCGGTCGCGGAGGCTGTGTTCAGCACGAAGCTGGCGCACCGCTGGCCGGCCGAAAAACGAAACGAGGGTCTCTTTGAACGCTGACCAGGTGGTAAAATCAGCTTCGTGGTTCTTGAACCACAGATTGGCCACGTCGGCAAGGTAAAAGATGGCGTAAGTCAGCTTGTCGCGGTCATCCCACTTGTTGTGTGCGCTAACACGTTCATACTCGGCCAGCCTGTCCTCCACGTCGTGACCGTCAGTGCCACTGAAGACTGGAGTATCACGCTGACGAAGCACCCCAGAGCACACGACAGGTGTGGGAGCGGGAGCAGCTCGCGAGGAGCCGGCCGTCCTCGGTCATAGCGAAGGCAGATGGTAGCGTACGGCTGCGGAGTTCTAGGAGGTTGAAGGGGACGACCCAGCACTTCCACCAAATGCAACAAGAGTATTCGGCAGGTAGACTTGACGAAGCTTGACGGTTAAAACAAGCTGGCTCGTTGAAAACCGATCTAGCGCGAAACACACGATCGTCAACGTCTTCCACACTGGCTGGCACAGAGCTGGTGCCGATGTGCTCTGGTACAAAAAATAATAAAAAAGGTCCGAAGGCCTTCACATTTTGATATCATCATCATCAGCCTATATTTATGTCCACTGCAGGATGAAGGCAGTCAATACAAGCGCTAACCAATTACCCCTGTAATCCAATTAACCTGTCCAATTACCCCTGTCGTGCGCTAGCTGAGTCCAACTTGCGCCTGCGAATTTCCTAAGTACATCGCTCCACCTAGTTTTCTGCCGTACTCGACTGCGCTTTTCTTCTCTTGGTATTCATTCTCTAACTCTAATGGTCCACCGGTTATCCATTCTACTCATTACATGGCCTGCCCAGCTCCATTTTCCCGCCTAATGTGAACTAGAATAACGGCTATCCCCGTTTGTTCCCTGATCAATAACACCGCTCTCTTCCTGTCTCTTAACATTAGGCCTAACATTTTGCATACCACTGCTCTCTGCGCGGTCCTTAACTAGTTCTCGAGATTCTTTGTTAACCTCCAAGCTTCTGTCCAATATGCTAGCAGCGGTAGAATGCAATGATTGTAGACTTTTCTTTTCAACGACAGTGGTAAGCTCCCAGTCATGATTTGGCAATGCCTGCCATATGCCTGCCGTTTAATATAAGACAGCTTAAATTGATCCTTTAAAAATGTCTTCCCAGCAATGCATCTGTATTTAAAAGTGAAGTCGACTTTAAGGGGATCAGTGTAAGTTTGTTCTTTGTAAGCTGGCTTCCCACGTCGTATGTTGCAGTGAAGCCTACTCATAAAGAAAAATGTGATGCGAACGGCGCCCGTTAACGCTATCGCGTTCCACTCTTAAAGACTAAGCTTAAGTGTCCTCCAGTTTTTCTGTACTACCGTCCAACAATCGGATAGTGTCAAAGCTGTATGGATTAAGGCTAAGCTTGCCGATCGAACAGTTTACATTGGAGGCGTATATAGGGCCTCCTATTCTTCCCCTGATGGAATGACCAGCCTAAGGGAATTTATGGAAAGAAATTTTTGAGATGGAGACAATATCATTCTCCTGGGCGACTTTAACTTACCGGCAATTAATTGTAGCTCATCCTCACCCGAGCAGGTTGATGTGGCTAGTCGTGAACAGCTTTTGGACTTGGCTTTCTCTTATGATTTAGAGAACATTGTAGGAGAACGCACCAGACTATGTGATACAACATCTATCTTGTACCTTATTTTAGTGTCGCATGCGTTGGTAGGGCTTTTGAAAGACTGCCATGTAGAGGACGGAACATCAAACCATACGATGCCAATGGCTACTTTCAGTATGTCTCCATCCCCCTCACTGGATTACCCAAAGAAAAGAGCTTCAAATTTTCAATCCGCAGATGATGTGAGTGTCTTAGTCTATCTCGAAAGCCCCTTTGATGAATAGATCTACTTGTATCAATCGGACGTGAGCACTGATGATTTATGGAATTTCTTTTACAATGTAGTAACTCACTGCATGGGTCAATTTGTTCCCAAGAAGAATAAAAAATGTGGAAGACAAATCCTTGGATGAACCGAAAAATTATTCAGGCAAAACGGAAAAATTTTAAGAAAATGGAAAGCATGTTCTCAAAATAGGAATACAGATGGCAAAACTTCAATTCGAAACATGAGGCAAGAACTGAAGCGGCTAATTAAGGAGGCGAAAACGAATTTTGCACTGTAACATTGAAGAAGTTTCCCTCAGAAGCACCGGCTAAGGTTTGGCTTTATGTATATCCTCAGAATAAGCAGTGCTATTGTAATGCTGAAATTATTGATGCTGAAAGGGCTGATCAATTTATTATTTTATTTTCATCGGTTTAGACAAAGGATGATTTTGCAGTGCCTAGCGTATGCGAAGTCTCTGCCCACCCTCCGATTTCAATATTGAGATAACTTAGGAACATGTTCTAAACCTTTTGCTTAATATAAACACTAAAAAGAGCCCTGGACCAGACAATATTCCTAATGGATTCTTAGTGAGGTATGCTGAATGGATGTCTAAGTTCCTTACAAAAATAATTCATTCCTCAGTATTCAATGGTTCTTTCCCTACCGTATGGAAACTAGCGAGAATAGTACCAGTTCATAAAACCGGGACCAGTTCAGACCATAGCCTCCTATATTTTTTATAAAAAATATAGGAGGCTATGTTCAGACATTAGCAATTACCGACCAATTTCACTCACAATTACACTCTCCAAACTTCTGGAACAAACACTTGTCGCAATACTTTGACATATATAACTTGTTATTCCCTGTGCAGCATGGTTTCCGTAAAGTACTATCTACGATCACTCAATTATAGTTGATCTGGTTCATGACACTTCACAAACGATAAATTCCCGTGGACAGATGGAGCTCATTTATTTGGACTTTGCCAAAGCATTCGATAAAGTTTCCCACTCCAAACTTTTGCTCAAAATTAATACAGTGTTTAAGAATCCTTACCTCACAAAGTAGTTTACCTCGTACTTACAGTGCCGTCAGCAGTACGTTCAAATAAACGCGCATAGGTCCAATCTACAACCGGTGTTATCTGGAGTACCTCAGGGAAGTGCCCTAGGACCTCTTTTATTTATTATTTTCATTAATGACCTGGCTCACCTTATTTCTGTTCCAATAATACTATTCACTGACGACTGTGTTGTTTATAAGACTACAGAATCTGCCAGTGACCAAATGAAATTGCAATGTAGCTTTGAAAACACTATGAAATTGTGTTATGACTGGAAAACGGTTATACATCTAACTAAATCAGTACGCATGTCTATTACAAGAAAAAAGGAGATCCTGCAATTTTCTTACACTATACATGGCAACAAGCTTAAAATGTTAGAGGACCACAAATATTTGTGTTTCTGACTTAGGCTGGAATAGACATGTAGAGGATTTAAGTAATAAGGCGCATAATGTGCTTTGGAGGTAAAGACTAAATTTACACTGAGCAACATCTGAAGTTAAAAACTTGGCTATAGAACAGTGGTCAGACCTATTCTTGAGTACGCGAAAATTGTTTGGGATCCTTACGCAAAGAAAAACCGTAAGAAAATAGAAATGATAGTGAACTGCTGCCCGAGGCCGGCGGACTTCTGCGCCCGTGGGCAGAACGTGAGCAGTCAGGCTACGGGACCGAGTTCTACGTCTCGCTGCCTGGCCAGAACGCCGCCGCCGTCTGCCCGTGCCCCCAAGACGCCTGCCTTCTCTCTCCAAGCCAGAGCAGCCAACGCTCCGGTAGCCTGCCGAACGGTCCAAAACACGGACTTTTGGTGAGACGAACGCAACGTTTTTTAGTTGCTTCACCGTCTCCCATCCTCTGCGAACTAGTACGTGCCCTCACAAACAACCTCAGCCCGGACTTGTGGGCTAATATTACCGTGAGTGAGCTCTGAGTGTTTTCTTTTTGCCGTGATGTTTTTGAAGTGTTTATTTTTATGGGTGATTTCTCGTTTCTAGTTATTATTAAAAAGTGTGTCCTTAATTGTCCTCAATTGAACTTTGTCCGCCAATTGAGGAACCGTCTGCAAAGTTAAAGAGCAAAGTCATGCTGTCATCACAGTCACATGGCAATCAATGCATTACCACGAAGAGTTGAACGTAACCCAAGTTAACGAGAGACTCGTTGAAAAGCGGCACATGTCCAATGCATTTGTGGCGCAACCTGCTAAACCGTCTACTGGAGGAACGCTTGTGAGCTCGGTACTATCCTGCTTAGCATCGGCGAAATTTTAGTGATCTTGTTCGTCATTGTTGAGCGGCACATTCTCAGTGGCACACACCTATTTAGCCAAGCTGGTGTCAAAGACGTTCATTGAAGAGCGGCACACACCTACAGGCACATATCCAGTGACCCAAGCTGGCATCAAAGAGATTCTTTGAAGACCAGCACAGACCGAGTGGCACATACTCAGTACTTCAAGTCGGTGTCAAGCAGTTTCTTCTAAGAGCAGTATCTACCCAGTCCCACATCTAAGTGACCCATGTTGGCGTGAAAGAGGTTCGTCGACGACCGGCTCGTATGTGCACCTTGCCACATAGTGAGTCGGTAAGTTTGCCCGATGGCTGGTTGCGAACCCTGTTCTCTCAGCACAGCAGCCCGTGCGCTGCCCGTTCCATCACGGACTCAGTGAATCATGTAGGTGGGAAAACGATTACATACGTACATACGTAAATACATACATACATACATACATACATACATACATACATACATACATACATACATACATACATTCGTAAATACGTACGTACGTACGTACGTACAGGATCGTCCACTCTTAGTACGAACCGGCGCAGCGTGGCCGCGCTTCCCGCATCAAAGCTAAGCGGCGCAGGCGCACAGGGGTTTGGAGGCGGGGCTTCGTGTCGTCTGCTAAAGCTCGGTAGCGCGCCGCGCTTGCTTTGCTGTGAAACACACCTAACTCACGGGATGCTTGTAGCACCTGAGCGCGCCGCGCCCGCGTTGCGGGAAAGCGGACTTCATTCACTGCGGCGCGCTTCACTCACTACGACGACTGAGCGCTTCCACTTTTCGGTGCCACAATTACAGTTAAATGCATATATTGTAGCAAACATCTCAGGCTTGGTTTTATGGGGTTTAACGCCGCAAAGCGACTCTGCCTATGAAGACGCTGTAGAGGAGGGCTCGGTATAATTTCGACCACCCGAGGCTCTTTAACATGCACTGGTATTGCGCAGCGAACAGGCGTTCTTGCATTTCGCTTCCATTGAAACGCGGCACCGGATACCGGGTTCAAACTTGGGTCGCCCGGCTCAGTATAAAGCGCCCTAATCACTCAGCCACCGCGGCGAGGAATTCTCAGGATTTGACTACACTCTGGAAGTAAAGAGGGTCACGAAGCAAAGCTTTATTTTCTGCGTGTGCTCTCTAAAGCATAAGGGATGTTATACAGCAGCAGCTGCCAATACAATATGCCCGAATATGGCGTCTGGCTGGCTTATATTTTTTTTTGGTCGGAGTGTTCAGATGCTCAGTCTAGTTCGAAAGCACTCGCGGATCGCTCTATGCGACTTCGAATATGACCAAGGAACTCATGGAAATCGACAAGCCATGTCGTACGTAGGAAGAAAAAAATTTGAATGTGTTCAAACCACACTGCAAGTGTTTGTTTATATGCAAGGCATTGCTTGCATTATTAGGCAGGCTGAATGGCTTTGTTTCAATCGGAAGCTCATCCCTCCAGTCACAGGAAATTAATCGTAGTGCTGAAATGCCTTATAATTGGTCAGTCAATCTCCTTGTCTCCACTAAAGGTTCTCCACCACCACAGCTCTTTCTTGGGTCAGGCGGAATGTGGCATGAAACATAGGCAACAAGTGTAAAGAATCACATGGACAGCTGCCAACTAGCAACAAAATTTTGATTGTTTCTGAGGCCACTGAGACTTTACTGGTGCGAAGTCTCTTTCGCATGTGGGTGTACGCTTCCGGAAGTACGTTGAGCTCAGTAATGGGTGGGTTCGCCTCCAGCACTTATCACAGCCTGCATTCTGTTCTGCAGGGAGCTGCATATGGACCGACAAATGTTGGTGTTCGATCTAAGCCGCTCCCACTCCCCCTGCACAATAGCCTGTAGCGCGTCCGCTGAGAGGGCTCGGAGCTGTCGGTGAAGTGCGCTTTCCCTCAACGCGGTGGCGGCACGCTCAGACGCTACAGGCATGCAGAA
Organism: Dermacentor silvarum; assembly: GCF_013339745.2. NCBI lineage: Eukaryota > Metazoa > Arthropoda > Arachnida > Ixodida > Ixodidae > Dermacentor > Dermacentor silvarum. The sequence goes on from NC_051155.1 coordinate 92,188,310, forward strand.
AGATAGGTGTACTTCCCAGAAAAGCAAGCACGGTGCGCTCCTGCGCTTAACAAGACGTCACGAAGCCCTGCCTCCAAGCCCGTGTGTGCCTGCGCCTCTTGGCTTCGATGCGCAGCGGTGCCTTGTGCGCTGGCGCTGCACGGAGCGCGGCCACGCTGCGCCGTGTTCTTACTAAGAGTGGACGACTCTGTACATACATACATACATACATACATAATTAGCCCCTGTAAAGAGCGTGAGGTACCCCGAGAATGCTAACGCAATAATGTATTATTGAATATACGAAACCGCACTTGCCGACTTTTTTTTTCACATCACTGTAGCCGACTTCAGTTTGTGCCTCTGGTTTCCCCCAACCGTACACGACCCATGTATTGGGTAAATGGCCCAATAAGTAATGTGGCACTGTGGTAGTTCGTATCAGCTTATGTCATGAGTAAAAGGCTTGTGTCTACTGGGCAATACAACAATTCAAGTAGCCATGTATCCACAAAGTACGGGGGAAAGGCGAAGAATGCTTCAGTTTAACTTGAAGCTGGCGCAGGTCTCATGCGGTCTGCATATGTCTGCAAAGTAATTTTTTGCCGTAGATTTCTTTCTTGGAGGATCAAATCAAATATTTAATTTCACAATTAAAACTTCAATATTTACTAACGTTTTTTTCCTTGGACAAGCCTCTTACATTAACATATACGCGCATTTACTAGAGAGGCGAAGAAGAAATTTGCAAAACCTCGTTCGTACCTGGTCACAAAGGCATATTTATGAATGAAGCGGCAGATATAGCCTGACAAAGGCTTCTATTACAGGCCCTGTGTGTTCCCTTCTTCCAACGACGGGTTTCATAACGTCTGCCAGGTTTAGAAGATACACCCTTATGGCTTCAAAATCAGATCTACATCATCCACCGAGCTGCACCACTTACAATTCCCTTGGAGCAGGAAATTTTGCAAATCCAGACAAACAGAAATGGCATTAACAAGACTGAGGTGTCGAGTCCCCCGCCTAAATTTCTGCATGCACCGATCTGGTCTGGCAATTTCCCTTTTGTATCATTTCTGTAACGCATTCGAAACCATCGACCATTACTTACTGGACTGTCGGCGTTTCTCCTCCCTAAGCAAAAGAACATTGCAAATTGCAATGCGATAGCTCGGCCTGCCATTGAACACTCCGGAACTGCTGTCTCTCGGAGCTTCTGTGCTTGGACACTCACACAGGAATGCATGCATCGCCATAGAAAAATTCATCCTTGAATCGAACCGGTTACATTTTTAATCATATTAGTCCATTTATCATTAGCTTATTGCCTCTTGTACTAGTATGCCTACTTTTTATATATTTATTGTTCACTGAATCGTATTAGAGTTTATTTGCTTTAGTATATTTACCAAAATTAAACATTTGCTAAATTTATTCACTTAGTACGTACATAAAATCTGCCCGACTCTTGGCCGATCCCCATGAGTGGGTATGCGCCAAAGAATTTAGGTCATCATCATCAAGCAAGAAGAAGATAAAGAATCATCATCATCAAGAAGAAGAAGGAATTCCATCCTGCAAGGTAGGCCCTTTTTTTAGTCATCCTTTATTCCTTTATTCTATTCAAGTCATTTGATATATCATAAATATTCATTCTCAGATGCGTATATATTCCCACAATTATGTTTGTATTGTTTTATACATCTCCTTTCTGATTGTTATTTCAAACTACCCGGTTCTTGGCCAATCCGCCAGAGTGGGTATGTGCCAGTAACTCCAAGGCTCTACCTACTACCTCTAGGCCCTTTTTCGGCGTCAAGGAACAGGTAAGATTCGAACGCCCGAGGCTAACCCTTGCGTTCATTCCTTGCTCCACAACCGGGCCTGGTGCTGTTCCCGTGAGTGGGTGACTAGGCGAGGATTTTTGGTACCTTAGCTAGCTTTTGAGTTTTTTGCTGTGTATTGGTTCATTATGCCTGTTAACTACCCAGGGGGAGAGTCGGCAGTCTGGTTTGCCAGCTTGCCGGTCCAAAACTATCCCCCTGGAATATTTCATTCGGAATGGCTCACATTATGTACGCATGGTGTCCGTGCCAACTAGAAACGGGGCCGTCAAAATAAAGATTCTAAATTGATTCAGGAACACTTCTGTAGAGCTACTTATCTTGAAATTTGGGAGGTTAAATCCTTTGGAAGAGGGGTCATTGTCCGCAGATCCTCAGACCTGGCTTGTGTGTCTGACTCGCTCCGATGCACAACCTGCGCGTCGTTACCGGTAAAGGCATTCATGGCGGAGTATCTGGCATGTACAATGAGATTGTTCGTGGTGTGGGTCTATCTTGCTCTCCCCAGGAAGTACTCGAGGGCTTTCAGGAAGCTGACGTTGGGATTCGGTGTACCGCTGCAACAGCGTGGTTGACGGCGCTCAAGTGCCGACAGGGTCCATAGTGGCAACGCTTATCGGAACGTCCTTCCTACAGAGCTAAAGGTAAGATCGATTATCTATAGGGTAGATAATTTGAAACCATGCCCTCTCCAGTACAAGTACTGTTGGCGTTTCTGACACAGCGGCAAAGGCTGTAAACCGGCGACGTGCTGTTGCAGCTGTGGCGAAAATCACTCATTAGAAGCATTCTCCTCGGATTTGCCAAGCTGTCGCCTTTGCCAAAATGTTCAAGCAGTGGATGATGCAGTGTTCAATAAGGTCTAATGAGACCAGAATGCTCGAAATTATACATAATGGCAAGTGTTCCAGAGGAGACGCATATGCACTTTTAGAGCGCAAGAAACATACACGCGCTGACGCATTAGGACCATATTGTGATGTTCTAGGAAAAAATATGACGAGATCACTAGTCGCAGCTGTGGAGAGGGTACTGAGCGGCGTACTAGATCACGTACCGACCACCTTTTATGATGCATTATTTCAGGTGCTTTCGGCAAGAGTGCATGTCCCTGAATCTCGTACAGTTATAAACTCACCATCCCAGCCTCCTCTAACTTCTGACGTACCACCCGTACCCTTAGTTTCGAGTTAGTCCCCCAAAACGATGCCTACCATAAATGACCTCGCTAGCACATCTGCAGCAACTGTTAGCACTGATGTGGAAATGGCAAATCTGGCCCAGAAACGCAAGGCTTCTGATTTCTTGCCAACCAAACATTATTTTCAGACAAAAAGCAAGGAAGGTTATCCGGGCGTGAAACAGATTGATGTATTGAAAGAGGCTGGTGCCTCTTTTATGTTGGAGTAATCATGGCTGAGTTAAAAATTCTCGAATGGAATTGTCGCTCTGTTTCGTCTTTTTAATTCATCTTGAACGCCTTATTTTTACCTATAACCCAAGCATAGTTCTTTTACAAGAATATTGGCTGACACCTGCCAGATCATTTTCTTTTAATAATTTTCGCGTCTTCAGATTAGACCGAATTCATCACCGTCGCGGGTATTTAATTGCTACAGTGTCCTCAAAAATATTTAGCAGGCCTGGTACAAGTCAAGAAATCATGAATCCGGAATGTTAGCTGTTGGCTATTGATTCATTCTTCCCAGTTGTGCTCCCATTACCATAGGAGATGTTTGCTATCCTACAGGCGTCCGTAGAACAGACTACTTTCATGGTTTAGTCAGACAATCGGGCAGAGTTATTATTCCAGGGGGCTTTCTTTAATTCACATCATACAACGAGGGACTCAGATGCGAGTGGTGAACTCCTGTCATCATGGCTATCATGAAAAAAAAAAACATTCAGTACCCTTCCACTACTGTTAAGATGGAAGCCAGCGAAGCTGTGACAATCGTGGGTCTGCTTTCGTTAATATTACTATAATGAATTTATATATTGTCATTATTGATTACATTGAGCGTCTTCGCCATGTTCGTCAAAGAGCAAGGACACCGGCATCTTGTTTTCGCCCGGCGCGATGGCCAAGTAGTGCATTTGCTGCACCAAGTCCGCCCCATCGTCATAGACTATAGCGTATGAGCCACAGCGTTCATAGCCGCGGCACACTGCACGGCATCGTCAGGATTCTGTCAGATCCGTCCCACCCCTGCTCTCGGCGGCTCTTACCCACATATCCAACGTGCGTATGAGGCACGCGTGATTTCTTTCTTTCTTCTTTATTTCTTTCATTCTTTCTTTCTCTTCATATATCTCCTTCTTTCTTTCCTTCCTTCCTTCTTTCTTTCTTGTCCCTGGCTCATACCAGCACATCCTTGGCTGATACCCGCATATCCAATGCGAGTATGCGCCACACGTGATTTCTTTCCCCCCTTACCTTCCTTCTCTCTTTTTCTTTCTTCATTTATTTCCTTCCTTCTTTCTTTCAGTCTTGTCCCTGGCTTACACCCGCATATGCCTGGCTCTATGCGCCCCACTTGATTTTATTATAGGTAATCGTGACATACCTGAGGAGCATGTGATGCTATTGATGTCATGACCGAGCAGTCATGTTAGTCATCCGTTTTGAAACTTGTGCCAAGGCACAACTGGCGGGAAACCGCCACGCACATGAAGCCGGAATGCTGGTGATAGTTTTTTTTTTCTACACGCGAACACTATCCCGGGGGAAGAGCCTTTAACAGCTTCGCTGTAAAAGAATGCTCGCTGCTGTTATAGACGATCTGTGACATTTATGCACCGAGATTCCAGCTCAGTGATTTACCTAACTCTGGCAGCTGCTTCACTTAGCGTGTCATGATGGACATCTCTAGACAGTGGGACTACAAGTGATAATTTCCGTAGACTTTTTTCTATCACATGTTCCCCATAGACAATCAGTGATAAACCGATGAAATTTGTTGACAGTGGTACAACGAAAAAGATTGTGCACTCTGCTTTTAATTGTTAACTTCGCCTGCTAAAGCTGAACGCGTGGAGCAGGTTATAAAATGTTTGACTTATGCAACAGAGCAGTCCATATTTACAATAAGGGTTACTACTAGAAACAAAAAAGGTTCCCCGTAGTGGACTGAAGAATGTGAAAGGGCATATCGTCTTCAAGTCAAAATTCAAAATTTTTTTCAAAATGTCATGTTTTTGTTTTCCGCTTTTTTACATGAGGAATTTCTTCTCCATGTTTTTGCTGAAAAAAGTTAAATAAAAAATGTAAACCAACCCGGCGTCGACGAAACCGAAACTTAAAGTGCCAGTTTTATGTGGAAGAAAAAATAATGCCTGGTTTGCAGTTCTTTGCAGTTTATTTAAGAATCATATCACCTACAAATGTGTAATAATGCCATAATAGCATTTTCAACACATTATTCATCAATTAAAATAATAAAACGCCTCACCGGGTGGACGTGCAATGTTTTGCGCGTGTTGTTTACATTCTCGAGGCTGCACGCGCGCTAAAGAAGCAGCGGAATGTTTGGTGGATGTGTTTACTTTCTGTCGCTTACTTTTTCTTACTGGCAGCCACAGAATGGGGAAGTTTAGAGCGCAAAGACGCACCAAACGAAAGTTTGCCGGTAATCAGTACAAGGCTACGGACCTGGACACATACTGCAAATATCTGTAATACTGCAAAGCAAGCTAGAAAAAAAGAAAGTCGAGGTGCCACGCGAGCAAAATCAGACAAGAGCAATGCCCAATACGGAACTGGCTACAAATATAGGGGATTTTAGCTCTCCTGCCCATCTTATGTCAACAGTTCTTTTAGATCGCTTCCTCCATCTTCGAGCGCTCTGAGGCGCTCCGCGCCCTGTCGTCGGAGCAGTCGTCGAGATTGAGAGCGTTTACAGCAACGTCATCAAAGCACAGCGTCGCTGCTTTTGGCGACGGTCCACCGTAACATAGGCAACCTAGGCCTAGGCTGGCGTCTCAAGGAACACTCGTCCCACTGGCGTGTCCGCCGGTTTAGCTTTGGATAGGCGGAACATCGGACGTTACCAGTAATCATGTGGTTTCGCATCTGTCATTCCCTCCTTCGAGAGTTCTCCGTGTCCGAGAGCGAGTCACACGTTCGGCTTGCGCACTTGTCCTCTACCTCTGAGTTCTGGGAACGCCGGATCTGCCCGACTCTGCTTTGGGGGATGAAGGCGACCAGTCGAAGATACCATTAGATTCTTTCAACGAAAATAAAAGTCCTAGTGAATTTTATATACGCATGACGAGAAAAGAAGAGACAACTCTAATTTTATTGATCATTATGAATAAATACCTTTATTCAGCGCCCACCGTAAGAGCGCCCATCGATAGCGGCGGGCGTTGACGCCGCTATCCCTTGAAATGCAAAGCAGCTCTTAGAGTGTGCAGAAAGGTGCGCTCGTCAAGTTCACCTGTTACAATACGCTCCTCTCACGTGTTGTTTTGCTTGTCGACATTTGTCTGAATTTGGTGATGCGGGTAGTTTCATTGTTTCTTTAGCTGTTCGGTCAACGGCAGTGCGTTCCGACCGCCAGATACTTGTTTATTTTAGTTTTAATGCGACAGCGCTGGCCGACCGGCTTGGCGTCCGACGAAAGGACGAGCACTCTAGGCACTCTACGCAAAAAACGTTCATCGGCCTCCAAAGGAAGTATGTTCTTTGAAGCGATGCGATTTCGACACCCCTACGGCAGACATTTTCCTGCATCGCTTTCCGCACTGAAAGTTAGTTCGGAACGCCCATCAAGTCGAATAGCGGGGCATTTAAATATACAGCTCTACTGGCAGCCCTCCGCAAACAAGTTTCGCGCCTTTGATAACAAAATGACCTCACTTCTGTGTTTAACAGATATCACGTCACAGTAATTTTTGTTCCCCCGGAAGTGTTCCCTCCTCACACAGACGGCACTAAGCCCCAGGAACCGCCGATGAGCCGCCATGTTTTGAACGTATGGGCTTCTATGGAAGCTTTGCTACCAGATATGTCTTGTCGGCGCCGCTACGACGCGGAGCTATATACTCTGACGTCACGTCATTGCCTAGCTTCGCCCCTGCGCGGCTGTGGGGAAAAGCTAGGCAGAGCTACGGCAGAGGAGCGAGCGGAGCCATATAGGTGGCGTTGGCGAAGCTGCTGCGGAGGTCAGGCAAGGCGGCGCTGTGGCGGGAGTGGTGGCTAGTAAACGTTGGCTATCAGAATTACATGAGAAAAAGAAGGCCGCGCCTAGAATATTTTGGAGCCACATTAACTTATTAGGCACGAAATCAGGAACAGCACAAAAATATATCCTTGACGAAGATAGAAACAAACTGCTAGTAGACGCGGCATTAAATTACCATAGAAACATAATAGCCGAATCATTTCAGGGCAATGGCGAGGTGGTGTCTGAGCAAAAAAAATGTCGCAGTTTCGTCCAAAAGGCGAAGCATCAATTGCGATAGCAAATTAATAGAGAGCTATTTGGAGTAGGGATAGTAGTTTCATCGGCTGCATAAACTTGGACACATTCGCTTACTAACTGAATTAACGAGCGTGGTGTCAGCGCGCACGAGCAAGAATGAATAGATCACACTCAATGACCGCAGACAACCGCTGTAAAAGCGGTTGCAGCAAGCGCAGCCGCCGCAGCGAGCGAAGGTTCGTGCGGTCTATCACTTCAACGGAAACTGAGCGGCGAATGCACAGCGTATACAAATGTCGGAGCCGTGTGGAGATCACTTTTAAGAGACGGTGCGGGTGACCGCCATAGCCGGGCAAAGTACAAGCGCAGTTCGCAGTGTAGAAGCTGCCCCCCCCCCTCCCTCACGCGCTGCCTTACCGTTTTCCTTCTTTCGCGTGGGAGATTGAGTGTTCAGTTCCCCTTGCGCCCGGTTTAAGATACGCTTTTGGTGCCACAGCACAGCGTCGCCCGCCTCCCTCCCTCCCTTCCATATCCCCACGGCCTTTCGCGCGACGGAAGTCGCGTTTGCTTTCCGCCGTGCGTTCGCTCTCCGTGATAGCACGCGTCCCCCGCGCGCTTTCACTCACGCATACGTCACGCGGCGACGATTTTATCACCCTTGGACTTTATGCGGAACCTCACGACGACGGCGACGACGCACGGCAGAAATCCGCTTGAAGTGTCCATATAATTTCTATCGCAATAAAAAGATAATGAACGAGAACCAGACGGAAAAGGAGTTGGTGCTGAGTAATTTCAACTGGAAGAAAGCTGAAGAGAAAATTCCTAAACGCACAGCCACACGTTTAGACGAGGTTCCTGTTAGGCTGAATAATAAGCTTGGTACCAAAAAGTAAGGAAGCTCTGTTGAAAGCAGTAGAAAACTGCTTACAAGACAGGCGAATACCCGACAGTTGGCCACAATGTACAATGAATTTAGTTTGTAAAAGAAAGGGGAAAAAAGGTAGAATTGACTCGTAAGACCGTTGACGATTACGTCGGTAATATACAGGTTAGCAATTCTGGCGGTTAAATTGAAGCTGCAAGCATCGCAGAAAATAATGGCATATTTTGACAACTTCATAATGGTTTCAGAATCGGTATAGACGTCTGGATGGTAACTTATTTGTCCTTACTCAGTGTATTGAAATTTCCGGAGGAGAAATAACATCGCAATATGTGACTTTTTTGACATTACCGCAGCGTATAACAACGTATATCGCAACATTTTGTGGGGTATTCTGGAAGGGCAACGTATAGGAAACGACTGTATACAGCTAATGAGGGAGATTTACCCAGAAAATACCGTTCGCGATGAATGGGAAAGGATGAGGAACGAGAATAAAGTCGATATCAACAAGGGACTGGGACAGCGTTGCCCTTTATCCCCGCTGCTCTTTATGGTGTAGATCGTAAGGATTGACAGGGCGCTTGAAAGGATCAATATCGGGTTTAACCTCTCATACAAACAAGCCGGTACAATAGCTGAGCAGCAGCATCCAGTTTTATTTCATGCGGACGACATTGTGTTGCTTGCTTACAAGCAAAGGGATATGCAACGTGGGGCTGATATCTGCGGAGAAGAATGTGAGAAGTTAGGATTAAAATGTAGCGTTAAAAAATCAGGTTTTATGATAATCAATGAAAACAGCGAATAGACAGTGTTGATACAAAGCCAGGAAATACCTTGGGTAAAAGACTACAAATACCTTGGTATGTGGATAAATGAAGCCGATATCTGGAGACACATGAAAAAAGAATAATAGCAAAAGGCAAGAGAAATGCCGCCACAATGAAGCACATAGTGCTATGGGGATACAATAGGTACGTGCTGCTCTGGGGTATGTGGAAAGGTGTAATGGTTCCAGGGCTTAAATTTGTAAATGCATTTGTTTGCTTGAAGTCGGGGCTCCAATCAGGGCTCGATGGCAACCAAAGGTCAGCAGGACGCTTCACGTTGGGCGCTGACGGGAAGACTACTAATGAAGCTGTGCAGGGTGATATGGGCTGGACAAATTTTGAAGTAAGGGAGGCTCAGAGTAAAATTGGTCTTGAGGAACAAATGAGCAATATGGAAGAAACAAGATGGTGTGCAAGAGTACTCAGGCATTTGTACAGGCAAACATTGACTCACAGTGGAGGAAAAGAACTAGGAAGTTTAACAAAAAGAATTCGGCCGGTATGGTCAGCAACACGGCAACAAAGAACGTCATACGCAAAGTGAAAGAGGCTGAGACAATGTCTTGGGTGACGGCAATGGAAAATAAACCTGCTATGACTAACTACCTCAAAGGAAAAAGCGAAATCAGGAAAGAACGAATTTATGACAACTCAAAAGAAAGCTCCTTACTTTTCGAAGGGAGATCAGGATGCCTTAGAACGCGTAGTTGTAAAGCGAGGTACACCAAGGACGAAGGCGCATGTGGTAAAGGAAGGCGCTGTGGTAAAGCTAGAGAAACGGTGGAACATGTTTAATCGGAATCTGAATAAATCTACCCCAGCTGGAAGTCTACGCTCATCTGACCTCCTTGAAGCCCTTGGGTTCAGGGATAGAACGGGGAAAGTAAACATGTCAGCTATAGAGATTAGCAAGAGGTGGTTGGAGTATTGGTGGGGGAAAAGTATAGAGACCACAACCAACGGAGACGTATCAGAGTTCGCTGTAATGGTTCAAAAAGTTTGATCCTTGGAATTCCTTGTATTTGAGTGTTTTTTTTCATAAGAAAAAGGTGGGGCATTAGGGCAAAATAAAAAGAGCTTGGTGGCGCCACCCACCACCCCGTTTCAAGGGAATGCTCATAGCATCCATCCATCCTTCCATGGCGGGGCGAGGAGGTGGCGCTCCTTTGCTAGGCGACGCCTTTGATGCCATCGCCAGGCGTCTGCGGACAACACCGGATTACCTACAGCTTAAACATATTCGTTGTTAAAAATAGGAAAGCCGTACAGAGATTCATACAATCATAAAATAAAGAGAGTTCCGGGAACTCTGTTTGAGGGAGTATCTGCTTGTCCCATATTTCACTCCCTTTTCCAGAGTAAAACGCCTCCATCTCGAAGAGAGTACAGCAACTACGCCGGACAGAGAGTATTAGTAGTCCTCCTAAACAGAGTGCTAGAACTCGTCCAGAGTACGAATACTCCACTCCACAAGAGTGTTAGTACTGCCATGAACCAAGTGCTTGTATTCCCCCGTACAGAGTACTTATACTCCTCCTAACAGAGTGTTTGTATTCTGTTAGGAGACTATTAGTACTCAAGACTATTAGTAGTCTATTATAGTCAATTAGGCCCACAAGACTCTTAGTACTCCCCCGAACCAAGTGGTTCTACTACCCCAAACTGAATGCTTGTTCTACTAACAGAGGGATTGTACTCCTTCAGACATAGTGCTGGTACTCCGTCCCAAATGTGTGAAAGCAATAGCGATGTAGTGATATGGTCATATCAGAGGCAAATATCACGACACTTACATGTCAGGGATATTTCATTACTTCATTAGCAGCTCCTACACTTATGCTTGGTTAATTGTATTTGATGTTTAGTCGCCAAGTCACTCGAATGAAACATCTTTTTCTTAAGAGATCAACATTTTTTTATCAAATAGTCACAAGACAAACTCAGTAAAATTTCAAGGCACGTACCGATACAGACATAAAATCCAATGACAAAGATGTTGATGAAGTTTCCAACAATCTTGTAATACATAAACCTTTTCTCTAATCATTCATCAGTACTGCAGTGAGAAATATTCGTTGCTTTGCGTCGACAACATTAAAAAAATCAAAATATACGATGGAATATCAAACAAAGAACAAACATGCGCAAACTCGCAAAGTGTTTGCCACTATGATTGAATAGAAAGGTGCACCACATTACTGGCCAGAAAACGCATCTCAAGCACAGAACTCGTGTACTTATATACGGTAGGTAACCAGATAAGCTACTAAGCATTGAGGCTGGTAGATTATATTGGGCAAGAAACGTTTTTTTCATGCCACATTATAAGACAGCAGCTCGTTTGATAACATCCTATGTAACGTATGGGTGCTCCTGACTGAGAGTACAGCATATTTAGAAATGTGATCTATATTTCATGTAAAGCCGCACGTCTAGTTTTGGTTATAAATATTTGAAATAGTTATTGATGTTTGGGCTGCACCCCCTTTTTTCTGAACGCGCATCTTGGCATGGTTTGTCCAGCACTATCTCGGCCCGTTGTAAACGCGGTACGGAGGTGTCTTATAGCTCCTATTCAGTTGGATCCAAAGGTGATAGTATTTTCGCAGAAAGCTTGACTTTACTGTGGGTATCCTCATGAAAGTAATTTTCTGGAGCTTTCGGGATCGTGCCCTGTCGCTTTCTCACGCACTGTATTTCGTAGACAACTACTGCCACAGTGCGCTGACGCATTGCGTAACTGTTGTGGCATGCTTGTTGTCTATTGTGTATTTTTTTTTTCTACTAAGACATTACGTGATAGTTCATTTCGTACAGATACATATTCTGATGGTCTGATCTGCGAAGTGGGGATTATTTCTTGTAAAACAATCATCTTTTCCGTTTTATTACTTTCACACATGGGCCATGATTCGAACTGCTTCCGTAAACTTTTGCCGCAATTTCAGATGTTTCGCTGCTTCATTCTGTCATTGGTATGTAATAGACTAACGAAGTAGCATTAATTTCACATTCTCTTGCTCTTTTGAATGTTATCTAAACTTGAAGCTCTCTTGCATACTTAAATGCTTGATGCTGATTTTGATGACAGCACACAAAATGACTGAGAAAGACGGAAAGTAGAGGAAGATGGTGCCGATTGTCAACAGGCAAACATATGTGTGATGCTGCCGCTTTTTATAGCTGAAATGCTACTTCATGGTACATGTTCGTTGCCAAACACACAGGAAAGCAAGAAAGCAAAGGAAAGAAAAAAGTAACACCAGCAAAGGACATCACTTATCACATTTATCTTTATTCTAGTAGTGTTATTTTGGTATCAATGACAATTATGGAGGCTGGTTGATACAACTTGCTTTGTTTTTTTTTCTGATGAATGCTTCCATAATTTTGTGTGCTACTTGGTCGCGATGCAGGCTAAAGCGCATGCACTTACATCCCCCTACATCAGTGCACTGCCAAATGCGAGTGCATTGCTGCCCTAATAATGCATGGGTGTGCATTGCACACGCCTACGCCCGAGCGCATGCACACCGGGAGCCGCGAGATGACCGCGCCGAGCAGTTCCAACCAGAGCCCATACCAATAACTTACAGTCACCTCCTACAACACTATCGCCTTTGACGAAGAACACTTCCCCCACCGCATAATGCTCTGACGCGAGAGGAAGCCGTAATATGGCGAAAACTCCAAACAAACACATATCCACATTTGAGTCTTTACAACGCTATACACCCTGCGCTGTATTCCTATAAATGTCCACACTGTGATCAATGTGCAACACTTAACCACATGGTATGGGCTTGCCGCAAACACACCACAGATCACACCCATAACACACCCCACCACACGGCAATGGGAGGCAGCGCTGTCCAGCTCCGACTCGACGGACCAGCTCAACCTGGTCAATCGAGCGAGAAGGGCAGCTAAGGCCGCTGGAATCCTGGACTGAGGGGACCACCCACTGCAAAGCGGAGGAGCTACCTACGCTCGCGTGCTCTTTGGATTAAAGTTTATTCTCCCTCTCTCTCTCTCTCTCCATTGCGGCACTTGTTAAAATACCTTCCGGCCTGCGCAATCTAGATACACCTGCAGGAGAAAGGAATCTTACTCACAAATTTCACATATGCCTGTAGAAAACGTGGTGGCCAGCCTTGTCAGGCAATGTTTTCATGCTTGCTAAGAACCGATATTTGTTCATGCTAAAAACATCAAATCTCTTCGATACCTTGCCACGACTATATTCAAATAATTAGAGATGCCATGAATGTACAGCACCATTGCCTTCTTTTTACGCATAGAAACCACAGTGTTGGGATGAGTACAGGCACATACCACTTTCTAACTGTTTAACAGCATCTCAAAACTTGTACTTATTAGCTACTCTGGATATCTGGATTTCTTAGGTCTCATGATCTGCTCCACGGCACTGAATTCCATCAGGTGGACATGAGATTTTGTCAAGGTTGCTGCAATTCATGGCTTGGCAATTTCACTTTTTACTAGTTTAGTGCGTGCTGAGCAGTACTTCAGGAGTTCCTTCTAGGCGTTTCTTCTTCTGAGCCATACAGTTTATCGTCTGTGGTCCTAGAGTTCACGCGTCTTATTTACGTGTGAAAGTTTGCATATGCTGTTAAAGTAGAAGCTGAAGTATCAAAGTTGAAAGTGTGGCATGTGAGTACTCAGTCCAACACTCTGTTACTACATGTAAAAGGCAGACAGTGGTGCAGTATGTTCATGACTCCTCCTATTTTTTGAAGAATGTCGTGCAAGCTACAGAAAGGACTTTGAAGTACATGACTGACGTTCTCAGCACACAACGACGGTGGCTCGCGCATTGCAGATGTTCAGAGGGACATTCAGAGTGAATGTACTTCACAAAGACATTGCACAACGAGGATTGCCACCATGTTTGTTACATGCACATGCTCCGCCATTTATGAGATCCCTTTCTCCTACAGGTGTATCTACATAAGGCAGACCGGGAGGCATTTTAATAAGTGCCTTAGCAAACAACAGTAAAATATCAAGGCAGCAATGTGCTCACAATTGACAGCTAGGCCTAGTATATGCCAGCCACGGATCGAGAAGGTGCAGGTCCTGTACTACCATCGTGAGCTGGTGACAGGAGAAATTATGGGAGCTGTCCTCATAAAGAAAAATCAAGTTGAAACATACACCTATACGTTGCCCTAATTGATACAAAAAAATGTCGCAGTTTCGCCCGAAAGACGAAGCGTCAATTGCGATAGCAAATTAGTAGAGAGCTATTCAGAGTAGAGATAGTAGTTTTATCAGCTGCATAAACTTCGACACATTCGCTTACTAACCGAATTAACAAGCATGGTGTCAGCGCGCCCAAGCAAACGTGAATAGATCACACTCAATGACCGCAGACAACCACTGTCAAAACGCTGGCAGCAAGCGCAGCCGTCGCAGCGAGCGAAGGTTCGTGCGGTCTATCACTTCAACGGAAACTGAGCGGCGAATGCACAGTGCATACAAAGGTCAGAGCCGTATGGAGATAGCTTTTAAGAGACGGTGCGGGCGATCGCCGCAGCCGCGCAAAGCACAATCGCGGTTGTTGGCAGAGTAGAAGCTGCACCCCCCTCCCTCCCGCGCTGCCTTCCCGCTTTCCTCCTTTCGCGTAGGAGATTGAGTGGCCAGTTCCCCTTGCGCCCGGTTACAAGATACACATTTGGTGCCGCATCACAGCGTTGCCCCGTCTCCCTCCCTCCCATACCCCCACGGCTTTTCGCGCGCTGGAAGTCGCGTTTGCTTTCCGCCGTGCATTCGCTCTCCGTGACCGCGCCTCTCCCGCGCGCTCTCACTCGCGCATACGGCGCGCGGCGACGATTTCATCGTCCTTGGACTTTAATACGGAACCTCACGGCGACGGCGACGATGACGGCCACGATGACGCCAGAGACCCGCTTTAAGTGTCCATATAATTGCTATCGCAATAAAAATGCTTCTGCTGAAATGAAGACAGCTGTGTGAAGAAGTGGTTTCTTGCTTGTTTGAACGCATTTTTTACCATTATTTTGTGAGTTCCTTCTTTTGGTTTGACAACAAACCTGTACCGTGAAGTAGCATGTCAACTATAAAAGTGGACATCAACACAAATGAGTTCGTGAGTTGGAATCAGTGCCATGTTCCTGTTGTGCTATGCTCATTCCCCATTAATTGCACTGTTGTTAATTATAAACCAGTGCTAATTATCCAAGTTTCCTATTCCTCTGAACCTATTTTTCGCATTCTGCTGTTGTCAGTAATATAATTGTTTGGATTGTTGACCCACTTTCCTGTTTAATGTATACGTAGACCACGCAAATATGTAAAATTAAATTTACAATATTAGCTTCTGTGTGGCAAAATGCGTATGAAATTTCAATATCATTAAAATCTTGTGCATCACATTTCTTTCCTTATTTGGTAGCTTTTCGCTCCGCATTACGGTATGAAAGCGGCACCTATCAAGAGCAGCCGGCATAATAGGTGACCCATAAAAGAGCGAGGGATTCTGGGATACCCCGTCTGCTCGCTGTTTCCGGTTCGAGGAAGCTCATCCGCCGCCACCGCTTCGCCATTGAAGCCTATTGATGCGCTTGCAGTCCGGCTTTGTCACATTCGAAGATTACCCGTTTGCAGGCGCCTAGCAAAACCATGGTCGGCTGTTGAGACGTTGGCTGTTCAAATTCAAGCGTTAAAAGGTAAACTCATGTAACTACTGCCTTGCAGCATCCCTTGCTGACGCAGCTTTGCACAAGCATCAGAGGCATGGCTGCCACTTTCAAAACTGTAACAAGGCAGAGACCACCCGTGAACAAAAAGAAAATAAACGTACACAGCGCCACTTATCAGGCGGCGATGAGCTGTGTAAGGACCGACACGGAATGATTCCCCAGAATATTTCTTTCTCTAACATTAACTAAAGCAACAATAACTATTTCAGTAGTCGCATGCACATATAGAGGTATTATAAAACATGGTTTTACGGCTCAATTTAAATGGGACACAGCGAGAAACAATACTCGTAACCAACTAGCTCACCTTAGTTCCTTGAACACAGATAGATTGTAAATCGCCCGTAATATGTTGGCGATACGGTCATTTCCACATCTTGATGACAAAAATGCGAGAACTTCTAACTACGTACCACTTGAAATGAACCTAGAGTTTCGACCAAGAAATTCCGTTGACAGCGCGCAATTTTCAAACATTTTCAGCACGTCATTTTCTAATTATGCTAGCTGCACCGTTACTCACGATATCGGTTGCAGCGACGATCACAGGGCAGTATTTACCGGGCTACTGTAGCCATCGCCTCAGCACCCGATTTTCTAAGCAATGATTCTGTACGCTTGATAAATTATCGGATAAAGGTAGCTTTTTCATCTGTATGACTGACCCACAGGCAGAGCAGTCAGTGACTGGTGCGTCCAAGCAGCGGCAAATGTCGCAGAGCTAAACCTGGCAAAAAAAAAAAAGGCTGCCGAAACGAAAATCAGAGTTCGTTTATGAATAAAATCGTATCCTTGCATTTCTTGGCTCGTCATCGTCGCGACTAGGGTGAGCTGAAACCTAGAAATCAGCTGCGTGAATGGTACGACATTGCTGGTCGACAAAGCAGACGAAAAGCTTCGCACGACTGACAGTGGAAACCGCGTAGAAAAACACGTGCGCCGGGCATGCCGCCGATGCCGCCGCGTCGTCCGTCGAACCGGAAACTGCTAGCAGACGGTGCGCCCCACAATTTCCTGCGATTGCTCATTTTACGGCCACCTATTAGATGACCATTTATTGCGACCAGTTAAAAATGCATTATAACTGAAGTGTGGCATGGCTTCAGATGTGGAACAAAAATCGGATGTGATGAATTCTTGCATCAAAGGGTACTGAAGCATAAGCACAGGCAGGACAGTGCACGAATATAAACAGATAGGTGAATCATAAATCGGGAAGGGCACAATCGTGTTTTACATACCCCTTCTATGCCTGTGGTTTTGCATGCGGCTATGCCTATACTTGCGAAATGAACCAACTACCTGAAACCACAGTTTATTTTCCTACTGAAGTGGTAAAAGAACACTAAACCAAAAAAATTATGGCGAGGGAATGTTGTCGTCCCCTTAAAAGAGGTATAGTTGTGACTGGGCACATCACAACTGTTGTCAAAATATGGGTGGGCACTGGCAAACCAGTTCTCAGGTTGTACATTGTGCAATTTATTTTCTTTGACAAGCAAGAAACATGATCCTTTGCTCACATTTATCACGGAACGAAGAATGCCTTTCTCACAGTCTCTTTGTATTGTTTTAAATGCTCAATGCAGTTTCTTTCGGTAGCATGGTCACTTATCGTCTAAGTGTTCACAACATTGCGCTGGCCGATTTGAATATTTCTGGTGCATGGTGTTGGTATATGACATTACTGTTGCATGACAATCATGTATGAGTATCACAATAAATTTTGGTGATACAAATGGCACCATGCATCCCATTTCAAACCATGCTGCCCTTTGAGCGGATATTAACTAATTTTATTTATCACACTAGGAAATTTAATTGTTGAGGTACACAGAAATTGGACCTTAATCCCATAGTAACTGAGATGTTAGAAATGTTAATAACGTTTATCTCTTTTCTATTTCAACTATAACTAAGGTCACAACGGGGAATGTGTCACACACAGCACTGACTTTAGACTTGTGTATTAGACACCTCTTCTTTATTAATTTTTTTGAACAAGAGCATAAAGCAAGCGTTCCAATTTATTCCTTCAGCTCGTTTGCTCCTCTTTAATGGGATACTAAGAGCACAAGTTGTAAGCCTTACACAGCTTCAAGGGAACACAGGAAGTGTTAGTACGTGTAGAGCTATACTCTGTAATTGCTAATCAATTCTTCCAGTGGTCATTCAAGATTTCTAAAATGCCCAACCAGTGTGCTTTTGATTGGATAATGGAAATGTAAGCTTAGCAGGTAACAAGTACATGACTGATGTTGACAGCCATGCTAGTTGTAGAGCATAATACTTGGCAAATGATGAAAACATAGGCATCACTGCTCTCTAACCTACTGAGAACACCCCTCGCATTATTTCTCACCTCACTTCGACTCTATTCAAAGTCCATAAATTTACTATGTAGAAAAATTCTCGAATTTTATTTTGCCTTATAAAACGTTTGCCTGCAGAAGCAAACAATTTAAGTGTTTTTATCTTCCTCGATTATATGTTCACATCCACCAATTTCCGAACAAGTGTTCCAAGCTGATGCTCTCACAGCTCTTTGCAAGTGTAAGCATGGATGTGTTCAATGCAAACTTGGCTGGCAATTATATTTAGTCACCCTCCTCAAAATCTCCAATACCCGCCATAAGGACATGGTTGAGTCTTCCATAGAACGAGGTACCCCAATTTTACGTGTGAAAAAATATTTTTTTGATTGAAAGTGACTATGTGGATCTAGTTACGATAGATGTGCTGGTTGGTGCACGTACGTAACCAATAATGCCTTAAACCTGAAGTGCTCTGCCCTAATGCTCTGCCTTTCTTGAATCCTAGGAGGGAAACCATACTTCTGAAATTTGATGTAAAAATAGATAAACGGGAAGACATGAAGATGTGGCTGCTTCATGTCATCATATAAAATTCAGAATGACAGTAGTTTGTATTTGCTCCATTATATCTGCATGGTGTTAAATTGTCAGCAGCAAACCAAGCATGAGTTCTACCTTTTTTATCGCTCATTGTAAGTGTAATTTCACTAAGCGAAACTGTAATCTCATTTTAACACTACTTTTTCTTCACGTGGATATATCTGTTTAGAGGCCAGACAAAACGTAGTCACTTGTCGCAAAACTAATCAGCTGCTTTTCAAAACATATTTCCTACTTTTTAATGACGCTTGCTCCTATGTGTATGTCTCCAGAAAGGCTTTATCTTGACTTCGCCATCAGACATGTTACAAAAAAAAATCACCGCATATTCCACGAAGTGAAGGATGATGAGTGGACGAAGCACCGGGGGATCATTCGGTTAACCGTGAATCCCCCGACGTCGGCAAGCGGACCCAGGGGCGGCGAGAGCGCGGGAAGCAGCGGCAAAAAGCCGGAAGCGTTCTCTACCTGAGGTTGGTGGCGCCGATGCTCGGTTCGAGCGCGAGCTTCGTGAGCCCTCAGCTCCGGGTCCACTTGCCGGTGTTGCGTACTGCTGCAGCTTTGCGAGCCCTCAGCTCCGTGTCCGCAGGCCGGCGTTGCCGCGCTGCTGCTGCTTCGCGAGCCCTCAGTTCTGGGTCCGCTTGCCGGCGTTGCCGTCTTGCTGCAGCTTCCCGCGCCCTAGACTCCGGGTCCGCTTGTTGTCTGCGTCGCCGTGCTGCAGCAGCTTTGCGAGCCCTCGACTCCGCTTGCAGTTGAGCCGTCACTCCCGCCTTTTTACCCGTAGCGGGCGCGCCATTATCAGAAAAGACCCTTATCATTAATGGCTGAAGAGAGAAAGAGAGCGCGCGTCGGGAACGAGCGCCCTTGTGCACCGCAGCGCCCCTAGCAGACTCCATGCCCACCAGAGCTACGGACGAGAGAGAAAAAGAGCGCGCGTCGATAACGAGAGAGAAAGAGAGCACTCATCGGGAACGAACGCCCTTGTGCACCGTAGCGCCCCTAGCGGTCTCAATGCAAGTCAGAGCTATGGACGACGAGGCAGGGACAAGGCTCAGCCCTAAGGTACTTCGCCCCTAAAATGTCGCAGTTTCGCCCGAAAGGCGAACCATCAATTGCGAAAGCAAATTAGAAAAGAGCTATTTGGAGTAGGGATAGCTGTTTTGGACACATTCGCTTACGAACTGAATTAACAAGCGTGGTGTCACCGCGCACAAGCAAACATGAATAGATCACACTTAATGACCGTAGACAACCACTGTCAAAATGCTGGCAGCAAGCGCAGCCGCCGCAGCGAGCGAACGTTCATGCGGTCTATCAGTTCAACGGAAACTGAGCGGCGAATGCACAGCGCATACAAAGGTCAGAGCCGTGTGGAGATCGCTTTTAAGGGACGGTAGCGGGAGACCGCTGTAGCCGGGGAAAGTACAAGCGCAGTTGGCAGAGTAGAAGCTGCCCCCCCTCCACCCGACACTGCCTTCCCGCTTTCGTCCTTTCGCGTGGGAGATTCAGTGGCCAGTTCCCCTTGCGCCCGGTTGCAAGATACACATTTGGTGTCACAGCACAGCGTCGCCCCGCCTTCCTCCCTCTCATACTCCACGGCCTTTCGCGCGACGGAAGTCGCGTTTGCTTTCCGCCCTGCGTTCGCTCTCCGTGACCGCGCGTCTCCCGCGCGCTTTCACTCGCGCATACGGCGCGCGGCGACGATTTCATCGTCCTTGGACTTTATACGGAACCTCACGGCGACGGCGACGAAGACGGCGACACCGACGGCACAAATACGCTAGAAGTGTCCATATAATTGCTATTGCAATAAAATTACTAAGTCAAGGTGACTGCCAAGAGCATGTCAGAATTTTCATCTTGGTGTGACATACTGCCTTCAGAAAATTTTCGCGCGATTTAGTTACATCGTACACCCAGCATTCCCACACTTTAGTTTCCTCGTCCAAATTGCACGGTAACGCATTTGAATGCTTTGGAGTGCGCTCCTCTGCACCATGCGGAGTAGTGCAGAGGTGGCTCCTTGACACCATGGTGTCCTTGCAGCTGACTTCTTGAAACAGGTACCTGGAAAATATTGTGGGCCGAAATTAACGCGAGGAAATATTGTAAAATCACATAAAGACAGTCGAGGAAAAAGGTCATTGCACTAAAGAGAAGCCTTAGCACTTAACATTTCTACTGAAATGCATGTGAAACATCTAAATGACTGCAAGAGTCAACTGCCAAATCAATTAATTTTTTTAGATTAAAAAAAAAGAAAACCGGGCGTTAGGCCTCACTCCAGCACCAATGTTACAAAAGTTCTACTAAAAAGTTGAATGTTATTATTTGTTGGCACATTTCGTAAACACATCCCCTCCTCTAGGGGAGAGAGCTTGTGTATGAATGGATGAGGGGCAGTGGTGGTATGGTGTGCTTATCATTTCCGATGTTACCAACGAATATAATTCCTGACGAGAATTGTGCCTCTTTGGCTTATCTAAAATAAACGAAATTAGCCGCCAAAGTAAAGGAAACATAAGAAAAGTATAAAGACTACACTCGGCGTACACAAGTGACCAACTATAACGCAAATGTGGTGCTAGAAGAATGAGGGGAGATGACATGATAAGGTGTTAAACCACCTTTAAAGAAATCCGCCAAATTTATGAGACCGAACCCTGTATGCTCAACTTATGCTGCACTTGAAGCTGATTACAGTATGAAGGGCTCATGTCTGCAGTCATTTAACTGTGAACAGTGGAGCATGTAGTTTTTGTGTAACCTACCAAAAGGAATCAGCGCAAAGCTGTATGACGAACTCAGATATGTCACAAACACCACTTGTGACATATCCTAGGCACGTTCCCAGTGGGCCCCCTCCCCTACTCTGGTTATGCCGCTGCTCAAGCCATAATTTGAGGATCGTATTTGCCATGGCCGTGAAAATATGGTCCTCTAGTTCAATGAATATTACTGAGTGTGATTATAAGAAGCGGTAGCAAGGGTTGTTTTGGCAAGCTTGCCCACAGTGGTGTTAGTGGTGACAGCGGTCAAATTTCAAGACTAACGAGAAACAGTTCACTGAGGCCTGCATTTAAGCTTCCTCAAAGCTATGAACTTATATTAACTGATGAGGTACGCAGTGGTGTTCAGTTTTGACACACTCGACTCTTGCTGCAATTCAAAATCTAGCATTTTACATTCTCGAAGGCACGTAAAGGCTTCAGTTAGACCAATGTAGTTTATTAGACAAACTCTTAGCTTGTGTTTGACAGACGACTGGTAGCATGCAAGGCAACATTTTACTTTGATACTTTATTTCTCCACTAAAAATATTAAGGCGGTAAATACATTTCAATCTGCTCTGCAATAGCAGAATGCACAGCTTACGCTCGTAACCCCCAGAGGAAGCTTGATTTTGCTGTTCATGCGATGTAATTTTTAAACACAAACTCATACTAGCAAATGCACAGGCATATCGAAACAGTAAACGTGGAGACCAAGCCAATAGCAACAATGCAGAACGCCCCTGCCATTGTAATCCTACAACAGTAGCCGTTATATTCGATTCCAGTGCATAACTCGCCGCTTCACCAGTCACCGAGTCCATACAAAAGCACCTGTTCACATTCGCACTGTGCTCGAAAACCGGAACACAGCAATACCCAAATCAGAAATAAATTCACACCAATTTAATACATGAGCAAGAAGAGGCCAGTCTTATTCAACCCAGAGCATTAATTCCCAATGCATTTTCTAGCAGTTCCAGATTACGTGCCAAATTGACTATCACGCAGCGTGCAGCTGTATGCCACCAACTGTATGCTACTAATTTCTAACTGGCACTAGCGCTGCACTTGACTTCAGTGAACGTAGATTACCCATAGGCAAAACACGCTATCAAGCGCGAGCCTTAATATAACGAAAGCATGTCGCCAGCTAGTTGACGCCTTTTGTTATGTAACTCCTTAGTTAAACAGCGCTGCGCACACTGTAGACTGTCAAACTGAATAAATTCAAATACATAAATAGCACGCTAAGCACGCTCGGCATAGGCGCGGAATCATGGGCTTGTGAACAAACCTTTTTATGCGACCCCACGCCTCATTTATTGAACACACCATGGTTCACTCAGCGTTTGCGATATTTAAATCTCTTACGGTATAGCGGACAGTGATAAAATCACATGCAGTCATCGTGACGAATGGCTTTTTCGATTGACATCGAATGATGCAGCACGCATACGTAGTTGTTGGCAAACGCGGCCGCTAACATTCGCGATCACTGCCTGGCGATAGCGTGTCATATACGCAGAATGTGCCACGTGAGTTCACACAATTACATACCGTGGATGATTTATTGTTCAATCCAATGAACGATGAACGATCGTGCTTTTTTCGCGGCGGCGAAAGATGGCTAACACAAGATTTTTCTTGGATGGCCTTGGATGGAGCCTGCCGCCAGCCCACTGAACGGATCCTTTCTCTCTGGTGTTGTGCTGTTCCGCGATGTTGTGCGGGCACGCGGTGGGGAAACTCCGAAACAAAACGTAGTGCGCTGATTTCCGCACCAGTTGGCGCTCTGGATGCCTGTTCTCTTACAAGAAAAATGATGCGCTCTTTGCTCTGCGTGCCTGAACGATATATCGCTATGTTCTGGACCAGCCTCATGCGGTTTAAGCAGCAGTATATGCTGCGTTTTGCTCTCTGTAGCCGCAAGAGTGGAACGGGCACTCTACTCTCTCTCAGAAGGGGAGAGTATAATTAACATTTCCGTCTCTCGCTGCGGATAGAGTGAACACTGCATTTCATTCCACCCGACATTTGGCGAGAGTAAAGCAATGCCTTGAGTAAATCGACCCCTTCACTCCTGCGATACTCTGCCTAATTTTTATAATGTATAGCACAAGAAGAAATCTCCTGTCAGCCATATTTTGAACTCCGTTGTACTGACCCCAGTGGAAGCTAAGACTAATCTTGATTGCACAGCACGAGGCTTTGTGTTGCGATTTCAGGCACAGTGCTATGTTGGGTTCAGAATGACGTTATAGTGCAATGAATTTGAAGAGCTCAACTCGTCGGAGCTAGTATTTGTCGTAGCTTATATGATATCGGCAGCTCTGCGTTATGATGGTATATCTGTTAGCAAGCTCAAATCCTTGGCACATAGCTTAACGGGAGAGTTGCTAAATATTGTGAACATTTCTCTTGGGGAAAACATGGCTACTTAACGAGAGCAAGATAGATAAAATTCTCTTGATTTTAAAGGACGCCGAAAAAGGGCATCGCTCTAACTTCTAACATGTATAAATCAATTGAAAGATTTGTGTATAATCGTCAATGAGAGCACATTTCTAAAGTTATTACATTAAGCACCGCTCAGGTAGGATTTCGCAGTGGTTGCTCTATTTCATCCGCGAATATTTAGAAAGCAAAATACGGTTAGCTAAACGAAACTTAGACGCTTCGGCCCTCGTAATACTAGATACAGCAAAAGCTTATGACAGCGTACAGTATAACCTACTACTAAATGAACTTACGCCCTGAACCCTCCATCGTATATCATTGCTTGGATCAGGTATTTCGTGCGCGGAAGAACATTTTTCTGTACCAATGGGAAATATCATTCTGAGTGTACCTCAGGTTTCACTGCTTTCCCACTATTGTTTAATATACTGCTACACAATATTGCCATTATGCTGGAGGCCACGCGCCTGTGTATGCGGATGAAATTGCTATATTTGCTTCGGCTAAATATATTCACATGCTTAACCAAAAGTTGCAAGAGTATTTAGACCTTCTTGTGGTCCGGCTGGATAACTTGCGCATTCTCTTTAACATTAACAAAAGATCCCTTCTTGTATTTCCTTCGCTTGTGTAATAACCGATGTGGAAACAGCAGCAGCTTTCGCAAGATTTGTTTATTGCACAAAAAACAAGGGTTTATGTAGGCACGGCGCAATGCTTATCAGGCACACGTGCGATGGGTTTAAACACGAAATACATGGACACCAGATAGCCAATTCAGTCACATCACTCTGCATCACTTCCCACCTAGTAGTCAATACTATAACGAAGCACTGGTCGACGTACAAGAGTAGACCTACGGCATGCTTACGGAGTTTCTGGCATAGACTATCTCTCCACTGCAGTTTGCGTCGCTGGAAGCTTGAAGCAGGGGTTAGCCTGATAGACTTTCGGCATAGCATCCCATGCTCTCAGCACGTAGTTGCAATGACGTCGGTGCGCTGAATCATCCGAAGTCTGTACTTTGTACAACGTGGCCCAAGCGACGCAGTATCTGTGCGGCCAGCGACTTACGACCACGAGAGAAGTTCCCCACATACACGGGGTTACCGTGTAGAAACTCCTTCGAGAATGGCGGCTTAGCTATATCCAGAGCCTTTCACGTCAGGGTGCAGTCTCGACAAGACAGAGCGGAAGCTCTTTCCCATCATCAGTTTTTCTGGCATCCTACCGGTTACCGACTGGGGCCTGGAGAGCTGCTTGAATAAAAAAAATTTCGCAGTTTCGCCCGAAAGCCGAAGCATCAATTGCGAAAGCAAATTAGTAGAGAGCTATTCGGAGTATAGACATAGTAGTTTTATCGGCTGCATAAACTTGGACACATTCGCTTACTAAGTGAATTAACAAGCGTGGTGTCAGCGTGCACAAGCAAACGTGAATACATCACGCTCAATGACCGCAGACAACCGTTGTCAAAACACTCGCAGCAAGCGCAGCCGCCGCAGCGAGCGATGGTTCGTGCGGTCTATGACTTCAACGGAAACTGAGCGGCGAATTGCACACCGCATACAAAGGTTATAGCCGTATGGAGATCGCTTTCAAGAGGCGGTGCGAGCGACCGCCATAGCCGGGCAAAGTACAAGCGCAGTTGTTCGTAGAGTAGAAGCTGCCCACCCCCCTCCCTCCCGCGCTGCTTTCCCGCTTTCCTCCTTTTGCGTGGGACACTGAGTGGTCAGTTCCCCTTGCGCCCGGTTGCAAGATACGCATTTCGTGCAGCAGCACAGCGTCGCCCTGCCTCCCATCTTCCAGACCCCCACGGCCTTTCGCACGACGGAAGTCGCGTTTGCTTTCCGCCGTGCGTTAGCTCTCCGTGATAGCGCGCGTCCCCCGCGCGCTTTCACTCGCGCATACGGCGCACGGCGACAATTTTATCGTCCTTGAACTTTATACGGAACCTCACGGCGACGGCGATGGCGACGCCGACGGCAGAAATCCGCTTGAAGTGTCCATATAATTGCTATCGCAATAAAACGAGGAACTTTACACGCCAGTGTGCCCTCTCTCTGGTTTCGGAGCGCAAACTTTAGCTCGCGAACGATGCGCTCAGCCTTACCATCGCGTGCGGGATGGTATGGCGCTGTGTATACGTAGCGGACTCCATTTTTGTTCAAGCAAGATTACATTTCTTTGCACGAGAAGGCTGTGCCGTTATCAGAAACAACTAACTCCGGCGATCCATATGAAGCAAACATTCTTCGCAGTCTTTCGATCACAGCTCAGGAGCGAAGCGATGGAATTATCTCGATCTCAGCCCAGTTTCATAGCGTGTCCACGACAACAAGAAAGAAAACACCCTTAACCAGCCCTGCAAAATCTATGTGAATTCTGCTCCATGGGCTTTCGGGTTTCGTCCAGAAATGCACAGGTGTTTTAGTTTCGCCTTACCTGTTCTCTTGGCAGAGTTTGTTTGCAATGACGCAAGAAGTCTTGAATCTGGGCATTGATCTTCGGCCACCACACATATTACCTTGCCAGAGCTTTCATGGCCGTTATGTCAGGGTGATCTGCATGCAGAATGGCGAGGATATCTTCTCTCATTTCTTCGGGCAGTATGACCCTGTTACTACCCCACAGAAGGCAGTCACGATGAAGAAACAACTCTTCGCGCTTCACCTCATAGTCGGCATATTCTGGGGCACACCATGTTCTGGCCAGCCAGTTGCGACCCATTTCGTCACGCACGACAGGCAAGGATCACGCAGAGTCGCTGATGCTATGTCTGCTGCGCTCACAGGAGGGTACTCCACTGCTTCCCACAAGAGGACGTCGCCAGGAGGCTTGAAGTCCCGCCGGTCACCAAGTATCGGTAGCCTGCTTAGACTAGTAAGCGTTTGCGTGATCTTGCGTCCTTCTATATCCCAGTTTGTATTCGTAAGCAGATAACAAGGACCACCGCAACATGCGGGATGACAGAACAACGGGAATATGCATATGCTTGTCTCCTTTAAAGATACCGAGTAGTAGCTTATGATCTGTCAAGATGCAGAATTCTCGCCCAGAGAAGTACTGGTGAAATTGACGGACGCCATAGACAATAGCTAAAGCCTTGCGGTCAATCTGGGCGTAATTACGTTCTGCCTTAGTGAGTGTTCTTGACGCATAAGCTACAGATTGCTCCCGTCCTTGAACATCGCTGTGAGCTAATACAGCTCCCACACCCACAGGTGATGCATCGACAAGACAGAATTAAGGGTGCATCAGGATTGAACGTGCACTAAAAGTAACTCGGACGTCAGCAACGTCTTTAGTTTTTCGAAAGCTAGTTGCTGCTCTTCACCCCACTTCCACGTAGTGTCGCTATATAGAACGGTGGTAGAGCACTTCGGGCAACTTCAGACCGACCCTTGAGGAAGCGATTTTAGAAATTCACCATACCTAGAAAAGCTTTGTGTTCCTTCTGTACTGGAGTACTGGCTGGCCGCACGGATACTGCGTCGGTTGCAGAACACCTTGACGTTCCAGTTTTCCAGTTCTTCGATCACGTCATCCTTAGTGCTTACGGAATGCTGCGGCGTTTTAGAAACCTGGGCCGGGTGCCCTGTTTCTCCTCGATGTGTAGTGGTGGCAGAGCGGCGCCTGGAAAGGTTTCGCCAAAAACATCCGGAAAATTTTTATAAGGGTTTCTGCGTTTTGTTCGATGCTGTGAAGCCCAGTGGCATTAATGTTCAATACCTTGAGCCAATCCCGACCTTCGTTTCTTACAACGAGTATCAACAGCTTGAAATCGTGTTCTTTGAATTTGACCGGAAGTGTGGCTTTTCCGACGACGTCCAATCATTCCTTAGTCCAAGTTACGAGCTTGGTGTCCGCTTCTTCAAGCTTAATGTGCCTTGCCACTTTCAGTTTGCTGAACGTATTTTGACTGATATCCATCTACCTGCTCCTGAGTCGACTTCTACGGGCACTATACCCTCCAATGTTTACGGTCACCATAAACTTGGGGCAACTGCAAGTCACTTGGCTAATATTTAGCATGTCATCACACTCAGTTTGCAGTGAGTTTGGCATATTTTCCAACTGGTGGTTAACCTGACCTCATTGTTTCTTCCGGCACGCTTTGGCCAAGTGGCCTTTCCCGGAACAGTTGAAGCATACTACGGTTTTGAACCTGCAACGGTATGCTGCGTGGTTGCCCCAGCGCCGGAAACACTGCCGTTTCAAATGCTCACTTGAAGTTTTCTCATCTTTCATATTCGTATGCTGCTTCATGCGTTGCCTATCCACTTTGGCTGTGAAATCTTGGATGCCCTGACGGAGGCCGCCCATAACCCTTTGATGCTTCGCAGCAGCCTCTGCCATTACTGCTGGATTGTAAGCCGCCTTAAAACTCACGTCTTTCTCGGCCAACAAACGTTGCTGCACAATGCTGTCGGAGATTCCAAAAACCAACCGGTCCCTCAGTATTACGTCAAGAGGAAGCTGGTTGTCGTTGAAGCCGCAGTTCTTGGCTAGCTTACGTAAAGTTGTAACGTAGTCTGCGACAGATTCGCCGACGTGCTGACCTCGCTTCGAGAATGCGTACTTTTAATACAGCTCGGATGGCTTCGGGTTGATGTGGTTCTTCACGGCTTTTACGATGGACTGGTAGTCAGCGCTCGGTGGTCGGAAAGGCTTCACGATAATAGCTATCAGGGAGTATGTATCCTCCGCACAGGAGCTCAGCAAGACTGCATTTTTGACGGCGTCTTCCGTGAGCTTGTTAGCAGCGTAGCATATCTCTATGCGCTCGATGTAATCCTCCCATGAAAACTTACTATTTAGGTGAAATTCGCTGATACGACCGCCGAAGGCCATCTTGCCCGCAACTCCCTCCCCGCACGGGCACAAGCCTGCATCAATCGTCACCATTGTAATAACCGATATGGACACATGAGCAGCTTTTGCAAGCAAGATTGTTTGTTCCACAAAAACAGAAAACAAGGGTCTATGTAGGCAAGAGCACTGCACGGGCTCGGGCTTACCCGAAGGCCCGGGCTGGGCCGGGTAGAACAGTTTTTTCACGGGCTCGGGCCGGGCTCGGGCACGGCGTGTGCTTTTTGACCCGGGCCCGGGCCGGGCTCGGGCTTTCTGGTGGTGTGAATGTAACGTGCAGCGAGTTATTGTCGGGCGTCTCAACTCTGAAAAACATTATTTTTCGGTCTCGGGCCGGGTTCGGACCTGTTTCGAGTCGGGCTCGGGCCGGGCTCGGGCCTAAGGTAAAGGGGTGGCGGGCCGGGCCGGGCGGGTAACGTAGATTATTTCCGGATCCAGGCCGGGCCCGGGCCTCGTCATAAAAGTTTTGATTGGGCTCGGGCGGGATCCCAACGTAAAAACGGGCCCGGGCCGGGCCCGGGCTGAAAAAAATTGGCCCGTGCAGTGCTCTAATGTACGCACGGTGTATCGCTTCTCGTCACGCGTGCGATGGGATTTAAACACGGGAGACATGCGCACCAGATAGCCAATTCAGTCACATCACTCTATTATCACAACTTGAATCAACTGGTTCCACAGATAGACACCCTAAGGTACCTGGGAATCATCTACGACACTGGCCTACACCCTTACCAAAAAAAGGTAGTAGTACTTGCTACCTTTAGGGAAGGAATTGCTTTTCACCTATGTTATTACCTTGTTAGTACCGACAGTTAGTAACTGTACTACCCTTGCCATTACTAACTACGGTAGTAATTGTTACTACTCGTGCCTTTACGAAGTGAATTTACTAACAGGGTAGTAACATATCTGACAAACAGCTACTACCCTAAAAGTAGAAAGTACTATTACCTTTTTTCTAAGTTACTAACGCAATATTATTTGGTTATGTGCCTGGGGTAAATTGTGCCCCGTTCCCTATCCCCAGAAATCCCTACCGCCATCTAGGAATGAATAGGTGAATTTCTGTGAATACTCAAAGTTCCATACGCTGACCACCTCCTACTTGTGAGCCCACGAACATCCGACGTAATATTTTTTCAGCCAGCTTGGGAGTCATGGCTAGTGGACATTTTGGCTAAACTTCATCCGTCTGGCTCCAAACGGCTTTGTAAAGTTATCATTTGAAACACAGTACTGTGTTATGAATAATTACATAAACACCATAAAAATTGACCGGCGGCAGGATTCCAACACACGACGTTTAGTACAGAATCCCGATGTTGAAACCACGGTGTAAGAAGATAGGTGTTCCGACGGCGCGCCCGCGCTGGGGCGAGAGAGCGGCCACTTCGTGTGACCGGAAGTGAGCGCCGCCGCTAGGGGCAGCACGTGTTCAGGAGGCCTTGGAAAAGCGGCACAACAGTGGATAATTTATGACCTCCGTCAGCATTTAAACACCCATACCCAAAGATAAGCAATTTTTCGTTATTTAGACGCCAAATCCTGAGTAGTTAGAAGGTTTCGTGCCACTTACAGTCAAAATACCGTCATTTCGAACACGAGAGAGACGCGTCGTCTGCTCGAGCAGACGGCGCGCTGCGCTCACCGCTGCTCGCCGCGTCGGAGTGAATCGGAATGTCGGCAGAAATACAAAGGGACGTTCCTCCAACCAAGTAGAGTCGTTTTAAGCATGCGAACGACATATATTCATCGAAATAAAGCACTTCTGCCGCGCGTGCCCATAAAAGCGCCAGCAAAGAGAGCGAAAAAGTGGCCCCCAGAACAGGTGCTGCCCCTTGCGGCAGCGGCGTGCGTAGAGTCACACTAAGTGGCCGCGCCTCGCGCCGCCGTCGGATCACCTTCCTTTTTTACACCGTGGTTGAAACCATTACGCCACGGCCAAGCGCCACAGAACACCCTTATGAATTTTTCCTGGGGAAGCGAACGTGTTGAGACGCTTGTCGCGTTGCTATTTGGCTTTCTAGAGGCGTAGCTAGACAGCAGACGAGAGCTTGCGCGGGAAGGAACGCGCGGAAAACTTAAGCTACTAGAGAATTGTGCCCGGAACAACAGGAATAAGCTTCTCAAGAGGAGGCATTGGAGCGCCATTAAACACAACACAACACACGCATTAAAACGCAGGCGAGCGTGTCGCCGGGCAAATTATGCGAGAAAGAAAAAAGTACAACATTTCTTAAATTATCCAACACAAAACTTGTGGTAAAAAGGAGCTACTGTGGGAGATTCTCATTGTGTGTCTGCTATTTTTTGGAGTTGCTTATCTTTTTAAAATATGGCAGTCTTAGTTGCAAGAGCCGAGTATAAGTAATGATTACGAAGCATGCTACGCAGTATATGACAGTTCCTCCCCAGTGGGGAGTTTCTGGCCTGAAAGGGTGCTTAGACACTGTAGTTGGTTAACTTTAAGAAAATAATTATGGCTCTGTAACATACCGTGACATCTACCCAAGCCGCACGTGCAAGATCTGTAAAACTCAATCAGCAACACTCCCCCACATGGTGTGGGAGTGCAAACATCAGTAACCAGGCCTTAATCCCGTGACTCTCTCGTCGAGATGGCACGCCGCTCTGCGCAGCTCCCATCTCGACGACCAACTCTGGGCTACCCAGTAGACCTACGAAGAGACGAAGAGGCAAGACCTCGAAGTGCCATCGTGGGAGGCCTAGGCCCAGCCGACTAAACTGCTGGTTCTCAATAAAGTTAACTCTCTCTGTACTTGATCAAGTAGAAATTTTCTTCTTCGGGTTCCACTGAGAAAGTTATATTGGGATGTTTCCAGTTACTAACTTCAACACACTGGGTAGTAATGACAGTTTAGTATTAGGTAGTAAACGGGTAACAAACGGTTGGTAGCGGTCCAAAAAAAAAAGTACTAACCGCTGCAGTTACTACTCCTCTGCCTGAAGATACTATTTACCAATGTGGTAGTAAACATGTCGCAAAAAGTTAGTAACGGTCTAAGAAAGGTAGTAACCGCTGCAGTTACCCGCCGCGGTGGCTCAGTCAGCTAAGGCGTTGCGCTGCTGAGCACGAGCCCGTGGGATCGAATCCCGGCCGCGGCGGCCTCACTTCGATGGAGGCGAAATGCAAAAACACCCGTGTGCTTGCGTTGTAGTGCACGTTAAAGAACCCCAGGTGGTCAAAATTAATCCGGAGCCCTCCACTACGGCGTGCCTTACAATCAGAACTGGTTTTGGCTCGTAAAACCCCAGAAAGAAGAACTGCTGCAGTCACTACCTATTTGTTAGCAGTTACTAGCTTTTCACTAACTTTTTCTAAGAGTGTAGATTAGCGCCCTCATATAAAAAAACATTGTGAGAAAAGGTGAAATCGCTCTTTGCTGGTTGCAAAGAAAATTCAACAGCAAATTGGCTATGCGTTGAGATACTATAGGTACTTTACGTCTATCGCGCTTAAGTAAGAACCGTTCCTGAGTTTTGTTGTGTGTTGATATCTGGCTCTCCAAATTATAAGTTGCAACCCTTATTTATGATAGAGAGACAAGCGCTACATCAGCGTCTTGGCGTCCCTAAATATGTTGCGAACTCTATGCTGTATCTAGAAGCAAACATACGAGATTTAATATCGAAATTTTAGTTGCTAAGACCAAAACCTTTTCTTAGAGCATACGAACATGTTCCCGGGACAAGATACCCAGTGTTTGTCGCACAACCGGCACTATTTTTTAGGGGCGAAACACCTTTACAAAGTGTAGCCTTGGAGTTCGCAAGGCGGATTGACTTGGAACGAATTGTCGGGATGATACCAGTTTGAAGATAATAATTCCCGAACTTTGCGGAGGAATGCATTGGCGTTGCAGTTAGTTTCTTAACAAAACGTCGCTTTATGCATTGAAGCACAAAGTAACTGGAACGCCAATGCATTTCTCCGCAAAGTTCGGGAATTAATATCTCGAAACTGGTGTC
Source organism: Dermacentor silvarum (assembly GCF_013339745.2). Classification (NCBI taxonomy): domain Eukaryota; kingdom Metazoa; phylum Arthropoda; class Arachnida; order Ixodida; family Ixodidae; genus Dermacentor; species Dermacentor silvarum. Next base: position 92,221,035 of record NC_051155.1, read on the forward strand.
ATCATGAGAATTAATTTCAAGTCTTCCTTGTGAAATCCACGGCTACAATTTGTAAATTGCAATATAGGCCATCAGGTAATTGGTTAAAAACTTATTTAGTAAATTTTTGTTGATTAGTCGATATTGCATTTGAATTTTTGTGCAAGTAATATCCGCCTCTTTGAGTAGACCAGCTCATTAACTAGAATTGGGCTATCTGCCACAGGCAACCTTTAAGGAATTTTTGAAAGTGTTGCTGAAACACTCCGTATATATATTTATATATATATATATATATATATATATATTCATATACATGTATATATATACTCTACATGTGTACAGTATATACAGCGATTATATAGCCCTTGTGCACCGCAGCGCCCCTAGCGGTCTCCATGCAAACCAGAGCTACAGACAACGGACGACGAGGGACAAGGCTCGGCCCTAAGGTGCTTCGCCCCTAAAAAAATAGGGCCGGTTGTGCGACAAACACCGGGTATCTTGTGCCGGGAACATGTTCGTATGCTCTAAGAAAAGGTTTTACTCTTAGCAGCTAAAATCTCGATATCAAATCTCGTATGTTTGCTTCTAGATACAGCACAGAGTTCGCAACATATTTAGGGACGCCAAGACGCTGATGTAGCGCTCGTCTCTCTATCATAAATAAAGGTTGCAACTTGTAATTTGGAGAGCCAGATATCAACATACAACAAAACTCAGGAATGGTTCTTACTTAAGCACGATAGACGTACAGTATAGTATTTCAACGCATACACAATTTCCTGTTGAATTTTCTTTCAAACCAGCAAAGAGCGATTTCACCTTTTCTCACAATGTTTTTTTTATATGTGGATGCTAATCTACACTCTTAGAAAAAGTTAGTAAAAAGCTAGTAACTGCTAACAAATCGATAGTAACTGCAACGGTTCTTCGTCTTATTTCTGCTGTTTTACGTGCGAAAACCAGTTCTGATTATGAGGCACGCCGTAGTGGAGGGCTCCGGGATTAATTTTGACCACCTGAGGTTCTTTAACGTGCACTACAACGCAAGCACACGGGCGTTTTTGCATTTCGCCTCCATCGAAATGCGGCCGCCGCGGCCGGGATTCGATGGAGCCAATAATAATAAAACAGGATGTTTTAGTATTATTGGGCTGTCTATGTGCGGAGGCCTCTTGGGACACTCCCATGTGATGTGTTTTAGTGTGGGTATTTCTGTGCACCACGGGCACTCGTCAATGAACCTCGTGGGGTGTATTCGGTGGAGGTGGTGCAGGTTGGGGTATGTATTCATCTGAATACGACGCCAGTCCCTCTCCCGTTGGCTGTTCAAATTCGAGTGAGGATGTCCAAAACGTCTAAGTTGCTGCCTTTGCTGTAAAAGGATGTCACGAGAATTCGGTGGAAGGTCGTCGCTGGGCCCTGCCTTTGCTCGGACGTTTAATCTTCGAGCAATACGGTGTGCCCTCGCGTTCCCTGCCAGCCCCTCGTGTGCTGGACACCATATGATAGTGTGGTGCCCTTTTAGTCGATTGCCCAAAATTTTGTTTATTGACTGGCGTGTCATCCCATTTAGAAACAGGCGGCAAGCTGTTTGTGAGTCGGATAATTTGACAGCCGAATTGGTTTGGCGCTCGGCGTCCTGAATGGCCAAGGCGATGGCTGCAGCCTCTGCCACGCATGCCGATGAGGTTTTAAAGGATGCTGTTGTAACGTTGTTCTGACACGTAGAGACTACGGTGAACGTGTAGGAGCTGGTTCGACTAGCATCCGTGTAATACACTCCTGGTACCCTGCCGAAACGTTTGTGAAGAGTCTTTGCCCTTGCTCTGCGTCGTCCAGGATGGTACTTGGGGTGCATGTTCTTTGGAATTGGGGACACCGCGATGTGCGATCGAACATTTTGGTCTATCTGTGCCGTCTCCTCTCCGCAATACTGGGGCCTCAGTGTAAAGCCTAACCTCGCCAATACTTTCCTACCATGAGTTGAAGGACAAAGTCGTTCTTTCTGTGCATATAAAGTCGCGACTGCGTACTCGTCAAAAGTATTGTGCAGGCCTAGTCCCTCGAATCTCTCTGTGCTAGTGCATTCGGGAAGACCAAGGGCGGCTTTGAAGGCTTTTCTGATTATCGTGTTTGCCTGTATAATCTCTTGGTTCGTCAAGGCCTGATACGGAAGGGCCTATGTGATCCGGCTGATTGCGAATGCATGGACCAGGCTGATGGTCTCTTCTTCAGTTAGGCCATCTCTGCTTCTTGCCACTCTCCGTGTCATCCTGGCAACGTTTCCTGTGAGCGCCTTTAGTTTTTGAAGGGTGTGTGTTGTTCCAGCGTTCTGCTGTATCCACATCCCCAATATTCTGAGTGTCTCCACTTCTCGAATCTGCGCCCCGTCGAGAGTCGTCCGAGCCTCTGTTGGGGTGCAGGACCTCGTGCTTTAGTTGCAGAAAAACGTCCTGCGCCGACACGTTGGGTCGGAAACCGAACATGTTGGAGGGGAACATGTTGTTTAGTTCCCGGTGATTTGAGAGCCAGACCTGCACAACCTTTTCAAAAAGTTTCCCTGCGCATGACGTTAATGGTATGGGTCGAAGGTTGTTGATGTTACGGGGCTTGCCCGGTTTAGGAATCAGGATTATTTTGGCTTCCTTCCATTCTTTGGGAAGGACGCCGTCCTCTGTCCAGACCATGCTGTTAAAGAATTTGGTCAAGCTCTTAGCGTCTCGTCACTTAGATTGCGAATCATTGCGTTCGTGACCTGATCGACCCCTGGGGCGGTGTTTTTCCTGAAGGAATGTGCCACCAGCGTAAACCTCCTCAAAGGTTATGGGGGCGTTCAGTTCTGGTTGGTCCTGTCCTTCGTAAACGGGCTTGGTGGATTGCCCGGTCGGGGCCGTTCCTACATATATCTAATTCTTTCTATCATGTCGGCTTCCCTGCCTTCAAACTCGTTTTCCAGAAGCTTGAGCGTGCGGTTCGTGGCTGTTTTTGTTTCTCCCGTGTCAATCATACTCCGAACAATGTGCCTTGTTTTCTTTGTAGTCAACGTGCCCCGAAGCGAGTCGCTAAAATGACGCCAATTGCTGTCGCTTAACTTTCGGGCGTATTCGTTAGCTTCCTGGGCTAGCAGAGCTATGCGAATTCTAAGTTTGCGATTAATCGTCTGCCTTTCCCATCTTTTCGTCAGACCTCTCCGGGCTTCGCAGAGACGCAAGAGCTGACGACCGTTTACGGCTGGAGTCTCCATTGGCATTTCAATTGTTTTCGTGACACAAGCGTGGATAACTCTAATCCGCTCAGCCCAATCTCCCATGTCTGTTATGCTTCCGATCATTTTTTTGTTTTTCGCGGAATTTGGTCCAGTCGGATAGCCTTGCCTTGCCAATAGCTCTTCGAATCTTGGCTGCATTAACCGATATGCTCAAAATATAGTGGTGGCTTCCTAGGTTCGTTCATCGCGTCTCACTTTCGTTGTTGGTGAACGTGAGGTCCGGGGAGGTGTCCTTGGACACGCTGTTTCCGATTCGCGTCGGGAGATCCGGTTGGGTTAGTTGGAAAAATCCGTAGCGCTCTACAAGGTCCGCTAACAAGATGCCCTTGGGATTGTCTCTACTGTAGCCCCATTTTGAGTGATGGGCGTTAAAGTCTCCTAACAATATGACTTTGTCCCTACCTTGAGCGAGTCACATCGCGGTGGCCACCACGTTTTCGAAATCCGCATGTTTATCTCTGGAAGGGCTATAAATGTTAACAATAATTGTTTTCGGTTTGCCTCTCTTCTGAGGCCAAACTGTGATTATCTGATGCTGGATAGCTTCCCCCCCCCCACCCCCAAATAATGTACACTAATCGCGACATCCTTCTTGGCAAAGGTAGCCACTTGAGGGTGATCTAGGTGGGCATAAAGCTCGTATCCTTTGAGTTCTTCCTTGTGTTTTCCTACCTCCCGAATACAGGTAACGTCTGGAGGGATTGGCGCCGATTCCACATAGTGCGTGAAGTTAGCCAATTTCTTGCGTAGCGTGCAGCAGTTCCATTACCAAATTTCAATGTGTCCGGCCTTTCTGTTGTTTGTAGTGTTAGCCATGGATGGTAGTATCACTATCGGTGTGATCTGCGGCTTTCGGTGTCCGGGTAGGAGCTCCCGGGCTCTGGCTGACCCTATTTCGGGGGGCGGCTGCTGCTTGTGTTTGTGCATCCTCCACCGTTCGCTTGAGTTTGTGTATCTCTGCAAACATTAGCTACACGTTCTGTGCTAACTGTTCCAGCGTTACCGATGGAGCGCTGGAGTTGGCACTATGTTGCAGTTGTGTCTGTTGTGCTTTGGAAGTGTGTTCCGAAATTTGTATTGGTTGCTGTGATTTGTCGTTATTTACCGTGCTCTTAAACGTTTCAAACTCGGCTCGTAGCTCGACTTAACTGTTACGAAGTGCTTTGTTTTCCTCGACTATTCTCTTATACTCAGGATTTTGTGTGATTGGTGTTTGTGTATTCTTGGATTTGGCAGTGGAAGATACGACTTGTGCCCAGCTCACCTGATGATTTTGAGGGGTGCTCCATGCCAGTGGGGCCCCTGGCGACTTGCTTCTAGGGGCCTCCGTCTTGCTTGTCGGCTGTTGATGCAGCAGGGGCACCTTGCAGAGAGCAAGAATAATTTACTACTGTACCGGTAGCTACACTTTCTCATTCGAACTAATGTTAAAGAAATTGGTGTTTGTGGATACCTGGGCATTCTGGAATAGCACTTAATGAGATTGCAGACAGGTTGGCACCGGCAGCTCTTGATGGGCCAGTAGGTTTCTTGGTAACCAACCTTAATCGGCTGGCGGTGAAAAGATAGAAAAAATGACAACGTAGAAAAAATGAGCTCCTCCTTAATTGCAGCACCGTATTACGCACATTTAGCCTTCCCCTGGAATGTCCGGTCGTGTACCTCTCGTCAATGCGATGCTTCGATCAACTTATTACGATGCCAACTACCGCAATTGCATCTGTAGATGCGTAGGTGTGGGTTCCCACTATCGAACCTTTGTGCGTCATGTGGGAACATAGAATCACAGGACCACTTCTTCCTCTATTGCCGAAAATATAATTCCGAAACAAAGACCTACTTATAGCAGCCCCTATTGCGAATGGGCCATCCTCTCTCGGTGATTAGTAATTTATCTTTTGGTGCTAGTACCACGGCCGCTGGATAATAAACGAAAGTGTGGCCTGCCGCGTATGGCGGGCAGCAATGGGAGCAAATGTTACAGCCGTAGTTGCAGTCTCGGCCGCTTGGCGGGGCCCAGTGGCGCTAGCTGACGGGGATGGGACGCGACGGTTTCCACGAGTGACGGCGTTCCAAGCGCGTTCCTGAGGCATTTTGTATGCCGATTCCAGGCAACAGTCCCCGACTGGTGGCGCCGCGGCGTATGACACCGTTTGCGTTGCATGCGGCAGGCCGCCCTTTTTTTTTATGCAGCGGCCATGCAAATACCCTTGTTGGAGCCCGAAAGGCAGTGTGTCAGATTGTGCATGAGCACGTCATTCCTACACGGAGACTCTCATTTTAAACACCATTTCCTAAATATTAACATTAGATAGCATTATTTTCATAATCTAGCATATTCGTCAAAACTGGCATAACCACGTTCCAAGAAAAGAAAAAAAATATTTTGTAATTAAATGTAAAAATACGCAGTACTGATCAATAAGTGAACAGGAAGCAAGGACTGCATATGATGCTTCTATTGCGAAACATGGCCAGTCGCATGTACCCCCCCCCCCCTCCCCCCACGTGGGTACATGGCATAAGTTGAAGGTACCAACAACAACAAGCAAGCAAGGTTCGAAGCTGCGAACAAGCTACGATTTTTATAGTGGACGACCACTTTTAAGCAGTAGGTATGGCAGTGCGGTGGCGCGAGATGCCTCATGAGCTTTCATCTTACTCGGGACTCTGAAAATAACGAAAGGCTTCCGACAACTGTTCTATCCTATTTCACTCCGGGGATCACATTCTATCATCTCACAAAACGTGTGAAACGCGAGCTCTTCGCGGATTACTCAACTGTTCTGGAAAATATTTTTTTTCTAATGTTATGCCTAACTCATGTGTTGCCCTGTCAGGCTTTCGAGCCTTTAAATGTGCCGTCCTTGCTTCAAGTACGCCCGCTGACAAAAAATAGACAATATTCCATGGTTCATTTAGGGGCGTGTCTTCCGAATGGGCGCTGGCACCCAGCTTTAGATTCGAAATAAAATGGGGCAAGCAAGGAGTGAAAGAGTACTTCGGGTTAATCAAGCAGCAGTACTGAGAGCTTAAGCTCGTTAGCCTTTTATGGTGCATTGGGCATTAGCTGTTACCCTCACCTCGACATACTTTGCTCTCTCACTTCGATGTGTCGGTGAGCTGTTGCGCATTCGCTCTACTTTACGCGAAATTAAATGTCATTGTCTTGCGAGTAATCCTATCCGTATTTGAAGGCCGCCAAATGCTACATTAATAAATGCTATTCCATGTTTTAAACACGTGATTTATAGTGAAATTTCATTATTTTAACTGAAAGGGTGAAAGTAAATATTCTTAACAAAACCTGATCATGAACGCTAATAAATAACTACTGAGTAATTAGATGTGCAATCTGTCCTTGTTGCCGTGTTTTAGGGTACGCGAAATTGAACGACAGCGACGATCAGAATGCCTGTGAATAGCCGGAAAGCCTCTCGAACGGATCAAGCCCAACAATATGCGTCTCCGCAAGCGCAAGAATCGCCAAAAAAGGATGCGACACCCACGGAGGGCGAGCCTGTAAGAAGCTTTGTTTCCTAATCTTACTCGTCAAATGTTCCTATTTGTAAACTGCTCGGCTTACAAATTATAGTTCCATTACACAATGTCTTTAATAAAAACATCCAGACGTTGTCCTCACCTGAGAATGCGATAATAAAAACTCGCTAGGGATCTCGATAGTGTTATGGCGCTCGGTTATCGCTTGATTACTACAGATGCGAACATGACCGGAAGAGTTGTGTGGGTCTCAAAACAAATCAAAAGACGCGCATAGCCCAGCTCTAAACACGCAGCAGCGTCCCGTATGGTGGTTTCAGGTTGCCGTTTGTCTTCTGTTACCCCCGTCGCGTCAGTGTGGGAAATGATTTGCTGGCCTGCCACAGTGTGAGATAGAGGAACGACTTATAGTCTAAGTCACCTGGTCGGGCGTTAAGCGCCCAGGACCACGTTGGCGTGCTTTGTCAGGGCTTACTGGTAGAGCTTCAACAGTGGCTGTGGTGAAGTTAGCCAATCCACATAAGATCGAGGACGCTTGTGAAGAGGGATAGATGCAAGGGATCGATTGAATGACGAACTAAACCGCTGCCACACTGAGTAAAAATATTTGCCAGAAAATATTTAGGCAAGCTTTTCGCATAGTTAGTCGAAAGGCATATATTTACACTCAGCAACAGCAGCAGTCAAGAAGTCGGCAAATAGGTAAATATGAACCTTAAATAACTCCTGGCTCGTGTCGCGCAATCGTAAAATGTTCAACTGTTCAAGAGGAACGTTACATTACAATAGCGGAGAACGAAGGACTGGTTGGAATCCTAACAAGATAATAGGTATAACAGCCTTCTGATACACCGTAATATAATACATGCCCCTAAGTGTTCCTAATTTTATATAACTAACCTCTTAAAATTGAAAATTTTGTTTGTATTAAAACTTACACCTTTAAGCTTGCTGTTCAGATCTACAATACACCATCTGCCTCCAAGGTGTCTAGAACCTTTAGCCTACGGGGTGTAAGGGCTTGATGAGCAATATTATATCTCTTGTTGGAAGGGTGTCATATTATTCTACACTGTAGCAGGTGCGCGTGCACTTCATAGCCGCTTCGTAGCCGCTTTGAGAGAAAATACGCAATAAAGATATCCCATTGTTCCCCTGAAATGGTCATGGTTATCAGAGATACCGAAAGATCAACCGCTTGAAGGTTCATTTATTTTAGCCATGTGCAGAATGTTTTGCATCTTGAACTCATCCTGGTAGATGACGACGAATCTTCCAGCCATGCGGTGGCAAAGAACAATCACTTTTGAGATCAACTGTTTCAGGGCACACGCGAAGTTCGTGGTGCCTCTTGGTAGCTTGATTGCAATGTCCAAGGACCAACCATCACAGATGCAGTCTCTTATTGATGAGTGATCACTCAGGCCATCTGCTTCTTTTCTGCCTACAAAATATATTGTTGTCAGGACAATTGCAAGATATTGATGTCAGGACAAGTGCATGAAACATGTCAAGTAGAGCTTGCCTGTATCTTTCAAAAGCTGGGAAATTTTAAGCACCCCGGAAGCACCATGGAAGTCCCCTGGAAGTCGAGTATATAGAAAACACAGGCACAAATAGCGTCTTTCAAAAAGGATTAGTTTTGGAGCAATACTACACTGAATACTCCTCCTAAACCATAATTATAGGAGAGACAGGCTATCACGGTTGTAAAAGACAACACCCCTGGACACTTTTTCTTTTTTGATGATGTAATACGACCTCGAACTGCCATTTCTCACGTGGAGCAACGAAAATATTCTTTTTCAGTACAATCAATGCTTTACAACTGCATCAATTCTTCCTCCTATACGAAAAAAATCAATAGCAATCCTTTGTCATGTAATTTCAAATTTTTCGACCCGCTATATTTTGAATAAAACGGGTTGCAGACGTATGGTTCGTATTTAGTGCAGGGTACCCAACAATACGTACTTGTTGATATTACTGCTTTGTTTGCAAATCCAATTGTGCAGATGCAAACCAATTTGCGGCACTTGCCTTGTTTTTAAGTTTGAACCCAAACGCTTCTCGCACAGCGATAAATATTTAGCTGCAGTTCAGCACTCGTGTTTGTGAGCTTGTGTGTTATTCCACGCGTCCACAAGCGCACTGGTTTAAAAACAATAGTGACCAACCTCCTAGCCCACCAGTAACTATTCAGCAAGTACCTTCTTAGGATTTGGCGTGAAAGGTATCGATGGATCAGGTAACTGGTGCAGTGAAGCACTCATCTCGCGTCCTAATGTCCGTTGAGAGCGCGGTTCTTTGTGCAGTGACGACAGTTACCCGCAGGAGCCTGTGTCGGAGGAAGAGTTTCTGACCGAGGGTCCAGGGCCCTGCCGCATCTTGATCATCGTGATCGGCATAACGGGCACGCTGGCCATACTTGTCCTTCTCGCTGTGCTCGTGTTCCTGGCGCCCACGGACACCGTGCACACCACTCCCCCTCCATCCCTGTGCACCACGTTCGCGTGCATCGAGCACGCCTACAACCTCAACAAGGCTCGTAGCAGCTCACACTGGGCTCGGTCATGTCGTCGTCAGCCATCAGCCACGCTGGCTGTCAATTGCAACGAATAGTTTCGCGCTTGAACCGGCGAAGATTTTGGGTAGGGTAGAATGGTAATATGCTCGCAAGACGTGCAGTCTTCAATTCAATTATGGGTTTTTACGTGCCAAAACCACGATCTGATTATGAGACACGTCGTGGTGGGGGACTCCGGAATAACTTGAACCACTTGGGGTTCTTTAACGTGCACCTAAATCTGTGTACATGGGTGTTTTCGCATGTTGCCCCCATCGAAATGTGGCCGCCGTGGCCGAGATTTGATCCCGCAACCTCATGCTTAGCAGCCCAACACCATAGCCAGTTAGCAACCACGGCAGGTTAAGACGTAGTACAGTCTCATCCCGGAGATTGAACAAGCGTGATTGGCAGTGAGGCTCATTTTATTCAACATCATCATAGTAAAGCTCATTTAGTCAAGGGGGCCTGATTGATGAGAAAGGAGTCTGCGAACGAATAAAGGCTGGGTTGGAGCATAATAAGTAACCGCTACCGAAAATGCAGCTTGCCAGTACGATTGAACAGAATGCTATATGATCGTTGCACTCAGTCAATATCCTAACAAATAAACTCCAAAGGATACCAAGGACTGCGTTGCGAATGACAAAGCGAAAAATAATTGGCGTAATTTTAAAAGGTAGGATTAGGACAGATTTGATTAAGAGCGCAAATTATGAAATCGAGTTCTGCACGAAATGCAGTGGTTGAAACAGATAATTTGGTATATATTAACGTAACAGAATCTATGCCTGCATTGCGGAAAAGATGATGAGAAAAGCAAGAATAAAATGCCCTGATGAGACCAGAAAACTTGTAAATAGAGAATATCTTCGGCGAAAGCCGGAATTAACAAACTGAGGATCTCCGGCAAAGGCGTTGGTCTTGCAATCTACATAAGATAGGCTGATCGTAGAAGCTGGGTGCTTGCTGATTCGGTTGCGGCGTTTTGTTTTGTTATTGCTAGCGCAAACCAATACCCTTCTTAGTTTTTGCATGACACAGAATTCAGCCGATACAGATTCATGGTTACTAAAGTTATCGTTCACTCGAATTCAACCAGAATAGAGGGCATGTGTGCTATGAGCAGCGCAGCTCATTTCCTACGCTAGACCGCACGACAAGGCATATAATTATTCACAAAACCTACTGAAGGAAAGTTTGTAGCTGAAATCATTCATCTGCGATGCGAATAGTGCTAGGCACATGCATTTGGCATAAAGTATACGCATAAAAATATTTTTTATATTATTTATGATTTGCCGCAATATCAGTGTAGGGCCAACCGTCATACCTATGAAATGATAGGTACGAAACATATTCCACTTTGCAGGTACGTATCTATAATTGGTACAATAAGCTGTGCAACGAACCATCATAATAGCCAATTTATCTTGGAGCGAAAGTGCGTTACCATCACAAGACTGGAAAATGTACCTCATGGCGGATAGTTTTCGGGAACAATCGACCAGAGTATGAAAAGTCGCCACTCAGTCTTGTTATGCTGCTGCCACGCTTACTACAACGGTTTACAGCGAGTTTTCGCGGTCATCGAGTGAGATGTGTTCATGTTTGCTGGTGCGCGTGTGACTCCATGCTTGTTAATTTAGTTAGTAAGCAAATGTTTCCACGGCCGATAAAACTGCGATCCTTACTTCGTATAGCTGTCTAATAATTTGCTGTCGCAATCGATGCTTCGCCTGTCGGACGAAACTGCGACACTTCTTTTACTGGCTTTTTTTCGTAGTTTGGTGCCGTGGTGTTTCCTTAGCAAGCCTTACACGTCCGTAGACTACAGCGACAGGGCTTGCAGCTTGCCGCGGTGCAGTAAACTAAATCGCCGTTGAGCCATCGCGGAAATTAATCGTGGTTTGCGACTAGAAAATACCAGCTTAAGGAATTTATTGGGTTTCAGCAGTACAGTAACCACATCGCAGCCCCTCTTTCATTTCCCACGCACAGGCGACGGCAGCAGTCCAACGGCTTGGCCTGCGCCGTCGAACATGGCAGCCCACAAAAACATCGCAGCCCACATGAACCGGACAAAAGAAACGAGACCACGGTGGTTCTGTGAGACCACGGTGGTTCTTTCTGTGTCCGTGTTTCATGTGCTGCGATGTCCCTGCACCAAAATATATGCGTTTTTGATAAATGACTCAGGATTATTTGAAATTTCCCGATTTCAGAGAATTATTAAAAAGCATGCAGATTATGCATTAGTTATATGTTGGTGTTTCCATTCGCACGCGCACTGCACGTTTTCTAACTTTAGTGGCACAAGACTTGCGGCTTTCATAAAAGCTTTCGTAGGCAGGCATAATATTAGATACAGAGGGAAGGTGCCATAAATATTAATTGGATTCCTATGGAAGAAGCCATTTCGTTGGCCGTGTTTATTGTGAGTCTCAATAATGTATGACTTCCTGTAGTGCGGCAGACCTTGTTCAGTATATTGAACTTCATGTATAATTTTATCTTAAGTAATAAACATTGAGCCCATTAGCCAACAAAGCATCTCTTTCGGGCATATGACTTGCTTGCACTGCAACATCCATCGCTTTTTCTGTAAAAGAATAGCAACGTTTGGTTCTTTATATCGCGCTAAGACATCAGCACCATCATTCCCTGCTACAGCGCGTTGGACTCAATTTAGCATGGTGAATACTGTTATTCTTTGGATATATGGTCTTGCGTCCAACTTTCAGGCAGTTAATCTTAGGCCCACCCCTAGCTTAGTTAGACGGAGTAATTTTCACGTGGTCTAGGCATTTTTGCTAGTTTATCTAATGTTACACTTGCAAAAATTCCGTACAATAACTGTGAGCAATCACCGCACTTAAATGCGCTCGATATTGACAATTGCTACGCTGACAATTAGCCTACGCTGTGTCTTACATCCTTGGCTCAATAATATAGCATTTGGCGTCTGCCCTTTGCTTACAGCGCTAGGCAGTGCAGCCATTTCTCGTTATAGCCTGAAGTCACATTGTGTTTTACGTATTAGACGTATGACAGAGTACGTGCTGCCACAACAATCGCGTGGTTAAAAAGCACCTGTTCATACTTAGAAGTCTAACATGTAGACAACAAGGGAAATGTCATGTGGCGAATTGCCACTGTCCGTCCCTTCAGATTCTACCTTCACGTAGTTTCATACTGTGTCGTAAGGTTTAATTCCTCGCGTGCAGTCGATGCTGCGCTCAGTCAGTCCATGCGACAACTTCTACCAGTTTGTGTGCGGATCATGGACGGCACCTCGCCGCCGGCAGACATCGGTAGGGCAGAACATACACGACACCATTGCCGGTGCTATACAGGTAAGTGACGGCGGATTTAAATGTTTCTTCAAGGTAAATGATCTTATCAAACATTTTTGAACTGCGCGAACTAATAACCACAGAGAGAGCATGAGACAAGGACAGGTGCAGTCCTTGTCTCACTGCCAAAGACTGCCTGTGACAGGCACAGTCTGCGCCTGTCCTTGTCTTATGCTCTCTCTGTGGTCGTTAGTTCGCGCAGTTCAAAACTGTTTGCTGATCGACGATATTGCTACGTGCGTTCGGCTCCTATTTCAGTTACTTATTTATTTTACCATACTGCTGACTCCAGTAGCAGTCGTTGCAGAGTGGGTAGCAAGTCTCTCAAACGGAGAGAAGTAAAAAAAAGCACATCCTGATTACATATATACAGTTATGTATACATACATAAAAATAAGAGACAGAACGCGTACAAAAGACCGATCAGCTGGTAATGATTTTTTTTCGATTTCTTCTGTTTCACTAGCGCGTGACTCTAAGTCATTCCACTTCATTATAATTCGCGGAAAGAAAGAATACTGAAGTACATTATTTTTTGGGCTGAAATGGAACTGATGAAAGATTACGGCGCCTTTCGGTAGCATAACCTGTAGAAAAATGCACATAGATGTGTCACTTTTTAAGTGTTCCTTAATGATTTTAAGCATAAAACGTTATCGTGCAATTTTATTCCTCTCGGAGGTGTGCTTTTAGACCAGCTTATGCCGCCATTCCCGAAGCCGATACCCTACCATAGCGATTACAAGTAAATATCGCACCTTTATTTTTAACTCTTTCTAACCTGTTGATAATAAGCTGAGTAAAATGACCCCAAATATTAATAGCGTACTCAAGAATAGGTACAATAAATGTCTTGTGTGATGTAGGCGTTGTTTTCGATGAATAATTGCGAAGGGAACTTATAAGATGGAAGCGGTCACGGGACGAAGAAGAATTGGACGCCTAACTCGATCCTGCCAGCTAGTTAAGTCAGCGCTGCCTTGCTTTTGTAAATATATTCTGTAAATTGTCTCCACTAGAATTTCTGCTTCAGCTGCCACTGTAATGGTCATGTTGCGCGCCCCTGCCGCACCCGTGGGACCAACCGTCGTCGCTATTCGTCTAAATTGCCTCTACCTGTGACGTCCTTGTGGATCGCAGTCACTGCATTCGTTCGCCTCAACGCCGCCAGTACCATTCAACCCAACCATGCTGCTACTCATCGCCGACCAACTACGAAATCTCCCGGGCAGAAAACTAGATCATTTAGAACGCGGAGGCAGACCTCCAATATTTTCGTTCTGCAAAAATCTTAAATTGATGCTCACTTCGAATCAGAACTTATCAGAAGTATAAGTAACGTCGGCGCAGAGTCAGCAGCATCGGCAGCATCAAGTGCACAGCAGAGGCTCGAGCTAGGGGACCGTGCTCGGTGCATCCTATAACCGGCTGTCGCTAGTAATCTCAATAAATCTCCATTATAAGTGGTGGAGGTGCTAGGTAACGTTTCACTCTACCATCCTGGAACTTCGTTCGCGGACGCTACCCTCTGCCATGCCGAGACGCCAACCAGCAGACTCTTCCACCGCCACCCATCCCTTGCGCTTGCACCGTTCGCCAGCAGGAGCCTCCCATCTTCAGCGGAACCGATGACAACGACGTTGAAGTGTGATTGTTGTCCTACGAAAGGGTGAGCGTTCACAACAAATAGAATTACTCGGACAAGCTGGCTTATGTATCATTATATCTCGCGGACGTGGCCAGTCTCTGGTTCAGAAATCATGAGAGGGATATCCGAACGCGGTCGGCGTTCAAGACGTCGATTTAAGAAGTATCTAACGGACCCGCCGTCAGGAAACTCCGAGCCGAGCAGCGTTTGCGTACACGCGAACAGGACACGGGTGAGACGTTCACCAGCTATATAGAAGGCGTGCTCGATTTGTGCAGGCGCGTGAACGCTGCCATGATGGAAGAGGAAAAGAACAAGCACGTCATGAAGGGAATCGATGATGACGCGTTCCAGATGCTTCTGGCCAAAGACCCGCGCACTGTTGGCGACGTTATCGGCTTGTGCCAGAGCTATCATGAATTACGTAAGCAGCGAGCTCTGACAAGGCGACATCCACACCAAATGAGGCGTCACACTGCAGCCTGACCACCGGCCCCTAACAAGCCTCCCTGATAACCCAAATCAAGGCCTTCATCCGCGAAGAAGTCGCACGACAGAAGTCTCTGGTGTCCGTCACTCAGGAGTCTGTCACTCAGACTCTCCGTAACGTGATCCATGAAGAGGTCGCGGAAGCGCTGCCGGCTGTTCCCCAGCAGGATGCCGTCGCTACACCGGTCATTATGGTACGGTTGCTGCAGGGCTCTCGCAGTGTGCTCGTACGACGTTTCCAGCAGCCTGTGCACCGCCCTGCTCCTCCCGTCTCCTGGGCCACCACTGCCGTCGCTAACCCATGGCGTACGCCCGAAAATCGCCCTATATGCTTTGCATGTAGGTATCCCGGTCACGTTGCGTGGTTCTGCCGCCGCCGATCACAGGCGTTCGATGACGATCGGCGAGCGCCCTATGTTCCGGCCGTTCCAAATGCACCTTACCATCGATCCATCACCACCTCGCTCCCAGACTGATCGCCGTCCTCGCTTCGAACGCCTCCGGTCACCCTCCCCACGTCGCCGATCACTTTCCCCTATGCGTCGACGACCCATATCTAGCGAAAAAACTAGACGACGCAGTTTCCGAGGCAAGAACTGCGCAACTATCGACATGCCGAAGTCCTCCTCCTTTACCTGCCAATGTCATTGATGTGTTGTCGAAGATGTCGCTACAGTGGCCCTCGTCGATACCGGTGCCGCTATTGCTGTTATGGATGCCAGGTTTTGCCGCTCGCTTCGTAAAGTGACGACGTCTTCTCTCTGGATTGTCGCTTCCAACCCATTCGCCCTAACGCTGCTTGTACAGCGCGTGTCACCATACAGAATGTTTTATACAGGATTTAGTTCATAGTTCTTTCAATCGTGCTTCCACGCCGTTATTCTAGGATAGATTTACTCTCACGTCAGTATGCCATCATCAATTGCGCTCGGGCTGAGATTGAACTTTCACAACTCGGTGACCTGGCCTCGGTCGATGCTCATCCTGCCGCTAAACTTGTGAAACGCGGTCAATCCTGCAACCGGCTGTCGCTACTAATCTCAGTAAATCTCCTTTATAATAAGGTTGTTTACAAATCCAGTCACCTACGCCAAGGTGCAGACTGTTCTTGTCGTTAGGCTGTGGATGAACCACCGACCATCACCACCGACACTCATGCCGACGTTAGCATTTTTCAATTTTGCAACGGCTCCACGTCGCCGACGAGCAACGCCGTGACGCATTCTTACGCGCCCACATTGACCGCCTCAATTTTTCAGCTTCAGAAGCGTCCCTTCACTTGTTCCTCTTCAAAGATGGTGTATTAAACCACCGTAACGGTCACTTTGATGGTCCTGCACTCCTGGTCATTGCCAAACACCTCCGCTTAACTGTTCTCCACGAACCCCACTGATGTCCCCTCTGCCGTCCACGTCGGCGTCTCTAGAACTTAGACCAATTCCGCCGACGCTTCTTTTGACCTGGCTTAACCCGCTCCGTGCAAAAATACATTGCGGCTTGTGAGCAATGCCAACGCCGCAAAACACCATTGGTTGTCCCTCCAGGGTAGCTTTAGCCACTCCACATCCCGTCGGAGCCGTTCTTTCGCGTTTGCTTGGACCTGCGTGGCGCCTTACCTGTGTGAATCTCTGGCAACAACCTCGTATCGCGGCTACAGATTACGTCATGCGCTACACAATAGACTCAGAGTTACCAACAAGCCGCACCACAGATGTCACTGGTTTCTACTTCACGACGATTATTTTACATGGAGCCCCACGCCAACTGATGACTAACCGGGGCCGTATACATTCCATTCATAATTCATCGCCGACATCCTACAGTCCTGTTTAACGCGCCCTAATCTCACGAGGTCTTGCCATCCACGAACAAATGGTCTAAGTGTCTTAATCGGACTCTTCCAGACATGCTTTCTAAGTATGTCTGGTCGGACCACAGTCATTGGGATCTTTCTCTACCGTATGTCACCATCGCCTATAATTCTTCGCGCCACAAAACGGCTGGTTATTCCTGTTTTTCTTCTGCAGTTTGGCCGAGAACCAATATAGCCACTCGACAGGTTCCTGCCATCCATCCACAACCACCACCACGTGACCTCAGCGGTGCAACACCCGTTTTTCTGTGTGCGCGCGCCGTTCGTTCCCCTCGAGGCGCGCCCTCTATACTAGCAGGGATACTGTCTGCTCCAAGCGAATACACGTAACTTTTCCGGCAGCTGAACAGCCCTCAATTAAGGGTACATGTGAAGTCTGAACGCGCCGATAAAGCGAACGAAATGGGTTCTGCTACTTGGTGAAAGCGTAACTCAATGCGGCCAAGATACAACTTTTACTTCCCAGCCAATTGCGTTGTTCGCCACCAGATTGCACCATAGTGGGTGTAAAACACTAGCGCATCATACCTAAAACCGTTTCATAAATATTAAGTACTTCGAGCAACTCATGTTTATACTTTAATCATAATACAACATGCTAAATATAATGCATTTTATGAGGGTGATCCAATAGTACTGCAAACTTTTGGAACTCTATCATTAATTCACTGATGTTTAAGCTACATACTGTCACTTGCCTCACCTTCTTCTCGTTCCTGAGTAAACGACCAAACCATGGCATCCAGGGGTGACGTCCGGTTGAAGCAGCGGGCTGTAATTGAATTTCTGACTGCGGAAGGTTGTGCGCCTATCAACATTCATCGCCGTCGGACTGCAGTTTACGGTAATGCCTGTGTTGACATCAGCACTTTGCGGCAAGGACTGTGAAAAAACCAAAATGAATGTTGATGGGCGCACAACCTTGCGCAGTCCGAAATTCAATTACAGCCCACGGTTTCATCCGGACGTCACCACTGGCTGCCATGGATTGCTTGATAACTCTGGAACGAGAAGAGGTAGGAAGGTGAGGCAAGTGACATTGTATAGCTTGACCATTACTGCATTAATGATAAGGAATTCAAAATGTTTGCAGTACTATTGACAAAGTAGTGGGCTTGGAAGCATTACTTCCTGAATCGCCCTCGTAAAAAATTGGGAATGCAGAGCCCCTAAATAAGAACACAGTGTTGTCAGGGTAGAGCCGTCGTAAAGGTACCACAAATAACAAATATGGCAGACAGCATCTAAATTAAGAAATTCCAATTTCGTGAAACGCACCAGGCGAAGAAAATCATTTTAGTTCCTTGTTTCAGTCAGAACAATTGCTATAGAACGTAACTGCATGTTTCTTTCGGTTAGCGATGCTATCTCCAATCAGGTGTTTATTTTGGTGTGATCTTTACTCATGTGTTATTTTTATGTAATTGTAATGGTTATTACCAGTTCCGGACTGAGCCCACTGCGTTTCCTGCCTCCATTTGACCAGGAACCGCCTAACGCCGACGCTACTGTTACATGGAACAGTTCCGCGGCCGTCATTCCGCCGTCACCAGTCCTCGTTCGCCACGACCTCGTCGGCCGTCACCCCTATCGCCTCAGGCTCGTCGCCCGCCGTCACCCATGAATCTCCTGACGCTCTTCGCCGGAGAACTAACTTGCTGCAGATTCCGGAGATGATGCTACACTGACGACTCGACCTACAAGTCCTCTGCTCACTTTGCGACCCGACAAAACCTGATTGATGCTATAGTCGATGGCATAAGCATTCCGGCGTTGATCGACACTGGTGCGCAACTTTCTGTGATGAGTGCCAGATTGCGCCGCCACCTGAGCGAAGTCCTCACACTTGCCGCATCACGAACCCTGTGCGTCGCCGATGGAGGAATGCCCACCGAGCTCGGGATGTGCTGCTCGCGTCAGCATCGCAGGGCACCTTACCACTGTTTTTTTTTCTCGCAGTTTTGGAACAGTGCCCTCACGACGCAGAAGTGACGTCACGATGGTAGACGCAGTAGGTCCACCACCATCCGCAGGCAAGTTCGATCAGTCCAACCCTGCAACAGACGAACTAAGCAAGATGATCGCAACTGACCTTCTATCTACGCAGGCTGCTGACATACGCCGCCGCGTCTTGGAGGCTTATAGCGACATTTTATTGCGATAGCAATTATATGGGCACTCCAAGCGCATTCCTGCCGTCGTAGTCGCCGTGAGGTTCCGTATAAAGTCCAATGGCGTTAAACTCATTGCCGTGCGCCGTATGCTGCATGTGCGAGTGAAAAGCGCGCGAGAGGCGCGCGCTTTCACGGAGAGCGAACGCACGGCGGAGAGCACACACGACGTCTCCGGTTGTGCGAAAGGCCGTAGGGGGTAGGGAGGGAGGGAGGCGACGTTTAGCTGCGGCACTAAATGCGTATCTTGAACCGGACGCAAGGGAAACTGGTGACTCAATCTTCCACGCGAAAGGAGGAAAGCAGGAAAGCAGCGTGGAAGGGAGGGTGCGCGGCTTCTATATACTCTGCCAGGAACTGCGTACTTTGCGCGGCTGAGGGCTGTCGCGCGTACCGTATCTTGAAAGCGATCTCCACACGGCTCTGACCTTTGTATGCGCTGTGCTTTCGCCGCTCAGTTTCCGTTAGAGCGACAGATCACACGAACCTTCGGTCACTGCTCCTGCTGCGCTGGCACACGCCAGCGTTTTGACAGTGCTGGTCTGCGGTCGTCGAGTGTGATCTATTCATGTTTTCTTGAGCGCGCTCACACCATGCTTTGAATTCAGTTAGTAAGCGAATGTGTCCAAGTTTATGCAGCCAATAAAACTACTATCCTTACTCCGTCTACTCTACTAGTAAATTTGCTATCGCAATTGATGGTCCGCCTTTCGGGTGAAACTGCGACTTTTTTATTTTAGTGGTCGTCCCTTAGGCCAGACGTCAGTGATCACTCATCGTATGTATACCGAAGACGCCAATCCCATACGCCGACGGACGTACCGCATTTCAGATGCCGACCGTCAAGTTATACAGCACGAGGTGGACAAAATGCCGACTAAAGGCGTCATCGAACATTCGTATAGTCCATGGGCTTCCCCAGTTGTCCTTGTTAATATGGGTGGCAGCTGGCGCTTTTGCGTCGATTACACACATCTGAATAAGATCACGCGCAAAGACGTCTACCCGCTGCCACGTACTGATGATGCCTTGTACGCCCTGCATGGAGCCCAGTACCATCGCATGCATAGACCTTCGTTCTGGGTATTGGCAGATCGCTGTAGATGACATGGACCGCGAAAACACCGCTTTTGTTACGTTGGATGGGCTTTATCAATTCAAGGTTATGCCTTTCAGCCTTTGCAATGCCCCGGCTACCTTCGAGCAAATTATGGACTCTCTTCTTCGCAGCTATATAAATGATCCACCTGTCTTGTTATTTCGGCGACGTATTAGTTTTTTCGCCCACACTTGCGAGTCAACGTACGCGTCTGTCCGCCATTCCTGCTGTTTTCCGACGTGCCGGCCTGCAACTCAACTCGTCCAAGTGCGACTTTGGACGTCACCAGATTACTGCTCTCGGCCACCTTGTCAGTGCCGCAGAAATTCAGCACGACCCCGACAAGATTCGCACCGTTCACACCTTCGCCGTATGGTCATCCACAGCAGATGTCAAAAAGCTTTGTTGGCCTATGCTCACATTTCCGTCGCTTCATCATGAACATTGCCGACACCGCTCACCCGCTCACTGGCCTACTCAAAAAAGATGTTTCCTCCTCATGGGGCCCTGCGCAATCCGAAGCCTTCGCCACCCTGGTGCGCTTGCTAACGGCTCCACATTTTCTGGCTGACTACGACCCATCCGCTGGTATTAAAATTCACACAGGCACCAGCGGCCATCGCACGGGAGCTGTTCTCGTACAGTCGCAAAACAACGTACAGCGCGTCATTGCATACTCAAGCCGCCTTCTCACGAACAGAGAGTGGAAGTTTTCTATCACGGAACGCCGAGTGCCTGGCGTTGGTGTGAGCAGTGGCTAAGTTTCGCCCTTGCTTATTTGGCTGCCCATTTTTCGTTATCACTGACCACCATGCCCTCTGCAGGCCTCTTATCGCTGAAAAACCCGACTGGATGACTGGGTCGATGGGCTCTGCGGCTACAAGAATGCATTTTTAATGTTCTGTACAAATCTGGCGGTTTACACAAGACACCGACTGTCTCTCCCGTCACCGCCCAGTCGACGGTCCAGACCATGACGCCCACGACACGGATGCTTGCGTCCTATATGATTTGAGACTTGCGTGACATTCGCAATGAACAATTCTGTGATGACACTCTATGGCCCCTCATCGATCGGGTAGCTTCATGTGGATCACGACCCCGCTATCAGCTCATTCATACTCCGCGACGGCGTTCTGCGCCGACGTAATTTTCGCCCTGAATGACCGGAACTTTAGCTTGTTCTGCCTCGACAACTTCGTGTAGACGTTCTTGTGCAGCTACATGACGCGCCCACCGCCGGCCACCTCGGTGTCTCCCGTACCTACGATCGCGTACGACGCCGCTTTTACTGGCCGGGCCTATATCGCTCTGTTCACCGCTACGTTGCTGCCTGTGCACTCTGTCAGCGCCGCAAACGACCTGCTGTATTCCCCGCTGGACGCCTACACCCCATCCATGTCCCTTCCGAAATAGTCTTTCGCGTCGGCATCGATCTCCTAGGCTCTTTTCCTACGTCTAAAACCGGCAACAAGTGAGTCGCTGTCGTGACTGACTACACGACGCGTTACGCCATCACACGAGCATTCCTGACAAGCTGCGCTACGGACGTTGCGGATTTCCTCCTGTATGACGTCCTAATCCATCACGGCGCCCCGAGGCAGCTGCTCACTGATCGTGGCCGCACATTCTTGTCCCGCGTTGTCGAAGATCTTCGTTCCTCTTCTGCCGTGCACAAACTAACCACGGCCTATCACCCCCAGACCAATGGACTAACTGAGCAGCTCAGCCGGACGTTGATGGAGATGCTATCCGTGTACGTTTCTCCGGACCACAGTGACTGGGATGACTCGTTACCCTGCATAACATTTGCATATAGTTCGTTCCGCCACAAGACCGCCGGCTTTTCTCCATTTTATCTGCTGTTCGGCCGCTACCCAACTTTGCCCTTCGACACACTTCTTCCTTCCGCGTCCAACATTCCGACTGAGTATACCCGCGACATCTTCACCTGGGCTCACACAGCTCGCCAGATTGCCCGTTCACGGGTCACTGCCTCACAGGTTGCACAGAAGACGAAGTACAACAGCCGCCACCGGGACGTTCATTTCTCCCCTGGGTCAATAGTTCTTATGTAGACACCAACCCGCCGCATCGGATTGTTTGAGAAACTTCTACTGCACTTCACAGAGCCTTACAAGATTGTGCGCCAGCTCGGCGACGCAAACTAGAGCACTGCACGGGCCGATTTTTGCGGCCCGAGCCCGGCCCGGGCCCGTTTTTACATTGGGCGGCCCGCCCGAGCCCAATCAAAACTTTTATGGCGAGACCCGGGCCCGGCCGGGCCCGGAAATAATCTACGTTACCCGCCCGGCCCGGCCCGCCACCCCTTTACCTTAAGCCCGAGCCCGGCCCGAGCCCGACTCGAACCCGGCCCGAACCCGACTCGAACCCGGCCCGAACCCGGCCCGAACCCGGCCCGAGACCAAAAAATACATGTTTTTCAGAGTTGGGAAGCCCGAGAATAACTCGCAGAAAGCCCGAGCCCGGCCCGGGCCCGCGTCAAAAAAGCCGAGCCCGGCCCGGGCCCGGGTCAAAAAGCACACGCCGTGCCCGAGCCCGGCCCGAGCCCGTGAAAAAACTCCTCTACCCGGCCCGGCCCGGGCCACGGGCCGGGCCGGGCCCGGGCTTTCGGGTAAGCCCGAGCCCGTGCAGTGCTCTAACGCAAACTACGAAGTCTACCCGCTGGACTATCGTTCATCGTCTGCCCCTGTTCCCACTGATGTCGTCACGTCTCTAGGCTGAAACAATATTTCGCCGCGACTTCGCCCCCATAAATACTACCGCCGAGACGGAGGCTTTCCGACCGGGGTGCGATGTTACGGAGCAGGGGAGCATGGTGTGTCCATGAACAACGAAGGACGATTTGGCCTATGAAAGCACGCGGCTGGCTCGGGCAGCCATCTTGTGTATCCAACGTTGCTGCAATATGTAAGTACGTGTAAATACACCTTCGCTTGACTATTTCTGCCCCTTGGTGATATAATTGTCGGCGCTGCTGTGAGCCATTGTGATGGCGCAGCGGGCTCGTCAAGCTTCCAAACGGCAGCTTTTATTCGCGGTTCCTCTGTCCGTGAAATAGACGAAACAATAATGATTGATTTGTTGAAAATATCTTTGATCTTTTTACATCAACGTGTTCCATATTCCCGTATTTGTTTGCACAGAATTGAATTCACAATATGCGCTTCATACATACGGTTCTGTAGAGCGAGGCGCGAAGAAGACAACGGACAAAGTGGGAGAAAACACAGGCACCCGTGCGTGTATGTGTGTTTTCTCCCACTTTGTCCGTCATCGTCTTCGCGCCTCGCTATTCTGAATATGCTTAACCAACACGTCCAGTCTTACATTCTTACTACATACACACTGCTCTCGTTCATAGAAGTTTTGTACACGAGTTTTGTTATTCGTGCAAGCCTGGCCTCTGCATGTATACTAATCGCATGCTACACCTGCAATTTCTGTTACCGGAACGGTTTGGCACGTAATATTTTAACTTTTGCACATTGTTCGCTAGAAATATCTGGCACAAGGGCTCTTGTCAGGCTTCCTGTATTGAGCTTTTGACCCACTTTCTCTTGTAATTAACGGCAAGCATGAAAATTAGCAAACAAATACACAAATTAAAGATTTCACAGCGTATTTCACGAAAGAGTGGCAGGATCTGAATTCCTGCAATGTGGGGTCCACGGGCTCGACTTCTGCAATGGCAAGATTCTACTTCAATTACTTTAATAGCACAACCAGGAAATTATTTTTGATATTTGTAAATGCCCTACAAGTTCGAAGTCCGTTCACGTCGTTGATGAAGAATGAGTCGAATGCGCCGCCTGAAGACTATACTATGTCACGAACGCAAACTGCACCGTTCAGTATCCTAATATTTGCGTGAGCGAAATTAATGACACCACGACAAGTGTTCGAAGCAGAGGCATATGAAAATGAATAGCCAATTATATTAGACAATTTCCCAGCCTTGCTAGCCAATTATCTGTGCCACTTCACTGTCTCAGTGACGAGATCGCGACGTGTTCCATCATCCATGCAGGCAACCGCCAACCACCACCCGCCGGAGAGTCGTAACAAGGGCACGCGCAAGGCTTTCGACATGTACATCTCGTGCGTCGAGGCGCACGACGCGGCCTACGCCACCGACAACGTGAGGAGGCTCAAGCACTTCATGCACGAGCACAAGTTGTTCATCTCCGCAATACACGTGGACGGCGTTGACCCACTGGACCTGCTGGTCGACCTCGGAGTGAACTGGAATCAGAACTTCCTTTTCGAGATGGCACCGCACAGGGAACAGGTCTTTGCGCCATCCCTTTTTACATTCACATATCCTCCTGAGACTCGGACACAACTATGGGATATAATCACTCTTCAGGGTGGTTTTTATTGTCTACTGTTATGTTACGAACTTCAAAAATCAATTTTTGCAGAAATTTAAACACCACGGTTAGATGACAAAAGCTGCGTCTCCATTTCTCCACTATCTCCATCATCTCCTCATGTTTGCTATAGTAAAAACTGCATTTAATTGCTTAAACGCAGAGTTGAAGATTGAACTACGTGTACTACATTTCCATGTTGCTCCCGCGTCCGCTATTTTTGACGCCATGTCAGTAATTTGTAAACACACCTCGAGGTTGCTTTCGTCCGTCGGGTACCACACATAGACATCGATAAATTTAGTGTCACATTTCTCGGAAGCGGTTGACAAGGATATGAGTAAATCACTTCTTTACAGTCACACATGGACCGTACTTCGTACCGAGAATGAATATTTCGCGTAATCACTTCCGCGTGAATTCCCCCCCCCCCCCCAAAAAAAAAAGAGTAGAAGGCAATGGTGCAATGTAATGTACAAGGGGTCTTCGGAGGCTATACGTCGCCGCGGTAACTTAGTGGCGTTGTGCTGCGTAGCACAAGATCGCGGTGTCAATTTCCGGCGGCTGCATTTCTGTGGCGGCCAAGTGCAAGAACGTTCGTGTACTTGGATTTAGCCACGCGTTAAACAACCTCATGTGGTGAAAATTATACTGGTACCCTCCACTCCAGCCACTCATAGTCCCCGAGTTGGTTTGGTACATTCAAGCCGTCAATCCTTCAACATTTGTGCGGATGAAAAAAACGCTTAACCTTGCACTCGGCCGCGCAACGCTTGAAACAGCGAAGCTGGGTGATCGTAGCTCAGCATTTTCCGGAAGTGCGCACGAACTTTTCATCTTGCTACTCATGATGATGATAATTTTTTTTTCGCTCGTCTCCGACTTACGGCCGCCCCTGCGCGTTGCATTGCGCAGCTTGCAACACCGACACCGCGTTTCACCGCTTTGCAATTCCAACAAAGCGTTCCAAAAGACCCGCTCCGTGAATGCGTCTCTCTCGCTCTCATTTTCTTTATCTCTTTCCCGAGGATTGCGCGCAAAACCTCTTCTTCCCCTCGCAGAGCACTAGCGTGCGAACACGCCATCTGTGGACGAATACGACGACGCTCGAAATCAATCGTATGGTTCCCATAAATGCATGTTCTGCAAGCGTGGCTGTATGGCCTTCAATAAAGAAAAAAAAAGTGGCTGTATAGCCTAGTGTTTACGAAGCTCGCCTTGGGACCGTGGTACGCGGGTTCGAGTCCTGCCTCGGCAAGAAAGTTTATTTTTATTTATTTCTTGATAGTTTCTTGTTACGAACCACAAATTCCGGCTGGCTTAAACAGCGTCGCTGTTCAAAGTCGAGCAGAGGCAATTTATGGCAGCACACGCATGATCAATACCTTGCGACAGCTAATCGATAACCGATCAATACTAAATAATTTCCGGAAAATACTGAGGATGACTTGCTGGTGCTTTATCATCATCAGCCTGTATTTATGTCCACTGCAGGACGATGGCCTGTCCCTGTGATCTCCAATTACCCCTATCTCGCGCTAGCTGATTTCCACTTGCGCCTGCAAATTTCCTAACTTCATCGCACCACCTAGTTTTCTGCCGTCCCCGACTGCGCTAGCCCAAATACGTGGCCAATACCTTGCGATATCCAATCAATAGCTAATCAATTATCGATCAATAATCCATAAATTCCGGAAAATGCTGAGGCTGACTTGGTAGTCCTTAGCCTAGCCCAAAAGCCAGGACTAGCTAGGTGCCCATCAGCTCCCCTGTCTCTTTAGCATTGCGCCTCCTGCGCAAGCTACGCAAATTTTTTCAGTTGCTTGCCCTAATTTTTACCAAGCGTTCTTGGATGGTACATCACGGCTAAAACCAATATTTTTGTGATGAACGACTTCCGAGAAAGAAAATGAACACAAATAATGGAGCAGCACAAACTATTTTCAAGCCACTTCTAACGTTTCATTTTCATGTCCCGTTTTTTCCGTCGTGTTACGCGCTGCCTTCTAAACGAGCTTCTGCAGATGCTTGCTGGACGTTGGCGAAACGTTGCCCTTGAGAAGGATTGGCCCATTAGGTGGATTTACCGAGGCGGGACTGTCTTGCCAGTTAAATCATGACTCCTAGTCTGCAGCGCTCGAGAATTGTAAGAAAGAAGATGCTTTATCTTGTAACATGCCGAATATAACTGAGAACCGCGGGAAAACACATCATTAAAGGGCAACCGAGCGCAATGTGGTCTGGCGTGTGTTGTCCTGTGGTTATCGGTTGTACTCGACATATTGCAAGATAAATGACATCTAACTAGCTTAATTTCCCGTTACACTCGAAAGAATGTACGCAAGAAAAGACACAGCAGTCAGCGCTGTTGTCTTATGCGAACGCTAATGTTAAAAAAATGAAGACCTCTGGTTTTATTTGCCCAAATGACAATCTGCTTATGAGGGACGCCATAGTGGGGGACTCTAGATTAATTCTCACCACCTGGGGATATTTAACGTACGCCCAATGGACGGCACATGTACAGGCGTTTTAGTGCGATAGCAATTATATGGACACTTCAAGCGGATTTGTGCCGTCAGCGTCGCCGTGAGCTTCCGCATAGAGTCCAAGGGCGATAAAATCGTCGCCGCGCGCCGTATGTGCGAGTTAAAGCGCGCGGGGGACGCGCGCTATCACGGAGAGTGAATGCACGGCGGAGAGCACCTGTGTCACGCGAAAGGCCGTAGGGGTAGGGGAGAGAGGGAGGGGGGGGGCGGCACTGCGATGTGGCACCAAATGCGTATCTTGCAACCGGGCGCAAAGGGAACTGGCCACTCAATCTCCCACGCGAAAGGGGGAATGCGGGAAGGCAGCGCAGGAGGGAGGCGTTCGGCTGCTTTTACTCTTCCAACAACCGCGCTTGTACTTTGCGCCGGTACGGGCTGTCGATGTTGTCGCGCGCACCGTATCTTGAAAGCGATCTCCACACGGCTTTGACCTTTGTATGCGCTTTGCATTCGGCCGCTCAGTTTCCGTTGAAGCGATAGACCGCACGAACCTTCACTCGCAGCGGCGGCTGCGCTTGCTTCCAGCGTTTTGACAGTAGTTGTCTGCGGTCACCGAGTGTGATCTATGCATGCTTGCTTGCGCGCGCTGACACCACGCTTGTTAATTCAGTTAGTAAGTGAATGCGTCCAAGTTAGGCAGCCAATAAAACTACTATCCCTACTCCGAATAGCTCTCTACTAATTTGCTATCGAAATTGTTGCTTGGCTTTTGGACGAAACTGCGATACTTTTTTTTACCCGCTGTCGTGGCGCTGTGGCTTTGTGGTGGCGCTGTGCTGCTAGCGGAATGCGGGATAAAAGCCCAGCCGCGGTGGCCGCATTTCAATGGGGACGAAATGCAAAAGCATCATGTACCCTGCATTGGGTGCACCCTAAAGAAAACGGCAGATGGTCAGAATTAATCGGGAGTACTGAAGGAGTGTGCTTCTCTGGGCTGGTTGGTACATCATTGGTAAGGGAACAAACAGCGCTAGGACGGGACGAAGTAAGTAGACAGACAAGGCGCTGAACTAACAACCACTGGTTTATTGCTGTCAAAGCAACATATACAAAGCACAGTTTCAGCGAGAAAAATAAACCAGTGGTTGTTAGTTCAGCGCCTTGTCTGTCTACTCACTTCGTCCCGTCCTAGCGCTGTTTGTTCCCTTACTAATCGGGAGTGTTCCACTACAACGTGCCACGTAATCATATTGTTACGTGTAGCTGATGTACAAGTCTATTTACAATATATTTACACATAGGCTAACGGTGGCCAAGATGGCGACGCTATACCAATCAGGAACACGTCGTCTTCCTCCTCTTCACTGCAGCTGCACTGTGGCGGCTTTTCCGTATCATCACCCCCGGCGGTAGAAGCATCGTACCGTTGCTTAAGCTACACATTTGCGGTGAAAGGTGTGTGATAGGGCTTGAGTATCGCTGCGTGAACGATGTCACTTGCAGCTGACGACGACGCTGTGGGGTCGGCGGGGATGATTTCATATGTCACATCGGTCACTTGTCGCACCACACGGTATGGACCGGTGTAACGCGACAGTAGCTTTTCGGATAGGCCCACACGGCGGATGGGTGACCAGAGAAGCACCAGAGAACCCGGAGAAAAGTGCATGGCGCGATGGTGGCAATCGTAGAGGTGTCACTGATGCTCCTGTGAGGCCAATATAGACGGGTGCGGGCGAGCTGCGGTGCATGGTCGGCGCGTGCGATCGCGTCGCGGGCATATTCAGTGGCAGAACGTGGGGGCGATTGCAGCAAGGTGTCCAACGGCAACGCGGGTTCTCGGCCATAGAGGAGATAGAATGGTGAATAGCCGGAGGGGTCGTGACGCGATGAACTATAAGCGAACGTCAGATATGGTAAATGAAAATCGCAGTCGAACTTCGAAAGCATGTTGGTGACGGTCCGGTTGAGGCACTCCGTGAGGCCGTTGGTCTGTGGATGGTAAGGCGTGGTGAATTTGTGTGTTATCGAGCAGGAGCAGAGAATGTCTTCGACGACTGCCGGGAGAAAGCTACGGCCACGGTAAGTTAGTAACTGGCGCGGGGCACCGTGCATTGAAATGAGGTTGTAGAGTAGGACGTCAGCGATGTCAGTAGCGCCACTTGTCGGGAGGGCTCTGGTGATGACGTACGGCGTAGCGTAATCGGTAGCGATGGCGACTCATTTATTTCCGGAGCCCGGTAGCGGAAGCGGCCACAGAAGGTCTATACAAACTAGGAAAAAGGGTTTGGGCGAGACGTCGATTGGCTGGAGACATCCAGCTGGAAGCGCGGATGGCTTCTTCCGACGCTGACAGGGCTCACAAGCGGCAACGTAGCGCTGTATGAGACGGGCGAGACCCGGGCAAAAGAAGCGACGGCGCACACGGTCGTATGTGTGCGAGACACCGAAGTGCCCAGCCAAGGGAGCATCGTGAAGTTTGCGGAGGACAGTCGAACGCAGGTTTGATGGGGTGACGAGAAGAAGGTCAGGGTCGTGGGGATCAAAGTCACGGCGGTATAATGTACCAATATTACGCTTTTGGCACGTAAACCTCAGAATTATATGTTTTAATCAGTGTTTTTGTATTTCGCCCCTTCGAATTTCGCCGCAGCGGCAAGGGCTTGACCGTGCGACCTCATGCTAAGCAGAGCAATGTCACAGCCGCTAAGCCACCAAGGTGGGAGAGTGCTAGTGAAAGATTGAAGAGTTCTAACAGGCGTCTTACAAAAATTCCGGACTCCTTGCGAAAAGCCCGCGATGAGTCCGGCGTCAGCCTCTCAGTCATCGCGGTCACTCCTGGCCAAGCTCAACCGAAATGTCAACCTTGCTTGTCGCGCATACGCGAGATGAACGTTTCTAGACGGAACACTAAGCGGATCACTGTTCTGTAAAGCAGTACTGACATGACAATTCTGACTTGTCTTTTTTTTTGCCTTATACAGATATTGTAACCCGTTAAACCATCGAAATAAAAACTGAAAAGCGTGGGGCGCCTTAACTAATTTAATATAGGAATACTTATATATGAAACAGTTTACGTCACAAGGGGTAGCATGCACATTATATATTGGCTCTTTCCGTTCCCGAATCCATATTACCTAACCAGCTCAAAAATTACCACTCACAGGAGGATAAAAAAGTAGACCGAGCGCTGTCTTGCAATAGATTTTTACTTGCACTCAAGCACGCATACCATGTGTCACACGTAACTTGTGGCCAAAATTTAAGAAATATGTAGATGCTACGTAGCTGGACAGAACTAAGGTAATGTTGTTTGCTGTCACTTGTAGCAAGTCAGATTATATTTTTTACTTCGCCTGATTACACATTTATTTATTATTACTTGTTCAACTTCTCAAATGTTGTTTTCAGAGCAATGGTGACGCCATGCTCTGAAAGACTGACGCCATGCTTGCACAATTATCGCCAAGAGGCGCAATTCCAACTGCTGCATGTCTTTGCTGTAGTTATAAAATAAAATAATTAAGAGGTCTAAGGTCGAATAGAGCATACAAAAGACAATACTTCGAGCAGCATTATCATAACCTAGCGACCTTTTTGCTCTAACAATCGAGTGTCTTGGCCCACATCCTGGAGACATTGTGACCCCCCTAGAAAGAGAAAAGAAACAGAAGTTACCAATGATACCGTGGACGCTCATTTTCGTGTTTGCCGTGCGCACGACAGGCGCACGGGAAGTGGATGCTGCTGCTCTACCCCGGCTCGCTGTCGCAGTACTTCAGCCTCTCGGAGCAGACGGGACCGGCCTTCTCCGAGTACCTGCGGCACCACTTGGCCAAGGGGTTCGGAAATGCCACCGACGTGATCGCCGCGTTTCCCCGCTTCCGTGAGGAAATTGCCCGAGAAACGGCGCCTCTCCACGAGCCCCTGGTCACGAACAAATACCCGTGGCTCAAGTTCGCCTTTCGGGACATCCAAATTTACGCGCCAAACATTGACGCCCCGCACTGGCTCTCGACCGTGAACAAGCACTTCGGCCAACACAACATCTCCTTTAGCAGCTCCTCGACGCTGTTCGTTACGGACAGGCGGGTGCTGGACGTGCTGAACAGGCTCCTTGACCCTAGCTTGTTCCGGCTGCCCGTCACCACGTTCATCGCTTGGAAGTTCGTCGAGCTCTTTGGCTGGGTCGTGGACGACAAGATAGCCGAGATAACCTTCGGCGAGACGGACAAACAGGCGTTGCAAGAGGCGCGCCGCGTGGCCTGCTCAAACTTAGTCGAGCGCACGTACGCCTTCGCCATGAGTGGCCGCTACCTCTTCGAGGTAGTCGACGTGAATACCAGGGGCGCTGTGAGCTCTTTCCTCACCTCCATCCAGGTGAACGACGACACCTTCTTTTTTTTCTTCTTTTTCTTTACAGAATCAAATGTTTATTATGTTCATTGAAAAGTTACAAGGTAGCACCATAATAAATAGCCAAGTGTCTCATAGTTAACGGCTGTAACGGAACGCTTAGTTATATAAAAATATATAGCAGCAACAAAGACTAGAAAACGTAAAAAGAATGCAAAAACATACATTTGGAAGAGCGACCTAGACAATCTAATTGTACAGCGCAAGAAAAAAAACTACACTGAAATTAAATAAGCAACTGAGTGATAAATGCACGCAAATGCGCATGTGAATATATGCATAGATAATACCGGCAAGCATTAAACTGTTTTAGAAGACAATGTCAAAGAACACACTCTCTTCGAAGTGCTATTAGGAACAAAAAAATTTCAGAGGCCTTCCACTAGTGTGAAGATGGAAGCCAGCAAAGCTGTGAATATGGTGGGTCTGCTGTAGGGAATATTGCTATAGTGAATTTATATAGTGTCATTATTGATTATATTGAGCGTCTTCGGCATGTTCGTCAAAGAGCAAGGACGCCGACGTCTTGTTGTCGCCCGGCGCGATGGCCAAGTAGTGCGTTTGCTGCGCCAAGTCCGCCCCATCGTCATAGACTAGCGTATGAGCCACAGCGTTGATAGCCGCGGCACACTGCACGACAGCGTCAGGATCCTGTGATATCCCTCCGTTCCTGCTCTCGGTGGCTCATACCCACATATCTAACGCGGGTATGCATAACACGTGATTTCTTTCTTACCTTCTTTTTCTCTTTCTTTATTTATTTCCTTCCTTCCTTCCTTCTTTCTTGTCCCTGGATCATACCCGCGTACCCACATAACCCTTGCTCATACTCAGATATCCGGTGCGGTTTTGCGCCCCACGTGATTCATCATCATCGTCATCATCAGCCTATATTTATGTCCACTGCAGGACGAAGGCCTCTCCCTGTGATCTCCGATTACACCTGTCTTGGGCTAGCTGATTCCAACTTGCGCTTGCAAATTTCCTAACGTCATCACCCCACCTAGTTTTCTGCCGTATCTGACGACCATTGTGATCTTATTGATGTCATGACCTATCAGTCATGTTATTCATACGTTTTGGCACCTGTGCTAAGGCACAACCGGCAGGAAGCCACCACGCACATGGAGCCGAAATGCTGATGATAGTGTTTCTTTCTACACGCGGACATGATCCTGGGGGATCTAGCCCTTAACAGCTTCGCTGTAAAAAAACAACTTGAAAGGCACTAACAAAAAGAACCTATGCAAAAGAAATGATTGAATGACACTTTTGAATAGAAGAAATGACGGTGCCAATTAGAATAATATTACCACATTGGTTTTGACCTAATAACTGAACAAGCAGATGTCATTTTTCCATAGTAGCTATTTGTTTTCGGTAGCATAAATTTTTTATTATGCGCAAATTTTGTGCAATCATTGTTCTTTAGCAGACGGATAATAATAACTTCATGACGTAATTCTTTCTCGATTTTTTACAGAACATAAGTGCCAGGGCTGTAATTCAATAGCTTGCGAGCAGGTAAACTGTTATTCGCACGCAGTTGTGCGCTGGCGTTATAAATGCAGCATTGGCCATGAATTAAACGAAATGCTTGATTGTCGATATGTACTGATGAGAGGTGACATTCATACGTATTTGGCTATTTGCATTTGCCCATGCAGCAATACCATATGTAAAATGACTATGTATCACTGCAAA
The DNA here is from genome assembly GCF_013339745.2 of Dermacentor silvarum. Lineage (NCBI taxonomy): Eukaryota > Metazoa > Arthropoda > Arachnida > Ixodida > Ixodidae > Dermacentor > Dermacentor silvarum. The sequence goes on from NC_051155.1 coordinate 92,253,997, forward strand.
ATAAAACGTGACGAGAGACTTGCGCAATGGCTGTCGTTGGCTTATCGAATGTATGACTTTGGATGGATTATAAAACATTGGAAATTATACTTCAGGGCATTACAATAGTACGCACGATGAGTGAAAGTTATCAAACATCTCACGGGTGCGCACGCATACACACAGACACGCACGCAGCACGCACTCTCGCTCACTCACTATCACTTTCTCTCTTTCTCTCTCTCTTGACTACAAACGGGAGCGAGTGCGGGCAAGCGAGCGGACATGAGTAATTGAGTATGAACTCGTTTCACTGGAAGTGCATGTAAACGTGGATGTCAGTCAGTGTTAGCGCAGATCAGTGAGAATCAACGGAACTGTGTATGACTAACCGTGGTTGTAGACAATGTTAGTGCCTATGGCCGCAGGTCATGAATGATTACATTCGCTTGTAAACTTGGGTAAGCTAGTACCGGTGAATTCAAGTCGAGCTGAATATAATTCGGGTGCTTCCGAGTGAGCCCGGCCTAGAAGAATTTTGGTAATCCTGAGTCCGAGTGAGCCCTGCTGAATAGAATTTTGGTGAGGCTAGGTCCAAATGAGCCCTAAGCAAAAGTATATTTAGTGAATGAAGCTGAGGGAGTTCTCGATATTTTGTCGACCTATGCGCACAACACACACCCACACATGCCGCACGTACACCCACACGCACACACACGCACTGGAACATACATCCACGCAGACTCATACATAGGCACGCACATAAACAGACGCACACACAGTCGAGCAATCGCACACAAACTCATGTATACACGTGCAAGCACACACACTCTCACACAAAGATATGCACTCAAACGTACGCACAGACGCAGATAAACACACACACGCACATACACATGCACACACAGGGGAGAGACAACCAGGGAGGAGCGCTACTTCCCACTAAATATTGTTCTGTGTGGATTGCATACATGACACACAAACCAGCCATTAAAATTTAAATTGCCTAGAGGGGCGCCCAAATTCACGCTTTAATTATAAGCTCCGAGGCGTATGAGAAAATCAAAGTGTCGCTGGAACATTCTTCTGAAACATTCTGGCTGTAAAAGCATTGTAGCGTTTCTCTCGTCGCGCTATCTTTGCTAATTCTCAATATTCCCACTCTTTGAATCACGGCTCGCACACGCAGAAAGTAGAGTGCGTCACTTGCTATTGCGCTGTGCTGCTCAAGAGGCGGGTGCGATCCTCGACCACGGCAGCCGCTCTTGCGAGGGACCGAAATCTACAGATGATGGCGGTGCAGTAACCTTTCGGTGCACGTTAGCGACGCACAGGTGATCAAAACTAGTCCGGCTCCCTCGACTGCGGTTACTTCTGTAGCTCCTGTGTATCCGCACGAATTCTCAGTCAAGCGCTCTCGCACCCCCCCCCCCCCCCCCCCCGCCTCTCCGGGCCCTACTCCACGGTACTGTATTGATAGAAATAAATTGTTTTGTATTGCATTGTATTGTTTTGTATTCGTTTGAGAAGCCACATTGCTCGCCCTCTACAGTGGTTTTGCAATATTGTAAATAAAGCGCCTATTTCATGGCGGTAACAATTATATGAATACTCTAAGCGAATTTTCACCGTCGGCGGAGCAGTGACGTCTCGCATGCAGTCCAAGTGCGATAACATCCTATTGCGCTTTCGCCCTGTGTGCTGTGAGTGTGGGTAAAATCGTTCGAGGGTGAGCATAGAAAGATGCTGACTTGATGTCTGCCATCCTGCCGCGCGCTTCATATGTGACCGCACGGAAGAATGGTGCCAGGGGGGAGTTGAGCATGTGATTACTTCATTAAGCACCTGCTATGGGGCAGGTGAACACGCGTCTCCTCGTCTATCTCGTCTGTGCCTGCGCATGACTGTCCAAGCTGTTGGGCGCGCACAACCCTGGAAGTAATCTACGGCGAGTGCATTTAACGGCGATTCGTTTTAAATCACATCTAGTTTGAAGGGCCCCTCACCAGGTCTTGCCATTTTTAGTGGACAAGCGCAATATATACATTGCACGCTAACGATAATGCCTGCTAAGTATTACGTCCCTACGCGCCGCGGAAAGAGCTCAAATTTCAAATGAAACGCCGTTTGCCTTTGTCCTCGCGGACGCCGCGCTCCCGGCCGGAGAGGTAACGTATATGCGCAAGTGCGCCTATGTACATGGCAGTGCTGTGAGGTCACTCACAGGGACACGTGACTTCGGTAATTATTCGAGGCAACATCAAATATTTGTTTAGTGTGTTGCTTCAATAGACGAATTAACGCTTAGAAAAATTATAAACATAGAAACCAAATCTCCCTGTAATTGTTTCCCTTCGTACAGTACCAAGAGAGAGATGTACTACCGTTTCGTCTGGTTGTTCCCACGTCGTGCAGTCGTGCGCGGAGAAAACGAAACTATATAGTTTTCTACCATGTTCCAGCACCGCGATCATACTCTTTTATCATCTCGCGCCTGCCTCAGTGCTCGTGATTGTGGCACTAATACCGCTAATCAGGTGTTCTCGTAGAGAGTGCGCGATATCATCCGACGCGCGAAACGAGACAACCGCAACAATCCGCACGCGAGGCCCTCCCTGAATGTGCGCCACTCGGCAAAAACGCGCGCGCGCGAGAGGGAGAGAGAGAGAGAGAAAGAAAGAAGGGAAAGGATTTCGTTTGCGGAGGCCAGACGAGGCAAGTTGAGAGAGTGTCTATGTCAGCGGTGACGCTCCCCTACTGAAATCATATATTCGCGGCACTTCACATATTTCTGTCCCTGATATATCAATTGAAGCATTCTTGTAGTAGAACACTCCTTAGATGGCACGTAACAACTTCCAGCGTATAACCAAAATTTGCTGCGTGGCCTGGTGAGGAGCCCCTTAAGAGGTCGCGCAATGCTAAAGGCCACTTTATAGTCCGACGTAACGTCGTTTCGTGGCATTGAGGAGAGGTGAACCCTTTATGGTCCAGTCCGCGAAACGTGGCTCTCGTAACCGGCATACGTGGGCGCGTCTCCGCGGCGCTCAAGTCGAGATAGAGCATGCGCTTTGTTTACGCCGCACTCCGATGCTCGCGTTAGCCAGAATGATCCACGTGTATGTATAACCCGTAGCCTTTTTGCCCGGCATGATCAGAGCTGCGGCGGCAGAGGCACCAGCTGCGCGTGCGCGAATCTCGATTCTAGGCAAAACACGTTAAATAGGCGAGCCTGCGCATCACGGTTGCGGCACGCAGCACCGACACCCGTACCCGGAGGAGCGCGCGCCTAGAATCTATCCATTTGCTACTGCTGTGTGCAAAAGCTCGAGGTCCGTCGCTGTCGAGCAATGACCAGGTAACGCTAGACTATAAAAAGCTGTGCATTTGAACAGAGTGTAAGCGCAGCGGGCAGGACGGGGCGGACTTTGACCGAAGCTCGCTGGTTGCTGCGCAGGCTACGCCGGACTATAACCTAACCTTAAGTTTCGGAGAAGCGCTGAAGGGGCAAGAAGCTGAAAGAACCGTTCGCTCCCCTCTTCCGGCGGTCTTCATACGTCAGCTTTGTAACAGCGCCTGTTCGCGGTGATCGAGTGATATCTGTTCGTGTTTGCCTGTGCGCATATTGGTATTATACCACGGTGGTTCATTTACTTGAACGCCACTTTTACTGCAATTTATGCGGGAGACAACATACTAACTTTAATTCGCATACTTGTTTAATACTTATCGCTGTCAATGATTTGCCTTTCGGGTGAAACTGCGACTGTTTCATCGGCATAAAACGACCTTACTGTTAGATTCCGGGTTACTAAACGCAGAACCGAATAGGTGATTCATGAAGTCGGTGGCTTTATTAACTAGGAACAATATTCACTACATTTTCGTTACTGAACCAAACTTTCTGCGTACTATCTGACTATCAGGGTATAAAGCACTGGTGGCCGATACCTTTACCTACAGCAGCAATGACATCGTTTTTATTAATTTCAGAGCTCGCCAATACCGTGCATCGGGCGGCACTTCATCACGTTAAGTTCAATACAATACATCCGCTTAATTGACTGTACAAAAGTATTACACTCGTTGGTGCCCGTGTTACAACTTCAACCCTATTTGATACCACGAAACAACATAAGTTCAGCTTTAGCAGTGGACTTGGCTTATCAACGCTGAATTCAACGTTCATCACTCCCCTTGAGCAGGCCTTAAAACGAGTTGTTAAGAAAGGCGTGTACTATCGGATCGCAAGCTTATCTGCTTAAGCAATAGATGATGTATGTTTCCATAGTTTCCATCCACCTCTCGGTGAGTTCTTTCATCAATGATGCCTGACACGTAGTTTAACAGTTTACACCGGTGATACGAAGCGATGCTTAATTGAACAGTGAGATTGCGATATTGCGGAGCAGGTTAGAGAATAAATAAACATGCGGAACTGTTCAAAATATTTTTGCACAGGTAAAACAAAACAAAAAGTCTAGTTCAACTATTTTCAGAGAGCATTCTACACAAAGTGGCAGAAGTTCGATGTAGCACGGCACTTAAACGTGAAGTTCTTTTTTTTTCTTTTTGTTTATGAGGATTCCGGGCGGTCGTTGTGTGGACAACCCCATCGATGGACTCTTTTAACGCCTGAAGGAAAGTCTCTGTAGTGCTGTCAAGTGCAATCTTTTCTTTCCCGTGAAAACTGCCGATTTCTTTTACTGAATTTTCACACTTAGCCAATTTCTTCTCTCCGGGTTTACATCGAACAACCGTACGTTGTCAGATTAAACGGATACTCAGTGACTCACCAATATGTTTTGTACGTTATAAACTCACTCGTACTCACGTGCACTCACTCACGTTCCTACTCATGCCCACAGGCAATCGCGTTTACAGTCGCTTCGATTCACCGGCACCCAATCACGTGCGTAAACTCCCACTCACCGGCACACACTCGCATACACACTCACGTCCGCTTATCTTTAACGGCAGTCCCTCACCGTCATACGCCCAATGAAAGCCCCCAGCGCGCACGCCCCGTTCACACTCTTGTCCATTCACAACCTTCGTCACTCGCTAAAGCTCGATCTCACTCCTGTGTATCAGTATGGTGGGACTTTGAGTCAATGTGCTCGTGAGTGAGTATGCCGACCTATGTGAAGAATACGATCATGTCCCTTTCCAGCAGTATGCTGGATTGTCAGTTAACAACGTTATTATAAGCCTATTAAAGGGGTCAACGGTTGCGTTTGGCTAGCATTTTTCAGAAATATATTAACACAATGCGCACTCCTTTGTGTGCGGAACTAATGCATTTATTGCAACTCTACTTTTGGTGAATTCTTCTGTAGCGTAATTTTCCTATTATAATGCACGTTTGAAGAGTTTCAGATGTATAGGCGATTTGTTTAACTTTAAACAATTCTGTCTCACGAAGCATACATTTGATCGAAAGTGCGGTTCTGATACGTTGACTAGAATGAAGTTTTTATTTGACTTCAGTCCAAAGGCACGCCTTGTGGCCCGAGGGACGTGAGCCGCTGAACTGTGTAGCTTTGGGTCAGGTGTGTAAGTGGAACTAGACTCACGTTACAAGTCCCGCTTTTGCAGGACTCCATGCTGGCTCTCACCGACAACACGACCTGGATGGACGACAAATCGAAAGGCGACTTCAGGATCCGCGTGTCGGACGTCGAGCGCACCATATGGATCACAGGAATCAGCGCATACCCAGGCAAGCTGACTGTGCTCTACCAGGATTTCCCGGTGATGGGCAGCTCGTTCGTGGCTAACTGGATCGAAAGCCAGCGCGCGTTGTCGCACAAACTGTTCCGCCTGATCGCGGACGAGTCGTCAGGCCACGTCCGAGTCCGACAGGCGGACCGCGTACTCCGAATGCCGCGCCAACTCTGACCCGTCCCTGTCGCGCTACTCGTACCACTTGAACAGCATCGTGGTGCCCATGAGCTTGCTGTTCAAGCCCATGTACGTTTACGAAGGCACTTCGGCAATGAACTATGCAGGCCTCGGGGCCCTTTACGCGCAGCTGCAGATCAAAATGCTGGACACAGTCGGCGTCCAGTTCAACGAGCACCGACAGCTCGATTCCTGGATGTCTAAAAGCCCCATGGAGCGCTACGATGCCATGGTGCAGTGCTTCTTCTCGAGGGAAAGCCAGGTGAGCCCGCCGGTGTGCTTCCCGCTACTTTGTCAACGTTCTAAGCGTATTGTTAATGTTTGTAATGACATAATTTTTGCTCAGCCGATTCTTTCTCCTAATCGTTACAATACTAATCTAGCACCATTTCTTTTCACTTTAATTATGCACCGTCATGTGTGCGCAGTTGTCACTGTTATTTACGTTTTGCCAAGTGTATGTATTGTGGTGGTGTGTACTATCTGCATGGTTCTTACTTGCCATTGTCCAATTTCCTTGTTCCCCTATTGAAAATAATCTTGAATTGCATAATTATTGTACTTTATTGTACTTTAACATTTATATGTAATGTTTCTCCATACGGTTCATTGCGCGACTCAATGCCACCATGTAACACAGGCGCTAAGGGCACCTCAAGCTGCCTCTCTGCAGCTTTTAACTTAGCCCCCGCCATTGTATTTAAGCAATAGAAAAGAAATAAAGAAAGTTGAAATAGCAGTTCATTTGCTATTTAGTAAAGTTTAATTGTGCAGCATTTCAAAATATGTTGTTTAAAGGACATTTGACAGTAACAGAAAGTCTCATTTGTAAGTCCCAGTTGAAAAGCTGTAGAGCATGCCCAGAAACACTCAATGAACTTTTTCCATTTTGTTATGTCTAACGTGTTTTTTTTTTCATTTTGGCTGACTGCTTAAATTTTGTGAATTATGAATAAAATAGCGTAACGCAATTCTTGCGGGTTTGTTTTAGCTGCAGCGTCAATTGTGAATGAATGAATTCTCCGGTTTTACTGGCCAAAACCACTATTCGATTATGAGGCATGCCATAGTGGGGGACTCCGGAATAATTTTGACCACCGGGGGACCTTTACCGTGCCCCCAATGAACGAGACACGGGCGTTTCTTGCATTTCGCCCCCATCGCAATGCAGCCGCCGCTGCCGGGATTCGATCCCGCGACCTCGTGCTTAGCAGCGCAACACCATAGTAGCTAAGCCACCGCGGCGGGTACTGTCAATTGTGTTTCGAAAAAACGAAACCAAATGCTTGTGAAAAAAATAGTGATTGGCCCGACCATCCTATGTACATTAGCAGCTTTGTTGTGAACATCGAAATCAGCCCCGATCCTAAATGATAACGTATAGGCAGGTAGGGAACATGGATGCGGAAACACTGGTCGTTTTATATACGCAGACAAGAGGGCTTTTCTCTAAACACACGCTTGAGAGCGCTGCCATGCCGACTCGCAAGAGCGCATTCGCGTGCTTTGTAGCTGTGATGCCGGCAATCATATGAAATGCTTCATGTGCGTTACAACTTCCTGGGTTACAGCTCAAAACCAAAAACCGTTGATTGCCACCCGATCTCTTGTTAGCAGGCCTGCGTGACCCATGGATAGAGATATATACATATGACTCAGCTAAATCATATATGGGTGTTACATCACGATTTATCGCATCATGATGCGCTCACTAACACTGCTTAGTTGCTGCCGATGCAATGGTAAATAGGCCGGTTTCCTGGGGATTAGGTTGTGTACTGCGAAAGCAGTGCAGTGGCCACAGCGGACAATTTTCGTGTCAAGTGATGCTATTTTAGCGAATGTTTTGGGAATTGACTGACCACGGCTGCGGCGGCTGTCGTGCCGAATAGCTGATACATATGAGTGCACTGGTATAAAAACCTGGCGTATATGCAACCCAATCTGTACTACCATTACGGCTGTGCCAATAACCTACTGTGTTTTGTTCTCTACAGAATTCTCTTCTCTACAAACGGTGCCTAGATATTCTCCCTGCAACAAATATGGACCTTCAAGCGCATACTATCTTTATTAAGGCGAATATTTCTATGGCTTCTTTTCCAGAGTTTCGCCCGTGTGCTCGGTCGGTTAATCACCGAATAAACAAGGTCTATGATGCAATATATTGTAAATTAGGCCAATTCCGCAGATAGTGCACGTCTTCGTTTGTGTCGCGTAGCGGGGTCCTCCCCATCTTGCCGGGCTGCAGTAAGTAATCGCTATACTGCAAAACACTGTGCACAAGATGAACAGTTGTATAATTTTTAGTTAATCCACGCACGAAAACTTCACTTCATATGCATTTAAACTTCGTGTGTTGGATGTGCATGTCTTCTTTTCTGCGCCATGCATTAAGGGTAAAGCTTAAAGTGAGGTGGAGGCACGACAACGATGACAGCCACAATCGCTGTCGGCGTAGCGGCCAGGTGGAGGGTCTGACGGAAACAGGAGATCCAGTTTCAAGCTTTCAACTATTGTCGCAGTAAAACGAAGCGCTCCCCACGGTCAAAGCATGATTTGGCTGGTACCAAGTTTGCATTGACAGCGCACGCTCATTCTACAGCTATTATAATGCGCATAACGCCCACGGGTTGTTCAGTACATTTCTACCGCAGACTTTCGAAGCTCCGAATAAATCCGAATAGCGCCTGAAAAAAATTGTTATGGTGGGCAACAAATGCCCAGGCAACAAATGCTGAAACACCTGGCGGGCGAGGTTAACGCCATTTGCAAAGTGGCTAGCTGTATGTGTAAAACCGAGCACCGGCATCCGCCTCTACCCACACGCGTGCTCTTGCATGCAGTGTGGCGCGAGGCAGGATAAAGATTTTCCCCCTACGGTCAGAATGTGCCTCGGACTTAAGGCTCATCGAGAGCTTTATCAGCCATATTCTCACTGTTGCTACTGATTGCGCTAGTTGCTTAGGTCTAACTGTGAACGTGACCCCATATGACACGTGATATATCCTTTACCCCTCCGCCCCCTTGGATGAGTGCATCGCATTCCGCTTAGCTCTAAAGATAACAGTCTCTGTGCTGCGAGTCAATTTTAATGCGTACATCGGCTAATAAAAGGATTCGAATCTGTACATGTCAATGTTAGCAACGTCATCGTCATTTGTTTTCTTCTGAATTATTTTTCGAACTAAATCGAAACCCTCGGCTCCCTTGGTTCTCTATAATTGTATTGCACTGCTAAGCACGTGGTCGTGGGATCAAATCTCGGTCACAGTGGCCACGTTTCAATGGGGGCGAAATGCAAAAGCGTCCGTATACCGTGTATTGAGTGCACATTGAGGAATCGGAGGGGGATAAAATTATTCCGGCGACCCCCACTACGCCCTCTCTCATAATCATATCATGGTTTTGTCACGTGACACCGCGGAATTTAATTTTAAACACTTCTCGATTTGAACTATTGATGGTCACAGTGCGTGACCGCGTCTTGCTCACTGTTGCTGAACAACCGGAGCTTCACCTATCGGCGCCGTTGGAAAGTGCAGGGGCATTATTTATTGGGGAGCGCAGTCACGGAGTTTAAGCCCCTCACACTTTTTTCGTAGTGGCCTATCCTACGCATCTGCCCTCAGCAAGGGCAGATGCGTTCGAAGCGCTGCTTTCGCGACTAACAACTAAACGGTCGCCGAGAGGCTTAGTGCGACCAAAAGCGGATATATAAAAGAAGTCCTTTTATCGCCCGTGAAACTCGTGACTTTGGTGCAACCAAAGGCTCTGATTACGCGCGAGTGAAAGGCCCCAGAATGACGTAAAGGGGCGTGTCTTGAGAACAAGTCTCCCTACTCAAACTGTGTGGTTTGACGAAACATCTCGTGTGCATTTGCTCATAAATTCCCCCGGTCCATAGAGCGCATCGTCATCATAAGCCTATATTTATGTCCTTTGCAGGACGAAGGCCTCTCCCTGCTAGAGGTGGCCTCTCCCTGATAGAGCGCATGGCACGTGGTAATTCGGAGATTTTGCTGGCGAAACCTCTGCGCAGGAGGACTTTTGGGAGAAACTGGCGTTCGAGGTCGTGTTCAAGGCGTTCCAAAAGAGCAAGCTTCAGGCGCATGCACACGGCATAAGGCTTCAGGGCCTGGAGGGCTTCTCGGACGACGCCATCTTTTACATGAGTTACTGTTACATCAGCTGTTCACGTACTGCCTCCAAGACGATGCCCGTACGCCGGTCGCATGTGTGCAATGCCATCACGGAAACAGAGCACTTTCGCACCACATTCGGCTGCCAAGCCCGCACCAAGAGCAATCTCGCCGAATGCCCTGTATTTTGGCGGTAGCCTCTGAAATTATCGAAACGCGTGACCGGGCCGGTCACATGTGGGTGTCACGGACATTTGAGGAATCGTCAATTCGCTGCAGCCACCGGACAATATTTTCATATAATATGACATATTTCGCATACCGTCTTATTAGTGCCGTCTGTGCCACACGTAAGAACCGGCTCAACCGATGAGGCTTTCTTACTACCAGCTTATGTTTCGAATTGCAGCTTCCGATGCGGATATACATGCTGTGGCCGTGATGACCGATAAGTTTTTCAGGGAACGACAACTAAAGCGTGTGTGCTGTTTGTCTGCCCAAACTGTGAATGAGGCTAGTTGCTATAAGATAACTCAGACATGTGCTACAACTTGACCCAAAAGGTTAACTAATTTATTACGTACGACGGCGCCGTCGCATGTGTGCTTTGTCGTGTCTGTCAGCCCACGTGAGTGGTGGATGTCTTTTGCACGCATGTGCAGTATGTCGGGTCGGACATGTAAAGCAATGTCAACCAGACATTAGTCCGTATTTTGAAGCGCCGTTTAATGATCTTAAGCTTCGAATACCTTAAGTATGTTTGAACCCCTTTGTGTTTTGCACAAAGCAGACTGGCCGTGCAGACTGCATGGCGCAGACTGGCTCGGAATTACTTGACTAGGTACGCGATTTAGCTATATGCTTGCTCTACCGCCTGGTTGTGCCGTCACTTGTGCCGGCAAGATCGGGGAGTACTTCCCGGTGCATGTATTTTCTAGTACTTTCCCACCACTTGAAAGAAAGTTCACGCCTTTACAGAATAGGCCGAAAATTTTTATTCCCTGCATTGATTGTGACGGCAGGGTCGTTGCTTCATCGTGACGTTACACACTATAGCTTATCTAACTAGGGTCCGCAGACAGAGAACACCGTTGCGGACACCTTGTAATGACGTACGTATTGCGGCAGAATGCGTTTGCTCGCTGGGTGGAGGAAATAAGCTATTTATTTCTATTCTTGAAATGGACATCTCTGCTATCGTGTTTAAAAATAAAAATACAGTAGCGAACTGCAATACGATTTCTGTGAAATTTGCTTGAACCCAATTATGATGTCACCACCATTTGTACAATCACACCACCTTTGCTGTGTGATTGTACAAATGTGGGCTGGTAATTGTGGGCTGTTCTGACTCTCTCTCGAGACACATGTGTGCCGCAAATATTTTCTGCATGTGTAAACAGCAAAATATATTGTAGAGGGCCACTCAAATGGAAGCCGAAAGTGCCATTAAAAGCACCTGAAACTAGCCTGGCAATGACGAGCCTGACAAACACCAGCGATTTTTTGTGCGATGCTCATGATGATGGTGAGTGCAACAGTGTCCAAAACGTGGATCAAATACCCACAACGACTGTCCCTTCGCGGATTAGACTGTCCGTGCAGCAAGTCATGCGTTCACCGATGCTAACGTAGCATTGTGAAGGAACAAAGGTGTGCAAAAATACATGCACGAGATAGAAAAGCACGGGCGAGCGCAAACTAGCAACAGTAGTCTATTGTGAAACACACACACACACACACACACACACACACACACACACACATATATATATATATATATATATATATATATATGCTGGCACAAACGCGTGTATAAACGTAAAATTAGTGGTTAAATAATCCATTTTAATATCTAGTTCATGCAGACGCACCGACGGCCTCGCAATGTACATGTCGCCGGACTTGTGAATAAACACTGCTTCATCAATTTCCCTCGCTGTCTTGTCTTTGTGTCTCGAAAACCCCTTCATTTCCTTCAGCAATGATTTGCACTTGCATTCTTTGCAATGTCAGCCTAAATTAGACGACGGCTGCCCTTTCCCAGAAGTTCTGTGATCCATTAATCGTTTATTCAAACATCGGCCGGTTTGGCAGCTGTACCATTTCCCACAGGACAGGTGAATGTGATACACTACACCCTTTCCACACTCCTGTACCACTGTCCTGGGGGAAGTGGTAGATCGGCCAAACTGGACGATGTTTCTTTATTTCTTTATATCTTATTTTACTTTAATTGTACCACCCGCTTCTCGGCCAATCCCACAAGGTGGGTATGTGCGATGTGAAGGAAACCATCATCGTTGCCATCCGCCCGCTTCGTGGCCTACTCTACCGTGGGTTTGTGCCGTTAAGCAAGTAATCATCACCATCACCATCAAATCCTCGATTCGATGCCTCCAGTGCAGCCACTGAGCCAGCCGGATCGCCAGTGCTTGGTGCGGCAGTGAGCCGCTCGGCCTTCCAGTTGTTCACCAGCGTCACTTGACTGGTAGCTCGCTTACACTTGCTGCTACCTGCTGAACTCCTGAATACACCACTTTACAATTGGCGTAAGTTCTGGGTCTTCAAGAACGTCTCCACCCTGCAACTACGTTCTCGGACTATGCCAGCAGTGATGCCTGACTCTGCAGCAGAAGTCAGGAGACGTAAGCCGCACCTCATCATCGCTCCACCCACTTTGGCAGCTGTCACCGCCGGAGTATCCTCACCAACCACGCGTTGAGATCCATCCACGACCGCCGCCACTCGTTCCTCATCCCATTAATTGACCTACTCCCACCTTGGTGTACACAACACAACAGGCCTCTTTGTTTGCCTGCGGTATTCCCATACTCCTGCCGCCATCGCATGCTGCAGACTGCTGACAGTGTGCAGACACATCGCTACGCCGACGTGCAACCTTTCCACGACTCTTATTCTAGTCACCTGTCCAGCAGGCCACCAGCCAAGGGCCCGTTACTTGCATGTCGTTCACCTTCCCGGCGTCGCCACTCGTTGTCTCCAATGCGTCGGCGCCCTCACCCACGCAATAGGAAATCTAAGCGCCACAGTTCGGGAGGCTGGAACAGCGTCGCTATTGATCTGTACAAGTACTTCATTGTCACATTTCAACGTTGTCAACATTACTGTTGACGAAGGCACTACCGTCGCACTAATTGACAGTGGAGCAGCTGCGTGTGTACTGAACGAACGATTCTCTAGCTCTCTTCGAAGGGTTACGACGCCATTTTATAAGATTTCTCTCCAGACAGCAAGCGCCCAGCCCATTCCACCTTCAGCAGCTTGCACAGCAAGGGTTGTTATTCAGGCTGTTCTCTACAATGTCGAGCTGTGGTTCTCTTGTCCTGCTCTCACGACGTTAGATTTGACTGGGACTTCCTCTTCAGAAAAAACGCCGTCATCAACTGTTCGCGGGCTAAAGTCGAACTATCGCCTCTGCGTGAGACGCCCCTCGCCGCCGCCACTTCTCTTTCCGCTAAGCTAGTCCTTTGAGAAGACATCGCAATACTCGTCTATCGTTGTTCCCGTTTCCTGTGGCGCTGTTTCCAAAAGCTCTGTTTTGTTGCCGTTTACAGCGTAAGCTGTTATGGGCTCATTCCAACAGCCGTTTCTAGTCGCGATGATGCCGCCGCCGCCCCGTAACCGCTATCACTGGAAATGCGAAAAAAAGTACCCGCTCTCCGCCGGGATCGAGCCCAGGCCCGCTGCGCGGGAGTCGGATACTTTACCACTGAGCCACGCAACCGCTGGCTATCAGCGTCAGGAAAAGGCCCTATAAACGCACCCTATGTAGGCGCGCAGGCGCAGACGACCCGAGCCTCCGCCAGTATGGTGACGCCATCTAGTTAACGAGCCTGCAACCGCCGCGTGTGACGAGATGCGATTCAGACGAGGCGCGCAATTAACGCTATCCCGATGTTAGATGTGCGCCACGTATTCTGGGTACCTCTTCGGTACACGTTATGACGTCTCCTGACAAGGTAAGAACCGCTGCTGAAGAAGCGAATCGTAGAGTTACGTGCGCGGCTATATACAACCAGGCATCATCGGCCTCAGCTGACTGCTGTGCAGAGAGCAAAGCCGCAGCTTGCCGTCGGCGCCTGGGGGACAGTTCAGATCGTTCTCGTCAAAATCGAGGCGAAGACACTTTGCCGCGAAGACCTTGTTGTGCGTGGTGCCGAAATTGTAGCTACTCTTGCGCTGCTCAACCAGCTTACGCTGTGACTGTGCTGCGTGTGCCGCGCAGGCCTGTGACTTTTTTTCGAAACTGTTCATGACCGGCAATGACATTCCTCTTCTTTCGCCGCGATTGACATTTAAACCGGCTTTAAGCTCCAAATTTGCCTGCAATTTGCCTTCAAGACTGGCGTTTTCTTACGGCGAAGCGCTTCGCCATGTTCATCCCCATGGAGACATTTTTTTAATTTTATTTTATTTATAATACCCTCAGGGCCAAAGGCATTATAGAGGGGAGTGGTACAAAAGCAAGTGTGGTACATCGGAAGTAAACAAAAAGTAGTGGATAATATGAACAGAACTCATTGGTAGAATACAACAGGTTTCAATAGATTGTTAGCTGCTGTGTCACAAAAAAATAAATTCCTGGTTATACAATGTTACCTAAGGTTTCACGAAAAAGGCTGTTATCAGTAATATTTACAATATCAGCGGGAAGGTGGTTCCAATCTATACATGTTCGAGGGAAATGAGACTGGGAAAACTGCTTTGTGTTACACAGATAGGTCCCGACTTTATGACAATGATCAATACGGTGTGATAAATAATGGGGTCTGGTAAAGAAATGCGTGTGCAGTGTACGATGATAAAGCCTATGAAAGAGCACTAGACGTGCCATTCTACGTCGAACAGACAACAAGGGAAGACTAAGATTAGATTTCATGGAAGAAATGCTCGCAGTTCTGTTATAATTACAAAAGATAAATCGAACTGAGCTATTTTGGACAAGCTCTAAGCGCATTTTCAGGTTATCCTGGCAGGGATCCCATACAGAAGTAGCATATTCTAGTTTAGGACGTATTAGCGTTTTATAGAGTAGATGTTTTAGGTTAGATGGTGAGCTATAGAAGTTACGGCGTAAGTAACCTAACATGCGGTTAGCGTTGTTAATAACGTATTCGGTGTGAATTGTCCATGACAGATTTGTAGCTATATGGACGCCTAAGTACTTGTAAGAGTTGACTGTTTCTAAAGGAACGTTGTTTAATTGGTAAGTGGCTTGTTGGCGAAAAACACGGGAAACACGTAGCACTTTACATTTGTTAGTATTTAGTTCCATTAACCACGAGTCACACCATTTAGATATTGCATTAAGATGATGTTGCAACTTGTTAATGTCGGTTTCATTGGTTATTTCGCGAAAAATAACACAATCGTCCGCGAATAAGTGTACGTTAGAGGATAGTGTAGCAGGAAGGTCGTTAATATAGATGAGAAAAAGGAGAGGGCCCAGAACTGAACCTTGGGCAACCCCAGAATGTACATCACTGAAAGAAGAATTAAAACCATTAGCTGTAACAAATTGAGTGCGATTTGTTAGAAAACACTTAATCCACTTGAGAAGGTTAGGATGTAGATTTCATTTATTTAATTTGTACAAGCGAAGTCTGTGGCAAACCTTGTCAAACGCTTTAGAGAAATCTAAAAAAATACAATCGGCAAAAGAAGAACGATCCAAAATTTGATGTAGCTCGTGACTGAATGAAACCAGTTGTGTTTCGTATGAAAATGTTTTGCGAAATCCGTGTTGAGCTGGGGGGAAGAATGAATTATACTCGAGAAAATTAACAAGGTTAGAAAAAATATGTTCTAGTAGTTTACAACACGTACTTGTTAACGAAATGGGACGGTAGTTATTTGGTGAATGTTTGTTACCTGACTTATGTAGAGGGACCACCTTCCCGACCATCCATTCTTTAGGTAGTGTTGACGTATCTAGGGACTGCTGAAAAAGCTTTGTAAGAATAAGTGAACTAACAACATTAGTACTTTTCAAGAATTTTGTGTTAATCGAATCATAGCCGGGAGAAGAATTAATAACGAGAGAATTTATCAGTTTTAGGACACCAGACATTTCAATAATTGTAGGCATTTGTATATAGTCATATTCACGTGTGGCAGGCAGAATACTTTTACAGTTGGTAGAAAAGTTTTTGACAAAGGTTTCGTTTAGGAGACCAGCACACTGGTCAGGTGGAAGACGGGAACCTGAAGGGTCATCCAAGGCGATCTGTTCACTAGATGGTGGATGGATAGTTCTCCAAAAATTTTTCACACTATTTGTTAGCATCGATGGAAGAGTGGTAGACATAAATTTATGCTTAGCAACCTTCAATGCAGTTACGTAAGCATCAACTGCTAATTTATAAGTCGCCCACCTCGATTCGGTGGGTGAGCTTTTAGCCAAGCGAAAGAAACGTTTCTTTCGATTGGCAAGCCGCCTGATATGCGGACCATACCCGGGGGCTTGTGGATTTAAAACGATTTAGCGAGTCGGTATGTGTTTGCTGGTTAGTTCGTTTACTTTAGACACGAAAAGGTCCCAGTTAGATTGAACTGAACGGTTGTCAAAATCAGGGAGGAAGTCGTTTAGAAATGAGGTTAATTCTGTGTTAATTGCGTCGAAGTCGGCGTTTTTGTAATCGTGTATAGTCTTCCGTTGTTTAGTGGTTTTGGGAATTGATGAGTTGAAAGTGAAATGAAGAAGACAATGATCGTTTATGCCAGGTAAATGTGTGATTGAAGATATCTGGTCGGGATGAGACGTTAGAATTAAGTCAAGGGTATTTGCTACATTGGAAGACGATCGCGTAGGATCAGTAACGAGTTGTGAAAGCGAGAAAACAGCGCATGCGTCTAAAAATTCCTTAGATTGTTGGGAAAAAGGCGATAGCGAGGGTTGGTCAGTGTTCCACATAATATTTGGAAAGTTGAAGTCACCGAGGACTACTATGGGCGATGAAGGAAATCGATTGCGTACATGAGAAATAGTGTCATGGAAATCATTTGCAAATGAAGATGACGTAGAAGGTGGGCGGTAGAACACACCTATTAATATGACCAAGGATAATGGAAACCCAGACTGTTTCCAGGACCCCAATGACGCTGATGGCAGATGAAGGTATGTCGTTTGATATTGCCAGGAGAACACCGACTCCTCTGTATGCAGCGCGATCGCAACGATATACAGTGTAGTTCTGCGCACAATGAAAAAGTTCAGCGTCACTCACATGAGGTGGCAACCATATTTAGGTTAAAGCAACAACTTGGGCGTCGCACGAGTCTATTGCGGATGATAAGGGGTCGTATTTATTAAGAATGCTGCGAGCGTTGGTAAACAGAACTGATGTTGGAGGACGAGATGACGGTAAACAGCCACTACCCCTCGTGTTGTCCTACGATGATACACGTGTCGCATGTGGAGAATGATTGCGAGTGTTGATCGTGTTGTCGCGCTGTGCCACGAATTCTTGAACGGAGGCAGTAGTAGCGTTAAAGAAATTGCACTTTCCATTCAGATACAGCTTATCATGTCGGAGCTTGAAAGGTTCAGAAGAAGTCTGGCTTTTACCAAAATCCAAAAGCCTCTTTCTACCGAAGCGTGTAGCAGGCGAAAAGTCTTCGCTTATAGTCATGCCTTTTTGTTTAAGCACATTGCGCATCGAAAGAAGTTTTTCTTTGGTTTTAAAGCAACTGAACTTTATAATTATTGGCCGACATTTATTCGGTGCAAAGCGACCAATTCGATGTGCTCGCTCGATTAGGTCGGAAGAAAACCTTTCAAGAACCGAGGTAAAAGTTGCCACTATTTTCTATTCACTTTGTTGCCAAGTTTCATTGGTGTCTGGTAGACCATATATGATTAAATTGTCCTGACGTGACCGATCTTCTTGTTCATTCAGTAGAGATTCTAACAGTTCATTTCTAGCAGTGAGGTCTTCAAGTGATTTTTGCATTGTTACGAGTTGTCCTCGTACCGGTCTAGCGATTTTGTTCTTTGTTCAAGCACGTCTAGTCTTTTGTTCATTCCACTGATCTTAGTATCTAAGCTTTTCTGTCCGTTCTTAACCGCTTTAATATCAGCAGCAAATTCAGCTTGGAACCTGCTACTTTGAAGTGAGCGATAATGCACATCTTTAATAAAGTCAAAGAGAACCTTCATTTGTTCAGCGGGTTCTTTAGGCAGGGAATCGATTTCTAGAAGGGATTCAGAACGGGTGTGAGGGCCAGGGTTAGTCTCAATGTCCCCGGAACATAACAGTAGAAAAGTCACAGAGAAACATTCACATAACGTCTCGCGCAACACCCGTGGGCACGGGAACAGTAGCAGACACAGGGAATTAGATCGCTTAGCATATAACGATAGTTTTGAACCAACCTTCATCACCAAGGGGAAGCGATTAAGAGCCATGCCGGTAGCAGTGTTCTCGTGCCTACTGAAGTTGACCGGCGCAAGTGGCGTATTTATGTCACCGGCTTGTACAGCAGGCGTTGACGATGTGGCTGGACTCGGGTGAACGAGCCCGTCAGGTGAGGTTGCATCCAGGAAAGGAACGCTCTTGACGATGTCGGGGATCAGCATTTTCACGGATGACGGTTGCGAAGAAGATAGTAGCGTAGCATGGTAATCAGTTGGCAGCCAGACGAAAAGCACGGCGATGAAAGCCTGCATCACCAAGGGGAAGCGATTGAGAGCCATGCCCATGGTAATCAGTTGGCAGCCAGACGAAAAGCACGGCGATGAAAGCCTGCATCACCAAGGCGAAGCGATTAAGAGCCATTGGTGTCATCGACGCGCCGGATGCTTCGCATACATCGTGGCACTCCAAGTTGACCGACTTCTGCGCACTTTTCGCCATCAACAGGTGTTTTAAATCCTTTAATTGCCGATGACCTTACTTTCGAGCAACGCACGCAGCTTCTTCACCTGCTTACCATGTGTCATTCTTCTTTCTACGTTCCTCCGCTCACTTCGGACCGTTCATCAACCATCTGTGGCAGAATACTGGCTCCAACGCACCGTTGCGGCAGCGCCCGTACCGTGTCTCATTCAAAGACGGTGAGGTCATCAGTGAACACGTCGACATGCTTCAGCGGGGCGTCGTTCGCTGCCCTTTGCACGAGGCAAAGCAGAATTGTTGAACATATGCGCTCGGCCAAATAGACGTTCAAAACATGTGCTATTATTTAAATGGCTCGAATCGCGAAGGGGTTGAAGAAGCGGCAGTGTGGCTGGATGGTTACTGTATTATTTTGTGCAGTTAGCAGATAAGTGCTATATTGCTACGAGACTGTGAGCATGGAAGCGAAAATGATAAATTCATATATGTTGTATTAGAATGCCTGTTGTAGTCACCGGCAATAAATCGTGCAGCGTGATTCTGGAGCTTCAAGAAATTGACAACATAATCCTGATGAGGGGACCAGATGGTAGATGCGTAATGGAGTTGTGGGCGCATGAAAGTTTGGTAAGCGAGCTTGCGAGTAGTTGCAGGTGCGCTCTGAAGATTAAGTTTAGGGTAGCCTAAAGTTTGAGATCCTCTTTGCGGTTATTTTTTGTATGTGTGCCGACCACGATTAATTCGGTGTGAAATAAATACCTAGGTAGTCGTAGCAAGTTGAAGTTGAGAGCGCCTTGCTGTTACCGGAATAAGTACGAATTTGAGGGCATTTGGCTAAAGGTCACTTTTCAATTTTATTGCGATAGCAATTTTTTGGATACTCAAGCGGATTTCTGCCGGCATCACCGTACCCGTGAGGTCCCGTATGCGCGCCGTATGCTGTATGCGCGAGCGAGCGCTTTCACGGAGAGCAAACGCACGACGGAGAGCAAACGCGACGTCTTGCGTCGCGTGAAAGGCCCTGGGGGATGGGACGGAGTGAGAAAGGGGGGACGCTGTTGTGCTCTGGTACTAACTGCGTATTTTTCGACCAGGAACAAGGAGAACTGGCGACTTAATCTCGTGCGCGAAAGGAGGAAAGCGGGAAGGTAGCGCGGGAGGGAGGGGGTGCGGCTGCTACTCTGCCGGCAAATGCCTACTTTCCGTACCTTGAAAGCGGCCTGCAGACGCCTCCTAACTTTGTACGTGATGTGCCTTCGCCGATCTGTTTCCGTTGAAGCGATAGACCACACGAAGGTCACTTCGCTCGGTGCTGCTGACACGTTTCGCGACGCCAGCGTTTTGACTGCGAGTGTCCGCGGTCTTCGAGTGTGATGTGTTAATGCTTGCCTGTGCGCGCGGACACCATGCTTACTAATTTAGTTAGCAAGCGAATATTTTCATGTTTGTGCGGTCTGTTTACCGATTTGCTATCGCAATGGATGCTTCGCCTTTCGGCTCCTTTAAGTCCGAAGCACTTTAGGGGCCCGGGCTGTCGGGGTGTAATGTGATGACATGTTATCGTGGTCACGCACAAAAACAAGATCTGCCGAGAACTCGCGTCTCGTTCCTAGGTTTAAACCAAAATTGGCATGGAATGTTACGAATGTATGACTAGCATGACTGATAGGTCATGACGTCAATAACGTCACATGCTCGTCAGTTACACACCATTAACGATAATAAAATCACATGTGGCAAATACCCGCATTGGATATGTGGGTGTGAGCCATAGATATGTGGGAATTAGCAGAAACTCGTGAAAATCGCGTCCGAAACGCCAGTCCGGAACCAGCGCAGTGCAAGACAGGGCGCCACCACCCCATAAGCGCTCGATTTCTCCTCACTTGTGCGAGAATGCATAAGAATACATAAGGGAAACACCGGAACATCACTCGCATAATTTCCCGCAAGCGCATAATTTGAATCCAACTCTTAATGTAGCTCTAATCCTGCTCAAATCCTGTGCTGGTGTAGTTCACACCCAAGGTGAGTGAACATAAGGGAAACACCGGCGCATCACTGCGTCACACTTGCCCAGGTTTCGCGTTAGTGGAGCTGCATTAGCGCTGGATTTGAACTACATGAGCGCAGGATTATTTTAAGAACACGTGACGACGCTTACATACGCCACAGGTTGTATTTGTGCAGGCACAGACAGCACTTTTAAGTGTTTGCATTAGGCAAATCATTCCATTTGATAGGTCCACGTTGTCGCTCAAAATTGAATGTACAGAAATTTTCACAACGCAAAATTGCTGCCCCCAACATATTTGAATGCGCTTTTGCAAGACCATTTGGCCCATTTCCCAATAAATCTAATAGCGACTGATGCTTACATGGTGTGAAGAGAAAGCAGGCGTGGGAATCTACTCACCATCCCTCGATTTTTTATGGCGAGTTTCATGGCGCCTATCTGCAAGGTGGTGCCATTCTGAAAATTCCTTCCAAGTGGATACGCCCTGCAAACTCACCGGCTACAATTCTTAAATTGCCAATGGACCGTAATGTAGTTAACTAAGACGTTAAATGTTGAATATTTGGTTAGTACTTGAATATGTGGGTTAATTGTCGGAGTCATAAGGGAGGTAGTGGCCGAATACTGTACCAGGGAGGCCAATTCCTGTTCTGGTGAGGGAGTGACTTTGATGAAGCTCCATCTTTGATGAATCAAAGATGGAGGAGATATCATGCTTGAAAAGCTTGCGGCCCTTTATACGCAATGCCTCACAACTTCAAGTGTACCAGAGAGCTGGAAGAACGCCAACATTATACTTATCCATAAGAAGGGAGACGTTAAAGAATTGAAGAATTACAGACCCATTAGCTTGCTTTCAGTATTGTATAAAATATTCACCAAGATAATTTCCAATAGAATCAGGACAACACTTGACTTCAGTCAACCAAGAGAACAGGCTGGTTTCAGGAAGGGATATTCTACGATGGACCTTATCCATGTCATCAATCAGGTAATCGAGAAATCTGCGGAGTACAATCAACCTCTCTATATGGCTTTCATAGATAATGAAAAGGCATTCGATTCAGTAGAGATACCAGCAGCCATAAAGGCATTGCGTAATCAAGGAGTAAAGGAGGCATACGTGAATATCTTAGCAAATATCTACAAGGACTCCACAGCTACCTTGGTTCTCCACAAGAAAAGTAGAAAGATACCTATCAAGAAAGGGGTCAGGCAAGGAGACACAATCTCTCCAATGCTATTCACTGCATGCTTAGAAGAAGTATTCAAGCTCTTAGACTGGGAAGGGTTAGGAGTGAGGATCGACGGCGAATATCTCAGCAATCTTCGGTTTGCAGATGACATTGTCCTATTGAGCAACAATGGAGATTAATTACAACAAATGATTGAGGACCTTCATCGAGAAAGTGCAAGAATTGGGTTGAAGATGAATATGCAGAAGACAAAGATAATGTTTAATAGCCTGGCAAGGGAACAAGAATTCAGGATCGCCAGTCAGCCTCTAGAGTCTGTAAAGGAATATGTTTATCTAGGTCAATTACTCACGGGGAACCCTGATCATGAGAAAGAAATTTACAGAAGAATAAAATTGGGTTGGAGTGCATACGGCAGGCATTGCCAAATCCTGACTGGGAGCTTACCACTGTCGTTGAAAAGAAAGGTGTACAATCATTGCATACTACCGGTGCTAACATATGGGGCAGAACCTTGGAGGTTAACAAAGAAGCTCGAGAACAAGTTAAGGACCGCACAAAGAGCGATGGAACGAAAAATCCTAGGAGTAACGTTAAGAGACAGGAAGAGAGCGGTGTGGATCAGAGAACAAACGGGGGTAGACGATATTCTAGTTGACATTAAGCGGAAGAAATGGAGCTGGGCAGGCCATGTAATGCGTAGAATGTATAACCGATGGACCATTAGGGTTACAGAATGGATACCAAGAGAAGGGAAGCGCAGTCGAGGACGGCAGAAAGTCAGGTGGGATGATGAGGTTAGGAAATTCGCAGGCGCAAGTTGGAATACGCTAGCGCAAGACAGGGGTAATTGGAGATCGCAGGGAGAGGCCTTCGTCCTGCAGTGGACATAAATATAGGCTGATGATGATGATGATGAATATGTGCTTCGATTTCCCGTGCAAGTCATGTTCGCCTCTGAATATTGCAACTGAAGGACTAGAATCGGGTTATCTGCAACCGGCCATTTTTTTAATTACTTACTACTTAAATATGATAACCCCGTCGACTGACCAATGAACTGCAATGGTGTTCGAAGCCCATGGTATTTGGGTACATATTCAAAAAACACCGCATATCCACGGGGTGATTGATGATGAGTGGGCGAAGCTCCGGAGGGAATCATCGGTAAACCGTGAATCTTCCGTGTAATTCGCCCAGTCTCGCCGCACTAAATCGAACTATTGCCTTCCACCAATGACACGCGCCATATGTGACGTCATTCCTATTTTACAACAGCGCCCTTCATTATAATTGCACCATCTCCCGCTTAAGGGGACGCTAGCACAAACGCGTTAGAAACGTGCAGTACTCTCTAGTAAGGGGGAGAGGCCACAGCGTCTTACGCAGCCGTTTACACATGCCGGAACGTGCACCGCGTTTGCCGACCCCATCACATGACTGCTGAGAGAGTATAACCGCCGTATTCATAAACGCTCCTCGACTTGAACTTGACTTGCCACCGCCTTCAACGCGTTTCGAACGCACTGCCCAAGGCGGTGGCAAGTCAAGTTCAAGTCGAGGGGCGTTTATGAATACGGGGGTAAGGCGGAGAGGCCACAGCGTTTTACACCAGCTTCTTACACGGGCCGTAACGCGCTAGCACAAACGCGTTAGAAACGCGCAGTCTTTCGTTAATGTTGGGTATGTATTGTCATCGTGGTGCGTGTGTCCATGTGCGCCTCGTGGCGTAGTGGTTAGCGCCGCGCGTTCGGCAGCGAGGGGTCCTTGGTTCGATTCCGCGCTACGAACACAACTTTCCGAAATTTTTTTCATAAAAGTAGACGTGGATACCTACTACTGCTACATACTACAGAGAAGGGACAGACCCACACCCTAAGGAGCTTCGCCCCTGAAATCTATTGCACCGAAGGCTGGTAGGAACCAACACCAGTTGTATTCACGTCTGCGCGCCGTTGTCGCCAACGACGGACTTTGTAATAGGGAAATGATCGAACCCTGCAGTTTTCGAAAAGATTGTTCACACCCACTGGCATTCATTCTCTGTTGTAGTTCTGATATACATGCCTATAACGCTCCTACTGGCTCCTTGCTGAGCTGGGAAAGCCAGCGGGACGGTTGCTGAGATTTGTGTTCTTGTACTGCCCCGTCAATTTGAGATACAAATATGAAAGGAAGGAATTACAGCTATAATATTCTACATTTTTAAGCGGCTAGAAACAGTGCTTCGCGTATGCATGATTCCTGCCGTAGAAATACTTTAATAACTCATGTTCAGCATTTTTATGTTTAAACAGAAAAAAAATAAAACAACAGAATGTACGCCATTGCTATTGAAATTCGGTTGTACCAGGAAGACAAAATTTACCAGTGCATTCGACGGCGAAGAGCACGCACTTCTAAGCCTACATGAATTCCGGTGCAAAAATCTGGGAAGGTCACTGTCAATAATGCCAGTTTTTCAAAAGAATCTGTTTCCTATAGAATCTAATTCCTATAGCGATTATGGTTATTTACTCGCAGCAGACCTTATCATGAGACAAAAATTTCCAAAAGATTAAAAAAATTGTTGTAGGGCCTACAGCAGGCACTACAAGATCATGACCGGCGGCTTACACTTAAGCTTGAAAAGAAAACTATACAATAATTGCAATCGGCCAGCACTAACATATGGTGAAGGAACATGGAGGTTAACATAGAAGCTTGAGACGAAATAAGGACCACGTAACGAGTTATATGGAAGGGAAAATGTCAAAGTGTAACGTTAAGACACACAGGAAGTCAGCGGCGTGCGTTAAAGAGCAGACGTGCATAGCCGACTTACTAGTTTACATTACGAGGAAAAATCCAGCTGGACAGGCCATGTATTGCCTAGGAGAGGCACCCGCCATGGTTGCTCAGTGGTTATGGTGTTGGGCTGCTGAGCACGAGGTCGCGGGATCGAATCCCGGCCACGGCGGCCGCATTTCGATGGGGGCGAAATGGGAAAACACCCGTGTACTTAGATTTAGGTGCACGTTAAAGAACCCCAGGTGGTCCAAATTTCCCGAGTCCCCCACTACGGCGTACCTCATAATCAGATCGTGGTTTTGTCACGTAAAACCGCATCATAAAATATATATATAGGGGAGGTAAGTGATGGTCTATTAGAGTTACATAATGGGTGCTACGGAAAGTGAAACACAGTCGAGGACGGCAGAGAACTAGCTGGTGTGATGAAATTAGGAAATGTGCAGGCATATATGGATTCAGCTAGAGCAGCTGGGCCAGGGGTAATGAATCTTCGCCGTTCGTGTGACGTTCCAAATTAAGTTTGAGTGCTAGGAGAATGAGCGATCCACGCTTCCTATACTGCAAGTGCAAGGGCCAGCCTGCGAGGGCGAGCCGTGAATAGGAATCTGAGGGGTAAAAAAAAGCAGAATGATGGGGGAAAATACTTTTCTAATATTTCTTCTCAGGGCATCAGATGTAAGGGAATTACATCAGATCCAATTATAGCCGCTAAACTGGAGTGCATTGAAGTAATTCTTGCGAAAGTCAGGTTGGTTTCGCTTTCAAGCTACATTCAAGCTACATATTATCTTGTCCATTTTAATAGTGGTGGTGTGCGGTACCTTCATCTTTGGTGCTCCGACAGGCAATGAATGAATGAAAAACTTTACTTAGTGAGCTTTCCAGCGCATGCGCCGAATGGGAGTGGTGCCCACTACACGGGAATCCATATGCTGCTCTCGCCTCCTGGCCCCTGGTTACGAGCAGAAGCTGGTCGTCCAGGGAGGGCAGGGCGGAGCTGGACGGGAAGATCTTCCATTGCTCTCTAAGGAATTCGATGGGGGGGGGGGGGTCATGTTGGGATTTGGGCTGGTAAGGAGGGCTAGGTGTTGTTGGCTAAACTTGCATTCTGCTATCTGGTGTAGGAATGGACCTGGCTCCTGCACACGGGGCACTGTTGCCCGTGCTAGCTCAGGCACATACGGTTTAGTATTCGAGGGTGGGGATATGGCTCTGTCTGGATCTGGCTATATGTTATCTGCTGCTCCCTCGTTAGCTTGAGGTGTTACTATGTCTTTGCACGTGGCCAGTGGTTGACTCTTTGCGTTCTCCTCTTCCCTCTCCGCGGCTGTGGCCCGGTGTGACAGCGCTCGAGCCTGCTGGTGGGCAAACTGATTTCCCTAGACTGCGGAGTGGCGCGGAACCCAGATTAATCCTATCTCGTGCTCTTTCGGAGGTTCTTTGCCTTTAAGCGCCCGAAGTACCAACCGGGACACCCAGCTCGACTAGAAGCTTCTATACGCTTGTTGCGAGTCTGTGGCCACTCTGGTCCTACCCGGTATGGTGAGGGACAGGGCAGTTGCCAGCTCTACCGCTTCGTCGACGTCGTTTGTTGTTACCGTTGCGGACGTTAGCAGCTTTTCTTTGGTTTTCACCGTTACGGTCGCCCAGCTTTTTCCTCTGTTCTTAGAGGCGTCTGTGAAGATTACCCCTTCTGCCCAGCCAGCAGCCTGTTTTAAATCTTTGCTCTGGCCTCCCGTATGCCCCTGTGGTGTGCTGGACTCGTGTCCCTGGGGAGTGGTCTCACCTTGATGACTTCTAGACAGTCGTGTGACAGTTGTCCTCGCTCCGTCTGTCTCGTCTTCTCCCGGGCGATCTTCAGTAGTCTTCTGCCGGCCTTCGTTTGACTTAGGCGATGTTTCTAGCTGGAGAGGTGGTCCTCGATCAGTTCGCCCACCGTGTTATGCAGGCCCAACCTCATGAGTTTGTCCGTGGAGGCACTCATCGAAACTCTGATGCCATGCTTAATTGCTTTTCCAATTATCACGTCGATCTGCTTCCTTTCCACCGTGCTCAGCAGGAGATACGGTGCCACCTACGTATTTCGGGAAACCACGAAGGCCTGTGCGAGCCTCAGGGTGTCGTTCTCTTTCATTCCTCTGAGCCTCGTCGCCACTCTGCGGAGAATGTGAAGTATTTGCTCCGTCGTGTGTATTAGCTTTCTCACAGGCACTTCCGCCTAGTTTGCTTGCATCAGCAGTTCCAGGATCTTGACACTGGGGCCTGGCACAATGTCTTCTCCGTCTAGCACTACTCTAATGTCTTGCTTGAGTATTTTCGGCGCCAGCTGCCGGAATAACACCAGCTCCGACTATTGTGGCGAGCATCTTAGGCCGCATTCCTTGGCATATTTGTCCACCACTTCCGCTGCCGTCTGCAGCGTGTCTTGTATCCATCCGAGGAATCCAGCCTTCGTTGTCCAGAGTGAGACGTCGTCGGCGTAGAGCGCGTGCCCCAAGCATTGAATCGCTTCGAGCACATGGTGCAAGTGCAGAGTGCCATGGTGCAACAGGGGCGAAAGTATCAATCCTTGAGGGGTCCCCCTACTGCCCAACTCGATGAGCTGGGATACTTCCTCCTCCACTTTGATTATTCGCTTTCCAATCTGTTAGAAAGTCCCGTACGTAGTTGTACGCCCGTTCTGCACAGCGAGTGCCCTGGAGGTTGGTCAGGATGCTAACGTGGAGACGTTGTCAAACGCTCCCTTGAGGTCAAGTACCAATATGGCGCGTGGCGAGTGCCCCGTGGCCTGTTTGATGGCCTCTTCTTTGATCTGTATGAGCACGTCCTGCGCCCTGCGTGCTGAGGTGCTTTGCGAAACCAAACATCGTGTCCGGTATTTGGATGGTCTCGTACAAGTGTATCTTTAGTCTAGAGCACTGCACGGGCTCGGGCTTACCCGAAAGCCCGGGCCCGGCCCGGCCCGTGGGCCGGGCCGGGCCGGGTAGAGCAGTTTTCTCACGGGCTCGGGCCGGGCTCGGGCACGGCGGCTGCTTTTTGACCCGGGTCCGGGCCGGGCTCGGGTTTTTTGACGCGGGCCCGGGCCGGGCTCGGGCTTTCTGCGAGTTATTGTCGGGCTTTTCAACTCTGAAAAACATGTATTTTTCGGTCTCGGGCCGGGTTCGGGTCGGTTTCGAGCCGGGCTCGGGACGGGCTCGGGCTTAAGACAAAGGGGTGGCGGGCCGGGCCGGGCGGGTAACGTAGATTATTTCCGAGCCCGGGCCGGGCTCGGGTCTCGCCATAAATGTTTTGATCGGGCTCGGGTGGGCCGCCCAATGTAAAAACGGGCCCGGGCCGGGCCCGGGCCGCGAAAATCGGCCCGTGCAGTGCTCTACTTTAGTCTATTTAACACAATCCTTTCCATCACCTTGCCCGCGCAGGGCGTGACGGAGATGGGTCTCAGATTGTCGATGTGCGGGGATTTTCCCGGTTTCGGAATGAACCTAACCTCTGCCTCCTCCCAGCAGCTTGGCAGTTTGCCGCTCTCCCAGGTCTCATTCATGTGCCTGAAGAGCTCTGCGCTTTCTCTGTCGCTCAAGTTGTTCAGTAATGGGTACGTGATGGCGTCCGGCCCCGCAGACCCCTTCTGGTCGCTCTCTGCTATGACTCCGGGCCGGTGCTATTAGCTCCGTGCCCATGAAGAGTTTGTCCAATTCCTCGTTGGGGAGGCCATGGTATGGTCGTGGCCGATCCTTGTTCTTCTCCGTCGTGATGTATTTGTTTTTCAGTCTTCCATGAATTTCCCTATATCCCCATTGTTCTTGTTCAAGGTCCGACCCATACTGCTGTTTGTCTCGCTCTTGCTTGTTATCGGGTCGATGAGGTGCCTGAGGAGCTGCCACGTTTTGTGGGTGGATAGGGCTCCTTGTAGGCTGTTGCACAGATTAAGCCACCTTCCTTTACATAAATCCACCGCGTACTCTGCCGCCTTGTCGTTTATTTCGCCTATCCTCTTGCGTAACTTTTTGTTGTGTCTCTGCCTTCTCCAGCGTTTGGTTAGGCTGCTTCTTGCTTCCCACAGGCATATATACATGCGTAACTTACAGAGGCACATTGTTACGAACGAAAAACTGCAGTGGAATACAGTCCTAGTAACGGTTTTTTTATCTTTCCTAAAAACTGTGCATTTTTGACGCCTCTGAGATGCCTTGCCTACAGTGCCCATGAATGTCCCGGTCTGGGATATCTGTCTGACAGCGTGACTAATTCTCTGCAGAGAAGCCGCCATCGTTCCCCCTTTTTTTCTGTTTGTGTAGTGGTACAGTCACCGCCTGCCGTGCGGAGTGAACACATTAGAAACGCGCCTGATTTTCTTTCATTTTTTCGAGTAGCTTATGCCATAATTATCACCAACAATCTGCAGTATAGAATGCCAGGAGACCAGCCTGGCTAACATCTCCGGCATATAAATAAAGCTTGTATCTCTCGGTATCTATACGATATTAAACACTTTCATTGCTACGGAGTTTATGTTGGGGCGCTGTCATTACAAGAAGGTATAGTATGTCGTATTTTTGGTTCGCACAGTGCGTGGCAGTGAGATATCCACTTCCTGTGTCTGCCGATGTGCACACAAGGCTTCGTGATTCACCTATTGCATGGGGATATTTCAGCAGGGTAAAACAATCGCTGACGTTGACCCTCTTCTCCGGTGGTTTCTGTCACAACTTTCCCCCGCAAAACATTGGCGCATGCCTCTGTGCACCACGCCAAAGGCACTCTGGGCAATACTAGTCTTTCTGAATGTTTTCCTCTAAAGTCCAACTGTAGCGAAACTTCAAATCAGTAGCACATACACAATTGAAGCAATCATGGCAAAGCTGCACGACTGGTATTCTTTTAGTTTTTGATTACCATCAAATAAAGAGCAGACATCCCGTTTACCTGGTGAATCGCGCATACGACGTAAAAAGCAGCATGCCACCTACCATATTTTCTGCCCACCCTGGGTACCCGTGGGCGCCGCATAATCTCCGAGCTTATGCCGTGCAGCCGCACTCGTTCTACACGTTCCGAGTCGTGTTTCAGTTGTGGTGGGCGGCAATGGCGCAGTTTGCTTCACTTTCTATACCAAAAACGACTGTTTTTGCGAGCTTCTGTGTGACGCATCTGCTAGTAATTCAAACCTAAAATTTTACAAGGAGGCTCCTCCACATGTACACTTCCTGAAACTATACACTTTTTTAGGCGCGCCATTGCTTCCTTGCAGTTGGTCTTTATTATTAACTTAGCTTCATATCGCTTACCTGTGTTGGTATGAATAAATAAATGAATGAATGAATGAATGAATGAATGAATGAAATTATCTTTATTGAAAGGTTCTGCGAGTCGTAGGGGATCGCCGACCCCTACGATGGGGGCTTCTGCCACGACGGGACCGGGAGCCGAAGCTGGGCGGCTGCGTCGTGGACTCGCTGGACTGCCCAGAGTTGAGGAGCGAGTTAGTCGCTCCTGATGGCTTGATAAAAGTTGTTCTTTTCTTCCTCAATGTCGGGGTGAACTCGGGAGCACGGCCAGAGAAGGTGGAAGACGTTTAAAGGTGAATAACAGCTATCGCAGTAAGATCTGTCGTAAAGCTCCGGTAGGTAGTGGTGAAGTCTGTTTTGTGTAGGATATGTATCTATTTGTAACATGCGCAGAGTGGGGGGGGGGGCACTTGGGCCCAGTTGAGGCTGCGGCGCAGACGCGCCGCAGAAGTCCGTTGTGCTTAGTGATTTCGTGGTATGTGGAGGGGCGTCGCGATTCTCTTGTGGGTCGCTCAGGGGTGCGCGTTCTGTAAGGGCTCGCACTGCCCCATGCGCAACCTCACTGAGCTTGAGCATTCCACCCCCTGACCTAAACGGGCAGGAAACCAGTAGACGACGTAACGGTTAATAGGCTTGCTTGTGAGAATCTTGTGAGCTTGGGTGCAGATCGTACCCCTTTGAAAGGCCTCGACCGCGGTAATCAAGTCGCTGTAGACGTGGGTGAGGTGTTCCGCTAGGGCCAGTGCTATCGCGACCTGTTCTGTCGCTTCCGATCTTCGGGCGGTGGTGGAACCCTAATTGACGGCGTCGCCGCAGCCGTTTACCATCGTCGTAACGAAGGCTTTGTTCCCGGTGTACGCTGCCGCAACTACGAAGGCGGAGCAGTGCGGAGTCCTATGGGCTTGCGAGAGAAGGAACTTTCCCCTGGCTAATCTTCTTTCCTTGTTCTCTGGCTGTGCGTTTCTGGGGATGGGTCTGATCGTGATCATGTTGCGAACGTCCCTAGGGATGCCCATGTGGTCCTTCTTGAGAAGGGTCGGGTCGTAGCCCAAATTGGCCAGGATAGCCCGGCCAGCCAGTGTGCCCTAGTCTGACGAGCTGGGCGTTGCGCTGTGCCTCTGATTTCATCGATGGTGTTGTGCATGCCGAGCGCAGCGAGCTTGTTGTTGCTGGTGCTGTTCGGGAGGCCAACGGACTCTTTAGTGACTTTACGCAGTTGCGCGTTCAGTTTCTCTTTTTCTGTTCTAGTCCAACTGTGCATGGCAGCCACGTACGCTAAGTGACAGGTGACGAAAGCTTGGACGAGTTTGGTTGGATTGTGTTCCCTTAAGTGGTTTGTGTCTGTTGGCTATTCATCGAAACAAACCCATGGCGTTCGTTTTGCCGACCAGTTTTTGTACGGTAATGGCACTGCTAGGTTTGTCTTCATTCGTTAGTCCCAGGATTCTGATGTGGCTGACGTTCGGAATGGCGTTGCCCGTGCTGGTTCGGAATGTGATGTCCTGATTCAAAATCGACGTTTGCGGAGTAAGGTCTCGTACCGTCATGAACAGGGCGTTGGATAAGGAGCTCCGACTTGGCCGGTGAGCATCTGAGGCCAGTGAGGATCCGATACTCCTCGACCGCGTAGACCGCTTCCTGTAGTTTGTCCTGAATTATGCCCGGAGTGCCTTGGGTGGCCCACTGGGTGATATCGTGGCATAAAAGGTGTGTTCGATACCGTGAATCTGATTGAGTCTGTCGGCCGACCCTGCTATAGCCAAGTTGAACAGCATGGGAGAGACTACGGAACCCTGCGGGGTGCCTCTGTCGCCAAGTGGGAGCTCGTCCGAAGCCAGGTCGGACAGGCGTAAGGTGGCTGTCCTGTCGTGAAGAAAACATTTTACGTTTTGCGTAAAATGTTTTAAAATCATATGTCTGTAACGATTCGTTAATGCGACACCAAGGCGTATCCGGTGCACGATGCTTGATTGGCTTCCTTTGAGCTTGTGAGGAATGCGGTATGTCATTTCTGGGCCCCATCTATGCACTCGCTTGTGTTGATGATCTGGTTGGGTCCAGTGCTGCAACGTACAATTGCGTATTACGCAACGAAGTAGGGCATTTTGCGTTTGTCCCGCGTACGCGCAAGAACGACAGAAACTGGTCTCTTCAATTGCAGAAGTCCATAAGAGGCCCCTATCAGACGAGTTTCTTTTAGGTCCTTGGCCCAATGCAAACAGCGCAGCCCTGATAACCAGTGACGCTTTAGTCTTTCTACAAGCCACTGGGCTAGACGCACGGCTTTAGAGATGCCACAACGTTGTAAAATTGTACATACACACCTCCTCCTCTTACCATTATCATCCATCAGCCCTTTTCATCCCCGTCCCTTCTCCCCAGTGTAGAGTAGCAGGCCAGAGCAAGTTACAGCTCAGGCTGACCTCTCTGCCTTTCTGTAAATAAATTTCTCTCTCTTTTACGTCGGCGTGGAACTTGCATCCGAGATCGAGTCGGGATATCGTGTCGGCGATGAATTTGTGGGATAAGTTGTCGAAGGCCCTTTCTAGCTCCAATTCTAGGATGGCCTTGGCGTTCCTGCTCTGTTCATCGATTATTTGGTGCTTAATGAGTGCCATGGTTTCCTGCGTGGGGAGTCCCGGTCTAAATCCAATACCGCGGCAGGGCGCCGCGGTATTCCAGTTATTTGGAGGTTCTGTTTTGCACGACGTCTTGCATCGCTTTGCCGAGACAGGACATGAGTGAGATAGCCCGAAGGTTCTCGATTCCGGATGGCTTGTTAGGCTTGGAGATTAGGACCATGGTCCAGACATCGTTGAAGAGGTCCGTCAGAAACCGTATCGAGCTGTCGTCCAAGTTGCGGAGCGACTTGTTTGTAATGTCATCTCGCCCGAGGCGCACCTTCCGTTCTGGTTGTAAAGAATGGATCTCACCTCTTCGACGGTGATAAAAGTTGCGGTCGACCACCCCTGGTTGCAAGACGGCAGCGACATGTATTTGCGTGCCAATCTGTCCATGATTTTCTTCTCCGTGGAATTCTCCAGTGGACGACAACTCAATAGAAGCCCTAACGGCTTTCTTTAATACCCATTGGGAAGCGGGAACACTACCAAATGAATGGAAACACGCGCACATAGTACTCATACCGAAACCGGGCAAGCCTCCAGGTCTCACCAACACGCGACCCATATCCCTGACGTCGTGCCTGGGGAAGTTTTTCGAAAACGCTGCGCTCAATCGCCTAAAGCCTCACGTGGATGACACGGGTTTCTTTCCTGACACGATGTACGGCTTCAGGCCGCATTGGTCGACTCAAGACATACTACTCCAATTGAAGGAAGAAGTACTGGACCATGTCACCACACATGTAAAATTCATACTCGCAGTGGACCTTAAAGGCGCATTTGATAACGTAGCTCATGAGGCCATCCTAAAAAACTTATCGCAACTAAATTGCGGCGAACGAATCTATAACTACATTCGAGCATTCTTAACGGACCGCACGGCAACGGTAGGCGTGGATACCCTCAGAACAAAAGAGAAAAAGGTTCCAAATAGAGGCACTCCTCAGGGATCAGTCTTATCGCCTTTTCTCTTCAACGTCGCCATGAAAAACCTCCCAGAGCATCTAGAGAAGATTCCGCACCTTCGTCACGCAATATATGCGGATGACATTACCATTTGGACAACTCGAGGCTCGGATAGAGAACAGCAGGACGCCCTGCGAGCGGTGGCAGACGCTGTCACCGAATACGCCAAAGAGTGCAACCTGGAATGCTCCCCAGAAAAATCCGAGCTCCTTGTTCTCAAAAAGAAATCAAGAAGAAAAAGCACAGAGAGAGAGGCCATAGAAATATACCTAAACCAAAAACCTATACCCAGAGTCCAAACACTCCGCATATTAGGTGTCTCCATGCAAAATAGTGGTCGCAATAACCACACTGTAAACGCACTGAAACAAACTGCCTACAGCGTAGCTCGCATGATTAATAGAGTTGCCAGTCGCAGACATGGCATGAAGGAAGAAGACTTATTACGCTTGACTCAGTCCCTTATCGTCAGTAGAGTCACGTACGCGACACCTTATTTGAACTTAACATCAACAGAAAAAGCCCAAATAAATGTGTTACTGCGGAAAGCGTACAAACAAGCCCTCGGCCTTCCTCCAGGCACCGGAACAACGAAACTTCTATCCCTGGGCATCCACAACACCTTAGAAGAACTAATTGAAGCACACCGACATGCGCAAATCACGTGCCTCAACCTCACTAGAACAGGCAGAGCAACACTTCGAAGGTTGCAATACCCCGTGGCGACAACCAACAATCAAGAAGTACTCCGCAAGTCCCTACACGAGCAAATAATGGTGGCGCCTGTTCCGCGTAACATGCACCCGGAATATCACTTGGGCAGGAGAAAAGCACGAGCGATAACAATAGAAAGGAGATACGGCACTATCTCCACTGCTCGCTGGACAGATGCGGCCATGTACCCGAATGGATAGGGCATGGTAATCAGCGTGGCTGGACACAGACAGCAAGAACTGGTATCCGCCTCCGTTCGTACGCAGAACGTCGCCGCAGCCGAAGAGGCCGCTATTGCCCTCGCCATCTCGGCATCGAGACAAAACGAAGAACTATATATTCTTACAGACTGTCAATCAGCATGTCGAGCCTACGCGAACGGCCATCTACATAAAATGGCATGCGATATTCTACATCGCCTCAACGAAATACCCCGCACCACGATAATTTGCACACCGGGACATGAAGGCGTCAGCGGAAACCATCGTGCACACACGATAGCCCGAGCTCACTGCAACCGGGCACTGCAAGAGACCCCAGAAGACCCAAGTCCAGACACACTACGAACTTACTACGATATACTGCAGCACTACCGCCTTTCGAGAAGAATGATGCCGCCACCCCACCCATCCCTCACCAGGGCTGAAGCCACGACCTGGAGGCAACTCCAGACCAACACCTATCCTCACCTCACGCTCCTTCACGCGATGTACCCCACCCTTTATCAGCCCCTTTGTCCTTTTTGTACAGAGCGAGCTACCCTCTGCCACACCGCATGGGCATGCCAAAATATCCCCAATAACTCCCCAAATCAAAACGCAACGCACAAGCAGTGGGAGATGGTGCTGACCAGCTCGGCACTGGAGGATCAGCGAAAGCTTATCGCCAGAGCCGAAAGTGCTGCCACCGCCGCTGGGGCCCTGGACTGAAGGCTCCACCCACCACGGAGATCGACGCTTCTCCGTGCCTCATCAAAATAAAGTTTTGTCTCTCTCTCTCTCCAGTTCTTTCTTGATGATCTTGTCCGATTCTTTGGACCTAGCGTTCTTGGCTCGAGTTTTATTGAGGAGGCTCTTGAAGAGGTTCCACGCTTTTCTCGAGGTCATGGTGCCGTCCGCCTTCGCGCAGACTTTGTCCCATTGTTGGTTGGATAGAACAGCACAGTGTTGCTCTATGTTCTTGTTAAGGTTGGAGAGTTTCTTCCTCAGGCACCTGTTGCGTCTTTGTGTTTTCCATCTTCGCAGCAGGGCCGCTGTCACTTCGATAAGGTGTGCCAATCTAACGTCCATGGCTTTCGTAGGTTGGTCCGTTTCAATCCCTTTCGAGGCGCTTTGCACGTCCGCCTTCAGCTCCCGTGCCCATTGTTCTTAATAGGCACGTGTTTAGGTTCGCGCGTCGCGTTTCTGTCTGAATGCGTCCCAATCACTGTACCTCCACTTTCGCAAGGACTACTTCAAGACGGGCAACGTGACTTTGACAATGTTGTGGTCGCTGCCAAGATCGTCGAGGGTGTTCTGCCGCGTTGCCCCTTCGGCGTTTAGTACGAAAGCTAGGTTCGGAGTGGTATCTCTCGAGACCGAGTTGCCTGTTCTGGTGGAGTGAACAGCGGATTTAATCACGGCAAGGCGAACTCGTTCGTGTCCGAGGCCAAATTTCGACCTTTGGCGCTGGTGGCGCCATAGCCTCACTCCTTGCTGGGGCATTAACGTCGCCGGCAATGACTAGGGGGTTAAGTCCGGCTTTGTCCCTAGCCTTCGTTAGGATTTTTTGGAAGCTTTGATTCTTGTGCCTGGGGATACTGTAGAGATTCAGGACGAATATGATCTTGAGTTTCTTCTCTCTTGGGTGTACTTCTATTAGTAAGTGTTCATGCCTGTTCTTCTGTGTGCTCCTGTCGACCTCTGTCCACGCTAGCTTGTTTCTAACGAGAGTGATGAGACCCCTGCGTCCTATTACAGGAGGTACGGTCACTGCTTCGTAGTCCGATAGTGCAGATTATTCTGTGTTGGTTTCGTGCGCGAGAATGACATCCGGCTGGTCCGGCTGGTTTAACGTGTTGCTGCAGCACCACTTTCTTGTTCCGATATCCGCGACAATTCCATTGCCAAATAACAAGTGTGTCTTACCTGACGTGCTTTTGTGTTGGCCGGTCGGCCCAGGGTCAGTCGTTAGTGCCCTCCATCTTGAATCGTTCGTGTGGCCGCGTTGGCGATGGGACTGGTAAGTAGGCTACTGCCTGCGGGGAGTCTCCTGATGTTAGAGGGGTTCATGTATGACGTCGGGTGTGTTGATGGCCCTTTCGGATGTCTCCGGAGGAGTGGTCCTTTCTAAAGCATCGATCCTGTGAGCGGAGGTTTCATAGAGTTCGACTAGTCTATCGTGACCTTTCTTGAGCGATTCCACATCCAATCTCATCTGTGACATGGCGCTGAGAAATTGATCTAAATTATTCTCGAAACCTTTAGGAAAAGGGCCGTTGGCGGCCGACTTTGTTTTGCGCCTCTTGGCTGTGGTCGTTTTTCGGTGGGCCGGGATCTCGTTCTCTGAAGAGTTCCCTCGGCTGCCGCGTGTGTCGGGAGGGGTGTGCTATCCGTCATGCTTATGTCGGCATCGTCGTCCGCCTCTCTGAATTTGTTAACTTGTTGTTTGAGCGCTTTGTTTTCATTCTCTATTCTGGTGATGAAATGCCTAAGCTGGGTGTTTTCGTTTTCGAGTATCTGCAGCCTTTTAAGGATTTCGTCTAGCGCTTGAGCCCCTCGCCGCAAGTGCGAGCTCACCTGTGGCTCTGGTCGGTCCGTGTTCCCCGTTCGCATTTGTCTGGCTCTGGTTAGGTTGACGCGCCGGTGCTGGTGGCTCTTGGGCTACCATTAGGTCCTTGGTCCTTTGGGCCCAGGTGTTCCTTTTGGGAGCGAAGCGCACCCTGTAGGTGCAGCGCTCGCGTTTGCCCCCGGGCGTGCGGGAGCGACTATTGCGTCTCCGCCCGGCCGAGTGGGATCGGGAGCGGCCCCTGGATCCTTCTGGTCTCCTGAGGGCTTGCCGCTCTGCCGCACTTCGGTCTTCCTCGGCGATACCGTCGGCCGGAACGCCTGCTGCACGCTCCGACGTCGTGTCACCTGTCGTGGAAGCTTCGGAAAACTGCTGTCCACGCGTGCTCGCTTGCTTTCGGTCCGTCTCTTACGCACGACGTATGGAATCTGAAAACGGCTCTTGTATTCCTTGCTTGCTGTTAGGTGACTGTCCCCGCAGAGTTCGTATGAAATTCTTCTGGGTTATTCTGCCCGCAGCCTCGACAGCGTTGGGCTTCTGGGGTGGGCATACGTCGGCGGGGTGGCCGAGTTCGCCGCAGATGAGGCATACGGCCATCCGATTTTTGTACAGTGAACATTCCATTAGGACCCCATCGAAGACGACACGACTGGGCACCTTGTGACCGGAGAAAAGGACGATCACAAACTTATTATTCCTTAATCCGTCTGGCTGCGAGGGCGAGTGGGTTTCTTGGATTAAGAATGGCTTGAGTGAGTTGATTGGGCGAGTACTACGGCGGTAATAACGCCCTTGCACGTGTTGTCCGGCGCGGCTTGGTAGGCACTTGCTTCGTATTCCTGATCTGCGACGGTGACGTTTTGGATCCTCGCGTACTTTCCAACGTTGTAGATATGAGGGGAACTCGCTACGATAATGTTTTGCTTGAAATAAGGTTTTGCTTGAAGAGTGCTTTCAACTTCAGGTTAGCTTTACATCTCCCTTTTAGTGCAATAGATGGACGGGTCTTATTTCGCTGCTAAGATTGACTGCGTCCGAAAATAATGCCTTCCACGTGGCACGCGTAGGAGTTAGTGCTACACGCCTGCCTTATTTCAGAGCGTAGGTGAAGTCGAATTGCTATGCGATGAGAGTGAAGCACAGGCAGGGCTCCTTTGTATTGCGCACATCCATATGAACATCCAGTGCCGGCTAGTGTTTTTTTTTTTTCGAGGGATTAAAAAACACAGTAGTGGTGAATGGCAGGCATTTTCCGCCAGCGTAATGTGTTGCACTATTTTCGTGTGCCTTAGCAGCTAGAAATAAAACAAAAGCCCTGCTGCATCTCCATATAATGACACAATATGCAGCTGCCTGCGTACACGGATTACGGCATACGGGTTGGAAAGCATAGTTAGGCTGTACGCTTTTTGTTTTATCTAAGAGAGGCATTATGAGAGGTAAGGCTCACGGTAGATTACCGCAGTGGGGCCTAAACAGCTGCCTAAATATAACTCTGTGTTAACCTCGAAGCAGAAAATGGCGCTGTAGGAGCTTCTGTACTGTCTAGCGAAGTACTTTGGTGTATTCCGTCCTTGCGTATTTCTGTTACCTTTGCGCAATGAGGTGTTTACCTCTTGTCTAATGTATTTATGCAAAAAATTTAGATGGGTGCGAGTATTCGAGTTTTTGATCACAAATCGAACAGTCTTACCAACTTTATTCGTAAGAAATTCGAGATTTCTCTATTCTAATTTGTCGAATACTTTCTCCGTTTGTATACAAGAAAGAAAAACACTAAATTCTTGCAGCCTACCGGGGCAAAGACCCGTTCAAATGGAGAATCTTCCAAATAATTTTGTTTCAAGAGAAATCCGATTGTCAGAAATACGAACCAGTAATTGAACAAATATGGGGAGTACATCACTTATACCGAGCAATTTTTCCAGTAATTTAATGCTTGGATTACTTGAAATCTACGCGCGGTTCTGTAGTATTGCACTTAGCTCTTTCAACAAAAATTACTCTCTGCTGCATTTATCTGGTCACTTGCTGTTACTTTGTTTCATAACTGCAATTGTCTTGGTGCACCAGTTATGATCAGGTTTGCTTTGTTTTAAATTTGCAAGCTTATTGGTTGACCTCACATCCAGTTTCTAACTACCGTAGATGCATAAAACAACACAAATGAGGCTTTTATTTTCGAATTCAGTCCTGGGAAACTTTGCATTTCACTTTGTTCAGAAATAAGTATTATTGGGTATTCGATTCAATATTGGTGCTCACATGGAACAGCGATAGCCGTGTTTGATTCGCTTTCATAATTGCACCATTCGAATAACCTTAGTAAAAATACATGGATGCCCTGACGTTGCACACCAAGCCTGCAGAACTCAATACCATCGAGGCTCAAGGCAAGCCTCTGTGGGAGCCACATGGGCCAGAGTTTAGAGGCGCCTTGATTGCGTAAAAGCAGTCCATGTTGTGTCAACGAATTCGTTCCAGCAAGCCTTGTAATGTCACGTTGGTCATTTAGGCTCGAAGACGGCTCATATTCAGTGTCATTTAAAGAGAACGTTTTTTTGCAGACACATGTATATGCCTTCGAAAAAAAGACACCAGTTTCATGACAATGTTAGCTGCATTTTCGCATTTGTTGTTGTAAGTAATATAAAACCGAAGAAAGTAATGCCCCTATGGCGGGCTACTGAGCTCTGTCAAGTACTGCTAGTCCATGAGCCCTAGCTGCCCTGCGTACGTAGAGATATACGACATCACCACAAAATGGCAGCGATGCGCGTGGTCGCTCTATTTTCGTCTTCGAATGACTTGGAACACTGTCCGAACTCTACCAAAAAGTGCTCTACATGCTCTGAATGTTCGGGGTTGTGTTTTCCTTTGCTAATGAATCAACGCTCATCTACGTATTGTAAAACATTATGCGATGCCAGAATCTATTCAACGAGACACCGCTTCCTTTGTAATCATTATCTATAAGTCTGTCGTAGCAAGTACAAGCTTTCACCATTATAAAAAACATAGAGAGACAGCTCTATGTTTTGTATATGTGCCTACATACTGCTCGGGAGGAAATGGGACGGAGGGGAAAAAGACATCAGAAGGAGGTTAGGCGATAAGTGCAATCGAAGCAAGCAAATACATACCTATACTGTGAGTCGGGCTAGCCGCATCTCAAGAAATTGAGCCGCGAAGCATTCGTCGCTACAATACCCGGTTCTTAAAATGAGTCAGAAAAGTGCGCCATTTTATTTGTTTCCTCTAAAATATAGCAGATAAAATTTAGAATGGCGTCGTAGGCCCCACTGTTACTCGATCCAAATAAGCTTGATTGACACTTACTCGCGAGGTATGACCGTGCGAGCCAAGATTTGCAAAGTTTGAAAAGTTAGTGCAAAAGATGAAAGCAAAAGCAACGATTCACAGGTGATGTTGCGCCAGCAACGCTTTCTTGCCATATTATATAGGTAACTTAAAGGAATATGATCTGTGCGTTTCGATGGAGGCGAAATTCAAAAACGCCCGTGTGCTTGCGTTGTAATGGACGTTAAAGAACCCCAGGTGGTCAAAATTAATCCGGAGCCCTCCACTATGGCATGGCTTATAATCATAACTGGTTTTGGCACGTAAAACCCCGGAAAGAAGAAGGAGGAATGTGATCTGTGGTTTCGCGCCTATTTTGTCCGTTCCCAACAAGAAATCACACGCCCCCAAATCTTTTTTTTCCTATTCTAACGTGAATGCTGCCACCGAAGCTCAATGTTTCCGATAACTCGCTCTCTAAAAAATGCTATTTTCTATAGAAACCACGCCTGTTCCTAATTCGCGACAGGTAGGGGTGAAGGTTGGTGATGTCCCTAATTCCTGGTTGTAGCGTCGATTGTCAGGGCACCAGAGAGACAATGGTGACTAGAACGTCAGGCCTGCCGAGAATACTTCTATATCGAGAGCAAAGTGTGTTTCTTTTGCTCACATGACAAGACACTCATCGCGAAAGGAGGCCTCCATATAAATCTGATACCAATCCGAAAGTCTTTTATTAATGCTAAAGGTGGCCGAATATCAACTTCTTTGAAGGCGAATCTAATACGAATCGTAAGCATCCAATCGAGCATGTGATAGTCAAACGCAGACGCGTATATTTATAGAAAGAATAGTTATTCAGTATAGATATGTACCACGGCTGTATACCGGCTAGTGCGAAAAAGGCAGCCAACTATTTGGAACAAAAATGTTAGTATTGTATAAAATATTCACCAAGATAATTTCCAATAGAACCAGGGCAACATTTGACTTCAGCCAACCAAGAGAACAGGCTGGCTTCAGGAAGGAATATTCTACGATGGATCATATGCCTGTCATCATTCAGGTAATCGAGGAATCTGCGGAGTACAATCAACCTATCTCTATAGCCTTCGTAAATTATGAAAATGCATTTGATTCAGAAGAGATAGCAGCTGTCATAGAGGCATTGCTTAATCAAGGAGTACAGGAGGCATACGTAAATATCTTGGCAAATATCTACAAAGATTCAACAGCTGCCTTGGTTCTCCACAAAAAAAGTAGAAATTCCTTTTCGGATACAAATAGGAATATTTATGGCGTAATACTTGAGTCGTATTTGAAACTTCAAGCATTCGCCCACGCATACATAAATCCAAATATTCGGCGAGGACTTCGCCGAACAATCATACTGTCAAGATGGCGCCTCTGCAGAACTCGCCAAAATGATTTATAGCAACAACCCACAGCACTTGCAAGCTGTCAATGCCAATTGAAGCGCAGTCATTCCACTGACGTCGTATATATATATCACTCACTCTAACGTATCCATGAACCTGAGAATACATCGAGCACTTCGCCACCTTTAAAATGCACCACTTATCGCTCCTATATACCAAGCACGTGCTGCGTTATCACTGTTGTTGGGGAACATATCAGAGCCACGATGCCACATTCAATGTAACTCTCGCCTTAAGCGCACCCATCAAAGTCTGAGGCACCTTCTATCAGACTCGACTTACGCTCGTCAACGGTGAGACGTATTCTGCACAAGTTTTCCAGGTGCCCTGCGATATTTCAGACGCAAACTGAATAAATGTGAATTCAGCTGAACTTAAAGCAACGTTAACGTAACTATCCTCCCGATTCACGTCCATTTTACGTACTCGCGTCACAACTTGTCTCCGCATAACTGCGTGCCTTCCATATCGATTTCCCCTCTGACTGTGATCCAGATTGAGAAAAAAGTAAGGCATGGTCGGCGATCCGTATCTGTCCTATTCCCGGAACCAGTATTACAGAGCCGAGTAATGCAGAGGCATCAAGTAATACAGGGGCATGCCCACCACATTCTAGCCACCCGCAAAGCTCAGCAACATCTTTAACATCAGCGTGCACGGCCAACCACATACAATGTAACTCGGGGCGGCGACCTGAAACAAAATA
Source organism: Dermacentor silvarum (assembly GCF_013339745.2). Lineage (NCBI taxonomy): Eukaryota > Metazoa > Arthropoda > Arachnida > Ixodida > Ixodidae > Dermacentor > Dermacentor silvarum. The sequence goes on from NC_051155.1 coordinate 92,296,689, forward strand.
ATATTTTCATCGCCCAACCAGGCGTGAAACATAACTCTTACGCTATACGCCGTACTCCACGTCCGTTAGTTATTGCAGTGGTTGCTCCCCATCATTTTCTCTTATATGCCCTCGTCCTCAGCATCAACGCCACCCTGACTGCAGGTTTGAGGAACGCCCTCCCAAGCTCTTCCAATTCGCCGGATCGCTTTCCTCTTGCCACCTAGAATATCAGATCCTTAGTCCCTAGTACTGGTGGGATGGCAATGATCATACACTTACCAAAAATAACAGTAAGCTTCCGGCCGTGACTGCCTGACATTAGCGCTTCTGCCCAATTTCTTACTGAGGCTCCCTTTATATAGTGTACAGCAAGAATACCCGCAAGCTCTGATAAAGTTGCGCCACCTTCCTTTCCCACGCTTACCATTGTTTGTGCTTTTTTTTAAAGCGACGCTTTCGTATCGTGTTGATGTCCATCTCTTTACGAGTGCTGACTGCTTCCTGCTATATCTTGCCGGTATGTGCCGCCTGGTTATAAGCCCAAATAAAGATTAACTTGGCTCAGTGGGTATTTAATAAGCCGCATCTTTGGTTGCAGGTATCTACCACTGGGTATGTGCCCATGCTTGCCCAATCCTCCGAAATGAGTATGTGCCACTTGTCACCTCAGCCTCGGCTGCTGTATAAAAAAAGGGAAGCGGCCGTGCACCAGGTGCCTTAAATGCATTTATGTGTCGCGCACATTTCTCATCAAAATTCTCCCATCGTCAAGAGAGAGAACAAGGAGAGGAAAGGCAGTGAGGTCAACCGGACGAGCGTCCGGTTTGCTACCCTACACTAGGGGTAAGGGAAAGGGGGAATAGAAAGGAAAAGATGGAGAGTGTGAGTATGATGCACAGGGAAACTATCAGAGGTCTCTTAAACCAGTGCACTTCAAGTAGAGTACTTGTGCGCGAATCGCTTTTTGTGCCAGTGACAGGTATCTTTGACTCAAAGAACAGTATCGAGTCTAGTCGGTTTAAAGTTGTCCTGAGAGAGAAGCGTTGTACGTCGTAGCGAGAACAGGTGCACAATAGGTGCTCGATGGTTTCCTCGAACCTACAGGAGTCGCACATCGGGCTCTCGGCCATCCCCATACGATATGAGTGAGCATCCGTTAACGCCACTCCTACCCACAAGCGGCACTGCAAGGGTGTTTCGCCTAAGATCCCTATATAAGAAAAGTACCGCCATCCATTGATAAATGCCGCTTTTCTCTCTCCTGTATCTCCGATTGGACGATGATAGCGCGCGCTTTTCACTTCTTTATATTTTCTTTTTTTGCGCCTCGCAGCCATGTTGAAAGTCCTCTGCGCAGCCGCAGTCGCCGGCGGCGGCGGCGGCGCGCGCCCGGCCTGAAAGCTTCAACGTGGACTTTCTAGGTGCGCCACCGTCGACTTGGCTTTCGCAAGCAAAAACTAAAGAAAAAAGCAAGCGCTTTAGGAGAGAAGGCGGCGGAGGAAAGAGTAGATGGCGGTACTTTTCTTATATAGGGACTTTAGTTTCGCCGCGAGAAAGGCTAGATGGCAGTTGTAGCCGTACAAAAACGTCCAAATTATACAATCGGCAATTGAATGCACTTGAACTCCATAAAACTTGTGACTTTTTGCGTGCAGACGAATTTCTCGGGCAGTGTCCGTCCTCGCCAAAGGTATTGGACGCGTCTATGTGTCTTCGTGGGCAGACCGGGCAGCCCCGTCAGCCAAATCGTTGCCGACGATGCCACAGTGAGGGGGAAGCCACTGAAATATTATGATGTGCCCTGTTTCCAAAGCATGATGGTGTACTTCCCTGATGTCGGATATCATAGGCTTGTAAGCTCTGCTCGCAGCCGCCGTCGCCGATGGCCGCGGCGGCGCGTGCCCCGTCTGAAAGCTTCAACGGGAATCTTAGAAGGGGCGCCACCGTCGACTTGCTTTCGCAATAAAAAAGTAAAGAAAAAAAAAACAGATGGTTTAGGAGAGGAGACGGCGGGAGAGAGAGGAGATGGCGGTACTTTTCCGAAGGTAGAGGAGCTTTACGTAAGCAAACTTCAAGGCACCGCCTTGCGTACCATTCCTTATTATAATTAAAAAACCGCCATTCTCACATCCTCTGATTATTTTTTATTTGATGATTTGAAGCGCCAAGTAGAGGGCGGAACCGGGATTTATAATTTGGACAGAGTGAAGCAGTCGCCAAGAGGGATGGGTAATCAGTCGACCTACGAAAGAATCCAAGACAAAGCTTGCAAAGTCAGCCCGCTATTCTTTAATAGCTCGCTCTAGTCTATAGACAGCAGTTCTGCTGCTGCTTCTCATCTGGACGAGAAATCTGGAAGTGCAAAAAATCGCAGGTTTGTAATGTTCGATCAATATTATTTCAAATAAACGTGTTTAAAAAATGATGGCCCAGAACACAGATGCTAACAGCGCCTGAAAGTGATGCAGATGCTACGAGCACGCGTTATGAATAAGATTTTCGTGGCCCGTTACCTCTCGAAAGCCAATGAGAGAGTGAACATGGCGGATAATTTCGGCCGTGCATTCGCCATGCGTGTCGATGGCGTGTACACTAGTGTCGAGAATAGAGCCCTTGTTCTCCGCCATGACCTTGTTGTTACATTTAGATTGGATTGCGCCAGGCCTAGAAGGCAGAGGAGGAGGTGAGTCGTATGTACCACACTCTTCACAGAGACATCGGCGTTTTTTTAGTCCAACGATGTCGGGACCGTAACTTTCTAACGGCCGCAACAGCTTCCCGACGAGTGGAACGGTATCTCGCCACCTGCTTCAAGACCACCTTTTCCTTCTTTATTTTGGGAGAGTCCTTTGAGGTAGAGTATGACCCAATGCTGTTGGGCATTTGAGAACCGTGGCTGTACAGGACTCTGCAGCGTGGGGCTCAGCGCAGTGTGAGCAAACTCTCGTGTTCTCGCACACGGCGCTCAAGTGCCCTAGCCTCATACAATTGCGGCATTGGAGAGACCTTTGGTTAAATGGTCGCACGGGTGTCTAAAGTGGCCCACCGTCACGTGCGAAGTAGGGGACTCGCCACTGAAAATTATTTTCACACAGCAAGATGCGCCGAGGTGAGACGCATGCGTTATGGCGACGCCATCAACGACAGGCTTCACTAGAACCGGTACGTTAGCTCTGGAATTGAAGACGTCCACTTCGTGGATGACACCAGTTCAGGAGGATGTACGAGTGGGCCTTCATGCCACCAAGTTCTCAAAGTGCTCAGCGCAGCCCCGTGTGCGACGTAAATAGCCAACACAGTTTTTTCCCGGATTGACTGACGTCTGTGACAATAGCCCCACTGTTTGTACGTCTTGACGTTTTACAAAAAAAAAAAAAAACTGACGCTCAAGGTATAGGCACAACAATTTGTGTTCCAAACACAGCAGCCATGACATACTTTTCATATTTGCAATCGCTTTCTACGTCTACACATCGCAAAAGAATTGTCTTCGAGACCAGTTTCCTTCACTCATTTCGTTGCGATGGCAATTGTATGGACATTCGCGGTGCGTACGCACTGTCGCCACCGTATTGTCCAAGTATCAACGGCGCGTGCGTGGTGTGTTGGAACCCGTTGGTTAGAAGGTATCCGAAGACACTCGGGGCGCTTGGCTGCAAGAACAGAGAAGCCAAGTGCACGCGCCGTGCCGCTCCGCTCAACACGCTCCCACCAACACTGTGGTACGTACATAAACTGGTGTGAGCGGAGCGGACAGCAAACGTCACGCTAAACTGTGTCATGCATTGTTTTCCGTCGGTCTGGTATTGTGCACCATCGAGCTAAGACGCCTGTAAGGCCTCTGGCGGCACTTCTCACCACACCAGCGTTGTGTGACGCCTGGTATCTGCCGCGGCGCTGTTTCTGCTCCTCGGTACGGTGGCTAGAAGGGTGAGGTGGGAGCAACGCAGCCGTCGGAGAGCGCGGCGCGTGTTCCAGTGATTCATGACTGCCGAGTGGTGGCGCGCGTGTCGACACTAAGATGCCTTCGCAGTAGTTCGGCTGCTGCCGGGGCTTGCGTGCGCGCTCGGTTGGCATGGTTCTTTTCTATTCTTTTAGCTCCACGCTCGTTTCTGTTCGCATTCACGCTGTGCAGTTGTGCCTCCTTGTGGCGACAATATTTTTACACGTTGCCATGCCGTAAGAAGCGATGGCAAGTCGCATGAAACAACAGACGCACTGTTTTGCGCCGGGCTGCACAGCACCTGGCTATGTTTCTGCTAGAAAAGCAGAAGAAATACATCCATTTTCTCGGTGCCTGATGACGATGAGGCAATTAAAGCGTGGCAGCGGCCCGTGCCCCGTGCGTACAAGGCCTTAGACAGGACTTCGAAGATCTGCGAGCTCCACTTCGAACCCCAGTTGAATCATCTACAGGGTGTCCCAGCTATCATGCAACAAGATTTAAAGATATGCTAATGCCCCGTAGCTGTAAAGAGCCAAGCCAATGTTGTTTGCTGTCGCTTGTAGATACTCCAATTATTTTTTGCATTCCACTTAATTACATAGTTAGTCTTAATTAATTAATCAACTTCTCAAATATGATAATTAGATTAAAAGTGTCAATGTGAAAATTGTAGAACAACTTAATAAACTACCGATACAACTTCCTTTTGCTCAATACGTACTACATAAAAGTGTTTTTCCAAGCGTGAACGAAGCCAGCGAATACACGCAAAGTGCCTGGAGCGGCCAGTCGTGCGGCAATTTTGCGTGTATTCGCGGGCTTCTTTCACGCTCGAAATCCACTTTTATGTAACACTTATTGAGCTACAGAAAGCTGTATCGCTAGTTTTTCAAGTTCCTCGACAATTTTCACATTGACACTTCTCATTTAATTGTAATATTTGAGAAGTTGACTAATTAATGAAGACATATTATATGTAATTAGGCGGAATGCAAAAATAATGTATCTACAAGCGACGGCAAACAACATTGCCTTGGTTCTGTACAGCTACGGGGCATATAAATATTTTTAAATCTGGTTGCATCATAGTTGGGACGCCCTGTATAATGGATCATATAATCAAGTGCTGTCTGTCGTGCTTTTCAGTATTCTTCACTTCCCCGCCGTTCTAATTTATCAGCGACTAAATTAAGTTTGTTTACTTAACTCCTATGTGGAATGATTTCTAAAGCATCATATATTGGTATTGACCAATTTGACGAGCAAGATGCAGTGCGTCGCAGTAATATGACCTAAGGATCTCTTCACTGCGAGCCTAGAAATCGGTGCAGCTTTTTTTACCCACACCACTAGCATAATCTTCGTCGCATTAGCTGAAATTGTTTTTTTTTTTCACTCCCGACGATTCGGGAAAGCACGTAGAACGCGTGCGACCGAGACCAGCGAAAATTATATGTGCCGGCCGTGACGTGCCCGAATCTAATGCATCTTTAACACTTCACCGGTCATCAGAGGATAGCGGCTATTCATTTATTGTCTCCTCTACTAACAAGGCACGATATGTATTAGCTTAACGCTAGTTGTGTCAAATATGCGACCACTAATTGCGAACAGAAACGCCCGCTTCGAAACCCGCGGCACCAACCGCCGTGCTTCCGCGCCCGGGGGCAACACTCCAATTCCTAGTAGATACAGCGCTCGACCGCTGGCGCCACGCTGCGCCGCTCGCGCGTACCGCGTTTTAGATGGTTTCTTTCGCCGAGGGCACTCGAACGCAATCATATGGTTCGCATGAATGCAAGCCTTGTAAGCGTGGCTGTATGGCTGAGGCCTAGTGATTGATCCTGAAAAACAGGAGGTGCGCGTGAAGATTCACTGGCTGGCTTTCAACTAGAGTGTACTAGAATATGGTCGAGTGGGACGAGCGGCTGGGGCGGCGCATGCTTTGCAGTGAGGCGCCCGACGTGGAAAAATACTGGGGCGGCGCTGCGGTCGAAGTGGATTGGGCCGCATCAAGGTCGCGCCGTTGGAAACTGCTGGCGATGCTGCTCGGCAGGGTCATTCGTACAACTTCGCGCGCTGGTATTTGTGTTCAGACCAATCAAATGGGGTTCATAATTGCATATGACATGTAGTTATGCCTTAAGAATAAATTCCCTTTCTTTCTTTTATTTATTTATGCTTTATTATTTTCTAATGCCGCTCGATGATTGCGCGTGCATGGCGGCCGCAGTGTCGGCTTTCATTCTATGTTATTGTACGGTTCCCTTTGGAGAAAAAATACTCTTCTGGTTCTTCAAGCAGCATGTATCTCTCGTGTGTATTGCTACGCATATAGTTTTCTATCAGTAGGTCTTGCGAAACGCAGACGAAGCAACATGTGTAACCTTCCTGCTTGCCGCTTCAAACAAGTAAAGCATATCTGCCCCATCCGGCGCCTAGTACTTAGATTTACGGGAAGCTTTGATATATATAACAAAAAAGAGTAAACTGCAGTGCAACATTCCATTCAAGTTTCCGCCTTTCTCGCGTAACAGATTGCGGAGTGATTGGTACGGGGTTATTTATTGCAATCGGACCTCGAGCGCCGAAAACGGTTTTATAGTTAACCATTCTATATGCTAATCTTTGGCCGTAAGCCGTACGTCGAATGTTTCTGTTTCCAGTCCATACTTGAAAAAAGAGAAAAAAAGAAAGAAAGCCTGCGCGGTAGCCTAATTAGTGCCTATATCGTGGATACGGCTTTGCGCTGCTAAACTGGAGCTCGCGGGTTCAATCCAGGTGGGAACGAAACGGAAAAAGACTCGTGTACTTCTATTTAGGTGCACTTTAAAGAACCCCAGGTGGCAAAAACTAAACCGGGCGCCTCATAATCATATCGTGGTTTTGTCACGTAAAACCGAAGAATTTGCTTATATTAAAAAAAGAAAAAAGCCGGTGGCGGCGTTGTTCGGCTTATTTATGGGAGTGTAAACAACATAAATTATTCGCGAGTCTGATTTCCGAGAAAAACATGTTACGCTTATCCTATATTTCATGTTTATAATATACAAGCTGCAGAGTTGAGCGGTCATACATTTAGGAGCGGCATTACATTTATGCATGCATGCATAACTTTATTGCCGTTCCCAAATGTATGACTGCTCAACTCTGCAGCTTGTATATCATAAACGGCTGCGTTCAGTTATCCGGTGCACTATGATAACGACCCTAATGAAACAATTAAAAGAACGGCATGTCTCACATACACGCCGAGATATGTGCATATCTGTTGCGTTCGTTGAAGGAGATAAGTGTACGTACCACATGGGGCACCCAGTTTTAATGGGTTGGAAACATGGTGAGACTGTCAAGCTAAGTTTTCCTTGTCTGAATCAAGTTAGCGGATTTACAGGCTGCCCCAAAACGGGGCGTTTATATTGAATGAGAGATAGGAACTTGTTAATCAGGACTTATTAAGACCCGTATGTGAATTTTCTCAGGAACTGCGCCTCTACGCAACAGCCAAGACTCTCCGGCAGCAAAATCATTCGGAACAACAGTCCTCACTTGCATGCAGTCACTCACCTTTGAGATTTCAATAGTGCTGTCATGCGTTACATTCGAACGGAAATGACTATTCGGCGTCGTACAGTATATCAATGACACTTGCACACACACACACATTTTATATATATATATATATATATATATATATATATATATATATGATGGTTTTGCCTGCTCTGAATATTAATGTAGCGAATGAGAGTTTTATTTCCAGCATTCAGTAATAAGTGTTTTTGTTACTGCAAACACGTGCGCTTATTCCGGTCGCGAGTTCTCACTTTGTCATTTCAATTATTGCATTTAGAATATATGTTATTTCTTCCCTTATCTATATATATCGTAAATATATATGTCTATGTTCCCGTTGATTTAATTACCTAGAAATACATTGGTCCTTCTTCGCGCCACGCAGTTAATAAATCTGGTTTATTTCACTCTAATAATGTTTTCTTCGATCATTGGCCCTGATCAATATCCACCAACAAGAAGCGCGTGTAAAATGACACGTTATGAATCATAAAATTTCTTACGTAGCCTTCATGGTGCGGAGATACTTTTAGAGGACAGTGGTAAAATCAGCAGTGCACCTGGCTAAAACTATATTTGGCGCCGGCCGTCGAGGGTCATAGGCGCACCGAAGCAACTAAACCATTAAAAAATGTACTGCACAGAGGTTCTGAGAGAAAAACTGGGCGTCCGCCAGCGTCCGCGTAGCGAACGCGTGCTCGCTAGCAGACGACGCGCTTGACAACGACAGCAAAATTGAAGACGTCGCGTTGTATAATCCATGCCTCAAATATATATGTTTGGCAACATGGTTTAAACATAAATTTGCAGTTGAAATAAAGCGCTATTTTAAGAGCATACTATGTGCAATCGGCCTCGGCGCCCGCAGCGAAAGTACGTTGAATATCCCGCAGAGCGCGTCTCCGCCCCAATCCAGTTCGCTCGCAGCGCCCTCGCACTATTTTTCCACACGCGGCGCCTCAGCGGCAGAGCGCCGTTCGGCCCACTCGACCATTGTCTAGTACACTCTACTTTCAACGTCACGAACGACGCTATACGCCGCGCCTTCATGGATACCTCTGTGGCGTATCGCGAAAAAAACTATACAAAGACTGTGATGTATTTCTTCCCACTCCCCTGTATAGAACCCAATACAATGATGATCCAGGTCAAGACATCTTAAAAAGGGTAAAAAACATGCCTGTTAGGGGAGGTGTCAGAACCTTCTTCTTTAAACTGCGTACTAATACGCTAGAAGTAAAGCCATATATGGAAGAAAAAGGAATGTTCGTACCTTGGGGCACTCACTGTTTTATATGTAGGAAACCAGAGACAATTGAACAGGTTTTTCTAGATTGTTCCGGAGGTTACTTCTTTTGGGACATACTTCAATGACTTTTAAAAAAAGACTTACCTACGGCATTAGATTTTTACCGGTTAATAACGACGAAGGTATCCCATTCGACATGATAATGCTACTGGGCCTACATAGTATTTGGTTGTCAAGAATGGCCTATCGTCATGAAGATATTGACGCGCGGCCAATAAGGAGTTACTTTCGCCAATCTGTTAGCAGAATGGTTCAAGTGTATAAACTTCATCAACCCGTACCAGACTGGCTTCTTAGGTTAGAAGGGCTGATGTACATGCCCGAGTTTTGATTGTTCCCCTTTTCAGCCCTTGATGTGCTGATATGATTGTACACCGTATTTCTGTGTGAATTGAATAAAGGCAATAAAGAAAGAAAAAAGGCTGTATGGCTGAGTAGTTACGGCGCTCGCCTCGGAATCATGCGTACGCGGGTTCGAGTCCCGCCCTGGCTAGAGTTTTCTTATTTCTTAATATCACGCTTTTCCTTTTTTTCCTCTCTGTTTGCCAGCGCGGTCGGTTGAACCCCGGTGCCACGGCGGCAGCCGTGGTGCCGGGCGCCGACGCGAAGCGGCGGTCGTTGGGGTGTTGCGGAGCGCAGCGTAGCAACACCCCAAATAAAAAAAATACTGCTCCAGTCAGGTAGACTGCTCCCTCCCTGATAGTGAGATTATATTTGGATCATCAAAACAGTGATGCGTTTATAAGCCACCGTATCCTCGGCATACATGTCTGGCGTACTGCGTCGCAATGTGTCGCCATCGCGTCCAGTTTTAACACCGCTCGAGGACACGAAACGCCACGCTAAAGCTTGCTATCGCTTTTATTGCGATAGCAATTATATGGACACTCCAAAGCAGATTTCTGCCGCCGGCGTCGCCGTCGCCGTGAGGTTCCGTATGACGTCAATGGAGATGAAATCGTCGCCGCGCGCCGAACGCTGTATGTGCGAGCGAAAGGGGGCGAGGGACGCGCGCTTTCAAGGGGAGTGATCCCACGGCGGAGAACAAACGCGCGTTCTGCGCCGTGCTCCCTTAAGGGCTGCAGTATTCGGCGTCTCTTTCCTCCTTTACAATCACCATATATGCAGAGCAAACGCGCCTTCTTCCGACGCGCGAAAGGCCGTGGGGGAGGGGGGGGAGGGAAGGGAGCGACGTTTAGCTGCGGCTCCAAGTGCCTATTTATATAAAAAAATGTGGTTGATCCCTCTTATATAGGAATCGGTATAGAACACGAAAGTGAAACGTGTCTTCACAGAAGTAGTGTAATGTTTATTGCACATTGATATATAATGTCTATTGGTGTTTTGTGGCTAAAGCGCCCTTAGGCATTGATGCACCCACGCTGACGCCTGGTGGCACGTCTCCTCCATCACGACTACCCACGTCGATGACCATGAGCAACCGTCGTGCATATGGAAGCTGCACTACGCTGCACACGCTAGCACAACGCGAAAGACGAAGCACGTAACTGACACACTAATACAACGCGCAAGACAAAGCACGTAACTGAATCGTCACCGAGTCAAATCAGCGCGTACAGCGCGTCGTAATTGCAGCCTCCGCGATCAACTTCAGAAACATTTTCAGAGCTAATTGCGCAGGCCACGCTCCGCTGTGCTGAGTACGGTGAACGCCACCTAGGTGGCGTTGGTAGTGCTTCTTGATGCCAGCGTCCCTTCGAATGCTGGCATCGAGGCGTCGTAGTGCTGAGACCACCGAAGCGTTCACTGTCGGTGCGCGTTAGTGTCATAATGCAGTACTTCTCTTTTCTGCTCGTAGGCGGCGGCACCGCCCCGAGCAAGAGCGCGGGTACACGGAGGAGTGTTAGATATATAAGGCGCGTCTGTGTAGCTCTCTGCAAATGCGTTTGTGGCGCAATTGGTTAAACGCTCGGCGATCTATCGTCGCGGACCGAGAGGTCGTGGTTTCGATTTCCAAATTTTGCATGTTTGTGGAACTTTTTCTTCTGGTTTCTTTCTTTGTATTATGTTCTATGACGTATTTCCGTGACGGAAATACGTCAGTGAAGTCTTGGTGGACCCCGGCATAAAACACTTTCGTGTTAAAAAATCACAGCATATCCACGAAGTGAATGATGATGAGTGGGCGAAGCACCGGGGGATCATTCGGGTAAACCAGAGCTACGGACGAGAGATAAAGAGAGCGCGCGTCGGGAACGAACGCCCTCGTGCAATGCAGCGCCCCTAGCTACGGACGAGAAAGAGAGCGCGCGTCGGGAACGAACGCCCTTGTGCACCGCAGCGCACCGAGCTACGGACGAGAGAGAAAAACGCCGGAAGCGTTCTCCGGAAGCCGGAAGCTGGCTTCCGGAACCGGAAGCAGAACCGGAAGTGGAAACGGAAGCGGAAGTCGGCTTCCGGTTATACTATACATAAACATATATATGTATATATGCGTATACATACATACATACATAGCGGTCTCCATGCCAACCAGAGCTACGGACTTCTAGTGAACACTTCATAAAGCTACATGCGGCGTCTCTTTCACGTATGGACACATAACGCCATCTATTGAGCAATTCATAAACTAGAGGTGGCTACATACTACTACTACTACTACAGAAGAGGGAACGACCCACACCCTAAGGAGCTTCGCCCCTAAAACGTTGTGAGGCGAGAAGGTGGTAAAGACTTCCGACGCTGCTCGACGAGTGTCCCGTTCTGATGTCGTCCAAAACCTCCGAGCCGCCCCCAGAGGCTCCGGCCAACGTATCTATAAACGTTGGCTCCGGCAACAGTCACCAACGCCGCACGCGTTTTGTGCGAACGCGGGCAAAACGGCGACGTACGGCGTCAACAACAGTTCTGCGCGTTGCTGGTGCAGCTGCAGGTTCAAGTTTATACAGCTGATCAAACTACTATCCTTACTCCGTATAGCTCCACTAAGTTGCTATCGCAATTGATGCTTCACCTTTCGGGTGAAACTGCGATTTTTTTTTTTTTTTACAGGATTGAGCCCTCAGGCACTGCGCATTCAGCTGTGTGTCAAGGATGTTTGCTTGCTGTGTGTGCGAAACTCACAATTCCTTTTTTTACAGCGAAAACTGTATACGTATGGGTAGGCGGAACGAAAAACCATTCGTCCCATGTTTCTCTAAACGTCTCCATTGGATGCGCCGTCGGTTACGTCGTTCTCTACATCGCACCCAAGCGCGCGCGCCATTGGAAGTGCCGTTAGTGACGTCGTTCTCTGCGTCCTACCAGCTCTGCCCGCAGCGCGGGCTCCTCGGCTCGCCGTTGTCGCATGCGTTCGATATCTCGAGTCTGCTTGGCGTCGTGGTTAGCAGCGTCCGCGTGCCATTGGCGCTTGCGTTCCACTAGAAACACAAACATGTAACCCAGAGTTGAGAAACGCTTCACTACAGTGTCGGTTTTAGCACACTGCATGCTATAAACCGGGGCCGCACGTTTCAGCTTCACTGGTTAACCATCTGTACGGAGCGCTTGGGCGGTGTTTTTTTTTTTTTTTTTTTGATGGTTTCTACAGCAGACGCAAGGTGCAGTTCGCTTCTGTATGAAAAGGATCATTTGCAATCAGATATCATCGTCATTATCATCAGCCTGTTTTTATGTCTACTGCAGGATGAAGGCCTCTCCCTGCGATCTCCAATTACCCCTGTCTTGCACTAGCTGATTTCAACTTGCGCCTGCAAATTTCCTAACTTCATCACCCCACCTAGTTTTCTGCCGTCCTCGACTGGGCTTCCCCTCTCTTGGTACCGATTCTCTAACTCTAATGGTCCACCGCTTATCCATCCTACGCATTACATGGCCTGCCCAGCTCCATTTCTTTCTCCTAATGTCAATTAGAATATATGCTCTGCCCGTTTACTCTATCATCCACACCGCTCTCTTCCTGTCTCTCAACGTTAGACCTAACATTTTTCGTTCCATCGCTCTTTGTGCGGTCCTTAACTTGTTCCCGAGCTTTGTTGCTAAACTTCAACTTTCTGTCACATATGTTAGCACCGGTAGAAAGCAATGATTGTACACTTCTATTTCCAACAACTGTGGTAAGCGGTCAGATATGTTAGCATTCAAATATTCTGGAATGAGGTCAGGAGGCACTGCGCTGGCGATCGCGGTAGTTGCATTCAGTGGTGCGGTAGTTGCATTTAGTGGTACACACTGAATGCAACTACCGCGACCCGCAGCGCAGTTCCTCCTGCGCTCACTGCAGAATATCCGAATAGCAAACCGATCGTTCTGCCACACTCACTGAAATATTTCGGTAGCCTCCCACCGTCATCCCATAGTACACTACATTATTTCGGTCAGGGCAAAAAGGGTCAAAGGGCGGAGCTCGCGGAAGGCACTGACCGTGAGTTGACCTCGCCCAACTGTTTCTGCCCTACGCCCTTGTTGTGTTGTCGACGAAGCGCCTGTCACTTCGGCTGAGCACTGGCACGTGCGCGGCCAATACTGTTTTATATGCAGCTCTTTCACGGGAGCTCTGCTTTTTACGTGCACTAGTCAATGCCCTCGCAGAAAAAAAAAGCACAAGAAGCGAAAAGGAATACACATACCATGTACAAAAAATTATCCCAACGACAGGTGTCACGACTACGGCGTGCGTGTGCATCTTCATCTGCTACGCCTTGGGGGTTACAAGCTTGCCTTCGCTGGCGCAGCAAGAAAAAATTACCCGGACGTTTCTTCCGTTCTTCCCTCTAGAGGCGTGATACAGTTGCCGAAAAAAAAAAAGAAAACTAAGAAACTAGCTTGGCGCAGTGGACAGAGTTATAGTCATCGAGTAGTTCTTCCTTTTCTTTCCCTCTCTGCTCGACCACGATGTCTTCTACAAGAGGTGTTGAGTGCACTAATAGCATAGAGAAAGAAATTCAACAAGAGGGGACACTCCCATAGGGCCCAGCGGCCGAATTGACTGCAGCGTGCCAAGCGGTCGGTGTCGATCACTTACATCACTTCCGGTTTCGGTTTTGGGCGCGCGTATTTTGAACGCAAGCTAGCACGCCGGCTGCGCCCCCCCCCCCTTTTTCTCTCTCCTTTTCTTTTTTTGGTCTTCGTGCAGAATCGGTTTATTTAGTAAAAATCATTGCGAACGATCTCGTAAAGTCTCATCGAATCTGTGCCACGTGCAATTTCACAAAGTAGACGCAAGACCTTTTGTGCAATGAGGAAATATTTATTTTGCTTTATATAAAAGCTCGTTCCGCGCTTTTTGTGCGTTCATCCAACGTTGTGACACCAGCAGGTAAGGCAGTAGTTCCTGTATGAAGCTCCACCGGACGGCACCAGCTGAAAAAAAGTAAATTACAAGCATGTTACATTTGCAAGCACGTAACAGCATGTTACAAGCATGAGTCATTTTGGTATTTAGACATAGGAATACTGCGAGGCGAAACGTGCGAAAGCGGTGAACGGGCGGCATTACAAACAAAAGCAATTCGCTTTTACATACATGGCGTAGAAAATACCCGACTCATCCCAAACATATATGAAAACATCTGATTTCCAAGCGTTCCCCCATTTCCGGGCATTATTTCCTGCACTTAGGCATCACAAATACACGAGCGACTTCGCGTTTCCAAACCTTGGCCTCGGGCGACGTGACGGTACGCGACATACACAGAGACGGACGCAACAGGCACTCAAGACAAATGCATGGGTGCAATGCCTTTTTTCAGTCCTTTAGAAGACGTAATTTTCGATTTACAAGTTTCTGATATGTTCGTCGTTCGCGCGTTCTGCCGGCGCCAGCAGCACACCCTATGTTATCACTCTTGGCAATCGCCCAGCGCGTTTTCAACAGGCGTGAGTACCGAAAGAAGGTATATATGTTGTTGCGGAGCCACAAAAAACGTCACAGACTTGTCCCTGTAAGATTCATTACACGCCAAACTAACTTTATCACCACGGCCGAGCTGCTTATCGCTAACTGCGTCACAGCGCGCTGTGCGGCCAGCGTGCCTCAAAAGTACCCCAGAAAGTAACGAAATTACTTTTCAGTAATGTCTGGCGTCAGAGAAAGCGGCACAAACTTCTCCTAGCAAGATGCACTAGACTACACACCACGGCCGAGTTCTCGCTAACTGCGACACGGCGCCCTGTGCGGACAGTGTGGCTCAAAAACAGAAATAAGTTACAATAGTCCCATAGGAAGCGTCGGAAACATGTCTGAGCACGATTCATTTACTCAAATTAACTGCGCCAGGATGGCCGAGCTGTTTTTCGCTAACTGCGTCTTATAAGTCTCGGTCCCGTGCCGTAAGCCTAATTGCGTCGTAGACTGTGAAACAAGATTTCTCACCTTGCCGTAGTCCAATAGTGCAGTGGTGTCTTGTCCCAGTGCAGAAGGAACGCATGAATACGCCGAGAGCCCAATAAACCAGGTTACATTTAAAAAAGAAAAAAAGAATGAGACAGACGGGTCGCCGCGCGCGAGCGCTCAAACGCGCGCGCAGCCATCCTCGCTGGCTTCGGGGGAGTGTCTGGCGGATGACGCATGTATCTGGCGCGTCATTGACCTGTGGCTAGGTAAGGCAAGGAAAATAAGTCGCAAAGCTTAAGTTCATTTATGCGCAAAACGTTTTAGTTTTCGCGGCAAAGAATTAAAAAAATAAATCAATGCCTGTTAACTTAAGTTCTTTCTTTTTTTTTTCGATGCTCGCGGCAGCTAACGTTCGGTGTCAAAAGTATAGCGTGACGTATGGTGACGTGTTTCCTGTTGCCAGTTTTTGCCGAGTGTCCCCTCTTGTTGAATTTCTTTCTCTATGCTAATAGGTAGCATATAAATATTGTCACGTAGTAGTGACGCTGAAGAAAACAGTCGTAAAACTGTGTACGACGAAACTGGTTGTTTATTGGGCGAACCTGTGCCCACAAAATCAAGGTACACTCAAAGCACAACGATAGCGGCGAACACAGTCGGCGATCGTCGAAAATCTGATCAGCGGCAAAACGCGTCGGCTTTTATACCTGAGTCATCGAAGGTTCCAGAATAATCCCTGGTACGCGCGTGTCTTCCAGAAAGTTCTAGACAATTCGCGTCGCTCATACAATCAGATAACATAAGCGTCGGTGAAAACAGGCAATGGAAAGAAGCATCGATAACGTTCTAGAAACTTCCTATACAGGCGCGTCCTGCGCCGAGCGATAACGTTTAACATTTGTTAGCCGGTGGAAAGCGGCCACCGGTGAAAGATAAACATGTATACGTGTCAATACCCTCCCCTTAAAAAACATCGTCCCGATGCTACAAACAAATGTGAAAGCGAAAACGAAACCACGCGTAATAAAGAAGAAAAAAAAATAAAGTAACAAAGTACCTAAGTTCGTCAGCGGGCGTAGAAAGGCTTAAGACGCACCACATGGATGACTTCGGGTCGTGCGCGGCGCCGCTGTGATTGCGAAATGCCGTCTGGCACGACCTCATAGTCCAGTGCGCCAATACGTCGAATGATCTTATATGGTCCGAAATAGCGACGTAAGAGTTTCTCGCTAAGTCCTCGTCGGCGTATCGGAGTCCAGACCCAAACGCGGTCGCCGGGCTGGTACTCGACGTAGCGTCGTCGTAGATTGTAGTGTCGGCTGTCAGTCCTCTGCTGGTTCTTGATGCGCAGGCGGGCGAGCTGTCGACCTTCTTCAGCACGCTGCAAATAAGTGGCAACGTCGAGATTTTCTTCGTCAGCGACGTCTGGTAGCATGGCGTCAAGCGTCGTTGCCGGGTTCCTTCCGTAGACCAGGTTGAACGGCGCCATGTGCGTCGTTTCTTGCACGGCCGTGTTGTATGCGAAGGTCACGTACGGAAGGATGGCATCCCATGTCTTGTGTTCGACGTCGACGTACATTGCCAGCATGTCGGCGATGGTCTTATTTAGGCGCTCGGTGAGGCCATTCGTCTGCGGGTGGTAGGCGGTGGTGCGGCGATGGCTTGTCTGGCTGTACCTCATGATGGCTTGAGTTAGCTCTGCCGTAAAGGCCGTGCCTCTGTCGGTGATGAGGACTTCTGGGGCACCGTGACGCAGGAGGATGTTCTCAACGAAGAATCGGGCTACCTCGGCGGCACTGCCTTTGGGCAAGGCTTTTGTTTCGGCGTAGCGGGTGAGGTAGTCCGTAGCGACGACGATCCATTTATTCCCGGACGTCGACGTCGGAAAAGGCCCCAGTAAGTCCATCCCGATCTGCTGGAACGGTCGGCGAGGTGGCTCGATTGGCTGTAGAAGTCCGGCTGGCCTTGTGGGCGGTGTTTTGCGTCGCTGACAGTCTCGGCATGTCCTTACGTAATGGGCGACGTCGGCAGAGAGGCGAGGCCAGTAGTATTTTTCTTGTATCCTCGCGAGCGTGCGGGAAAAACCGAGGTGTCCAGCCGTTGGGTCGTCATGGAGAGCTTGCAGAACCTCTGGACGCAATGCTGCGGGTACCACGAGGAGGTAGTTGGCTCGGAGAGGCGAGAAGTTCTTCTTTAGGAGAATGTCGTTTTGCAAGAAAAACGACGCCAATCCTCGCCTGAACACCTTCGGCACAATGACGGTCTTGCCTTCCAGGTAGTCTACAAGGCTCCTTAGTTCCGGGTCGGCTCGCTGTTGTTCGGCGAATTCGACGGCACTGATGGGTCCCAAGAAAGTGTCGTCATCCTGGTCGTCTTGTGGCGGCGGTTCGACGGGGGCGCGAGACAAGCAGTCGGCGTCAGAGTGCTTTCGCCCGGACTTGTAAACGACGGTGATGTCGAATTCTTGAAGTCTCAGACTCCATCGTGCGAGGCGACCTGAAGGATCCTTCAAGTTAGCTAGCCAACACAAGGCGTGGTGGTCGCTCACAACTTTAAAGGGCCTGCCATAGAGGTAGGGGCGAAACTTTGATGTAGCCCAGATGATGGCGAGGCACTCCTTTTCTGTTGTGGAATAATTTGCTTCCGCCTTCGATAGCGACCGGCTAGCGTAACTTACAACCCTTTCTAGTCCATCAGTCCTCTGCACAAGCACGGCGCCGAGTCCTACGCTGCTTGCGTCGGTGTGGACTTCGGTATCGGCGTTTTCGTCGAAATGCGCTAGTATTGGCGGCGATTGCAGGCGTCGCTTCAGTTCTTCAAATGCTTCGAGTTGCGGCGTGTCCCACTTGAACTCGACGTCGGCCTTCGTGAGATACGTCAGTGGCTCTGCGATCCGTGAAAAATCCTTGACGAAGCGCCTGTAATAGGCGCACAGTCCAAGAAATCTACGCACTGCCTTCTTGTCAGCAGGCGGAGGAAAGTTGGAGATGGCTGCAGTTTTCTGAGGGTCGGGGAGCACTCCAGACTTGTTGATGACGTGGCCCAAGAACAAGAGCTCCTCATATGCGAAGCGGCACTTTTCTGGCTTTAACGTGAGTCCGGAGGTTTTGATTGCTTGAAGAACTGTTTCAAGGCGCCGCAGGTGTTCTTCGAAGCTTGAGGAAAACACAACGACGTCGTCCAAATACACGAGGCAAGTCTGCCACTTCAACCCGGCCAGTACTGTATCCATGACGCGTTGGAAAGTCGCAGGTGCCGAGCAAAGACCAAACGGCATGACCTTGAACTCGAACAGTCCGTCTGGTGTTATAAAGGCAGTCTTCTCCCGGTCTCTCTCGTCGACTTCGATTTGCCAGTAGCCCGTTTTGAGGTCCATCGACGAAAAATACTTTGCGTTGTAGAGTCGATCCAAGGCGTCGTCAATCCGTGGGAGGGGGTATACGTCCTTTTTCGTGATCTTGTTGAGGCGACGATAATCGACGCAGAAACGTAGGGTTCCATCCTTCTTCTTCACTAACACCACGGGGGACGCCCACGGACTCTTTGACGGCTGGATGATGTCGTCGCGTAGCATTTCGTCGACTTGTTGCTTTATGGCCTCGCGTTCGCGCGCCGAAACTCGGTACGGGCTCTGACGAAGTGGGCGGACATATTCGTCGGTTATGATGCGGTGCTTGGCGACAGGGGTTTGTCGAACTTTTGACGACGACGAGAAGCAGTCCTTGTACTGCAGGAGCAGAGCTTTTAGCTGTTCTTTCTTATGATTGGGAAGGTTCTGATTGACGTCGAAAGTCGGTTCAGGCACCACAGCCACCGCCGAAGGCGCACCAGAATCCGTGAATGCGAAAGCACTGCTGGCTTGTACTATTTCGTCGATGTGGGCGACCGTGGCTCCTTTGTTAATGTGCTTATATTCGTGGCTGAAGTTCGTAAGCATCACTCTTGCTTTTCCTTCACATAGTTCAGCTATGCCTCTAGCGACCTAAATTTCACGGTCGAGCAGTAAGTGATGATCGCCCTCGACGACGCCCTCCATGTTTGCAGGCACTTCGGTACCGACGGAAATCATTACGCTGGAGCGAGGCGGAACAGTGACTTGTTCTTCAAGCACATTTAAGGCATGGTAACCGATGTTTGTATCCGGTGGTATCGCTTTGTGCGTTGAAAGCGTTATCGACTTGGACCTTAAGTCGATGGCTGCACCGTGTTGGCTTAGAAAGTCCATGCCTAGGATGACATCCCTGGAGCATTGCTGCAGGATTACGAAGCTCGCGGGGTAAGTGCGGTTGTTAACCGTGACTCGTGCTGTGCAGATTCCAGCCGGCGTTATTACGTGGCCTCCCGCTGTCCGGATATCGGGTCCTTGCCAGGCAGTCTTCACTTTCTTCAACTTGGCGGCGAACGCGCCACTGAAGACGGAATAGTCGGCTCCAGTGTCGACGAGAGCGGTGACGTTATGGCCATCGATTAGTATGTCTAGGTCGGTAGACCGTCGTCTGGCGTTACGGTTAAGTCGTGGCGTCGGATCACGGCTGCGTCGGCTTACTCTGCTGCTGCTACGTCGCGTCGGAAGGTCTTCTTTCGGCGGCGAAGTGTTGTCAAGGCTGTTGCTGGGCGGCGTACTGATATGTCGTCGTGATGATTCGCGAATCTTCTTCGTCGGCGGCGGAGGATCTTCGGAATTGCGTCGTACAGCAACCGCACCTCCATCGGTTGCTGTCTTTAGTTTCCCGGATAGGGGCTCACAGAGCGGCCCCGGGCTGGGCCAGTGTATGGTCGGCGCTGCGGCGACAGGTAACGTCCTGGTGACGGTGAGTGTGAGGGTCGTCGTGGCTGCCACTGGGCTCCGGCGAGGTAGTCAGCGATGTCGCGTGGTCGCTCGCCAACCTGTGGACGTGGCGCGTTGACGGCGAACCCTCGTAGGCCCATCTCGCGGTATGGGCATCGGCGGTAGATATGGCCGGCTTCCCCGCAGTGATAGCAGAGCGGGCGGTGGTCGGGGGCGCGCCAAATGTCCGTCTTCCTCTGGTAGCTGCGCTGGGCGACGGGCGGGCGTGCTGGCGGCGGCGGCGGTGGACGACGGAACTGCGGCGTTACGGGGCCCTGGCGCGAGCGCGGAGGGGGGCCTTGACGACGGGCGACGGCGGCGTAGGTCAGCGCTTCCGGCTGGGTTTGCGGCGATTGTGGCTGCACATCGGGAACTCCAAGTGAGCGCTGAACTTCGTCTTTGACGACGTCGGCGATAGATGCCACGTGAGGCTGCGACCCGGGAAAGAGCTTCTGCAGCTCCTCGCGAACGACTGCTCGGATGGTCTCGCGCAGGTCGTCGGCGCCTAGTGCTTCAGCATCGGCGTAGTTGGTCAGGGCACGGCGGTTGTATTGCCTGGCGCGCATTTCAAGCGTCTTCTCGATCGTTGTGGCCTCGGAAAGAAATTCGGCGACACTCTTGGGCGGGTTGCGCATCAATCCGGCGAATATTTGGTCTTTGACACCCCGCATCAAGAACCGAACTTTCTTTTCTTCAGACATGTCGGGATCGGCGTGGCGGAAGAGGCGAGTCATCTCCTCCGTGAAGATCGCGATGTTCTCGTTCGGCAATTGCACTCTGGTTTCTAAGAGAACCTCTGCCCTCTCCTTTCGTACGACACTCGTGAAGGTCCTCACGAAGTTTTCACGAAAAAGGTCCCACGTAACCAGGGTGGTCTCTCTGTTCTCAAACCAGGTCCGAGCAGCGTCATCCAACGAAAAATAGACATGGCGTAGCTTGTCGTCGTCGCTCCATTTGTTGAACGTCGCGGTCCGCTCGTATGTCTCCAGCCAGGTTTCAGGGTCTTCAGCCGATGATCCACGGAAGGTCGGGGGCTCCCGAGGTTGTTGCAGCAGGATGGGGGAAGCTGGGGCTGCCATTGAGGTCGTTGACTTGGCCTTGATCGCTGTGGTCTTCTCGGGAATAATTCCGTACTCCGGCAGAAGTCCTTGCTGCCTACGGCTAGCTCGCTGATTCTTGGTGACGTTGGCGTTGTCCTCCGGTTTCGGGCTTGGATCGCGGCTTTGCGGGGGCGTTCGCTGCATGAACGCACTAGCACCTCCACCAGATGTCACGTAGTAGTGACGCTGAAGAAAACAGTCGTAAAACTGTGTACGACGAAACTGGTTGTTTATTGGGCGAACCTGTGCCCACAAAATCAAGGTACACTCAAAGCACAACGATAGCGGCGAACACAGTCGGCGATCGTCGAAAATCTGATCAGCGGCAAAACGCGTCGGCTTTTATACCTGAGTCATCGAAGGTTCCAGAATAATCCCTGGTACGCGCGTGTCTTCCAGAAAGTTCTAGACAATTCGCGTCGCTCATACAATCAGATAACATAAGCGTCGGTGAAAACAGGCAATGGAAAGAAGCATCGATAACGTTCTAGAAACTTCCTATACAGGCGCGTCCTGCGCCGAGCGATAACGTTTAACATTTGTTAGCCGGTGGAAAGCGGCCACCGGTGAAAGATAAACATGTATACGTGTCAATATCGTTGTTTCACACCTTTATTCAATTTTCTCCATGAAATGTAATAAATAACGAACAGAACACCTAGTCCATCAGCGCCACCAATTCTACACATCACCAATCGACTAGGTGAGCTGCAGATGCTTGTAGGTTCACCTATTTTACTCAACTGGGGAGCCCATAATTTTCCTAACGATTCATAAAGTAGATATGAAAATTAAGGGATTTGCACTGCGTAGCTTCGAATTTTAGAAAGTACAGAGAGACACTTATTCACTTCACTTTATTACCTTAAAGACCCCATTGGAGGGGTATTATATAAGGGGTGGTTTAAAAAAATAAACATTAGATACAGGCGTTCATTTTGACATATGTGATAACAGCTTCGGTAAAGGCAGATGGGCTTGTGATGGCTGCGATGGCGTGTGGAAGGCCGTTCCAGTCCCTTGATGCTCGAATAAAAAATGATGCTTGAAAAGGGGTGGTCCGGGCACGTGCGCGTGCAACTTGAAGCGGATGACCGGTGCAATGACATATATATGAAGGGGGCGTGATGTACGGTGAGTGATTTAGAGAGCTGTAAAAAATGAACGGAAGAGAGAGAGGGTGGCAACTTGTCGACCAAAAGAAAGCGTTTCCAAGCCAGATTCCGCTTTCATCGATGAAATGCTGATATCGTACGAATATGAAGAATGAATAAACCTAGTAGCACGATTTTGTACAGTCTCGAGTGCATTTATGATATAAATCTGATGCGGGTTCCAGATGGGAGACGCATACTCAAGTTTCGATCTTACAAATGATTTATAGGCCAACGCTTTTACTTGTTCTGAGGTAAGACGTAAATGTCGCCTAAGAAATCCCAGTGATGATGAGATGATGTTAGTAGTGTGCAAGCGCCAGGACAGATCACCAGATAGAGTGACACCAAGATATTTGAATGATTGGACCTTAATTGGGGTAAGGCGGAAAAGGCCAAACTCGACTCTCTAACCAGAACCGGTCTCAAGCGCGTGCTTGGCTTTCCGCCGTCCACGAGCACCGAGAAGCTGCTGGAGCTAGGACTCCACAACACTATCGATGAGCGAATAGAAGCTCACACAGTGGCTCAAATAACGAGACTGTCATCCTCTAAGCCAGGGATCAAGATTTTAGAAGAAGCGGGTATCCAACCCAGACATGAACCAGGGACCAAATTTAGCCTGACCCAGCAAGCCAGAACTCGCATCATTGTTGACCCCGTCCCGCGAAAACTCCCCCCAGTGCATAACGAGGGTAGAAGATTCGCGAGAGCCAAGTCGATCCTTAAAAAGATCAATGAGCCGAAACTAGGGGCTCTCTTTGTCAATGCTGCCAGATATGACAGTGGGGATAAGTTCGCAGTCTCGGTTGTAGACGCGGAGGGCAACGTGCTTAATGCAGCTTCTGTCTATACTAAGTTTGCCCATGTGGCGGAGGAAGCGGCGATCGCTCTGGCTTTTCACAGTGCAAAAGTTCCCCCTGTCATCTTCTCGGACTCACGCACAGCAGTTAGATCTTTCTCGGCCGCACTCGTGTCTGAACAGGCGAACAATATTGTGAACAAAGCACTTCAAAGAACTCGAGAGAGCAGCTAAGAAGGATACCACATCTCGTGGTTCCCAGCCCATATAGATGCCTCAGTTAACCCGCTCGGATGTAATCCTCACGAGCAGGCCCACCAGATAGCGCGCGATTTCACGTACCGCGCTGCCGGGGGTAGCCAGGCTCGGAACGAGTTCAACATTTACAAAGATCCATTATGTACTTTCCACGAAATTGTTTCCCATTATCGTGTCGGCAGGAGGACATTTCCACCCCAAATTGAACAAACCTCAGGCTAGCACACTCAGACTTCTGCAAACCCGTTCGTACCCCACTCCCCGGTCTCTTAACAGGATAGACCCTGACCATTCACAGTCGTGCTACAAATGTGGTCATGACTCATGCTCTTTTGATCACATGCTCTGGTTGTGCCCAGCCCTTAACGCCTTTCCACCCATCACGAAAGAGCAATGGGAGGAATCCCTCAAGAGCAACAATCTTCAAATTTAACTGCAGGCTGTCCAGAGAGCCCACGACATCGTGACGGGACTTGGTCTCCCGGTCCCATCGTGGGCGGAGCCACCGACTTAATCTGGGGGAGCCTTCGGCTCGCCTAGACCTAAGAAAGCGAAGCTTTCTATGTCTCACTGATTCGTCCGTGAGCGCCGAAAACGCACAGCAGGAAAGCGAACTTACACAATGGAAATATCTGCGCATCTGCGCACACAAGCGTACGACACTTCAGTTTACATTTGGATTTGTACCGATAAGGACAATGGGAACTGCAACGTCATGTTACCCAGACTAACTAACTGTATATATCGGCATTGCATTACGCGCGTCACGCCATGCATTCCCGGCCGTCACCATGGGTAGGCTGCAGGTGCAGCGCACGGCAGAAGAGCCTGCCGTACCACGAACGTAAGCACGAGCGCGATCGTGCCCTTAAGGCCGATCCCGTGTATCGGCGACGGCACACAGTCCGTGAAAGCGTGAGTGTGTGCGTGTAATCAACGGCTACATGATCTAAAATAAAGGCTATGCAACTTAACGAAATGTGTCTTCGTTCAACTTCGACGTTAAACGAGCAATCAAATCACATATGCATCGCATCGGGTCGCTCAGCATTTCTTGGGTTCGTTGCGTGGCCGTTGGCTTTGGACTTTCCAACCACCTTTCTTTAAGCAAGGTGCTTTGATGTGTGTGTGTGTGTGTGTGTGTGTGTGTGTGTGTGTGTGTGTGTGTGTGTGTGTGTGTGTGTGTGTGTGTGTGTGTGTGCATGCGTGCGTGCGTGCGTGCGACAAGTTTCTTAGCAACATATTCAGGCCCTCAGCTATCAATTATTTATCGATTTAGGAAAAGTACAGGTTTGAAAGTTGGCCTAGTTCTTATTGGTTCATAGTGGTAAAAGGACGCCACAGCATGTAAGCAAATACGAATGAAGACACGCTGTGTGTTTTTATCTGTCTTCGCTTACAATCGGTGGCGCCTCTTCAGCAAAATTAGGAAAACTAATCGAATAAATCGGTAAAATAGAGTTACTAATTATTCCGTTCCCAAAAATGCATTTCATTTATTTGCACAGGTACGCGTGCTGTCATTTGACTTTGTGCTGTACTATGATGTACTCTTTATGAACACACATGAGCACTCACCAGGATAATCCACTGTAGTGACTGTTTCCGAGAGTGTTTCTGAAGTGTTTCTCACCTGTTTCATCGAATGCGCAATGTAGCACTATAATGACGCACGGCGCCGTGACATGTGACGAAAATAACTTTTTCTGTCAAAGCTGTCAGTGTGAATGCATACTTATTTACACACACACACACACACACACATATATATATATATATATATATATATATATATTCTATAACTCGATACGTACGTATCGTTTTGAATAGTATATTGAATTAACGTAAGTTATTTCTCATGTTTACATACAGAAGAAAAGCGGAATCTAAAGGCCATATGGCCGGACGAAAGCTGCTGCTGCTCCTTCAACAATTCGGCGCGCAGCCCGTACGCAGCACACGGCTCACACAGACGCGTCTAAATTAAAGTGAGTATTAGAACGCAGAGCACGTGCAAAAAAGATTCATGTGCACATACATTTGACAGAATACACTCGAAGTACAGTTTCCTACCAGATGCGATGATAACCAAAGACAATAGAAAAAAAAAATGTGGGGAAACAGCGCCAATTCACACTATACGGCTTCATTCAAACTCATTATGTTCGCAATGACAAAACATTTACGTGACTAATTTTAGCCCTGCGTAATTTTATTGGCATAATCATATAGGCGATTGAGTGACGAAGGTACCTGCTAAATAACTAGTTGTATTTTTCCCTTTTTATCTCCCTACTCTTTCTCCTTGTGCAGCGTAGCCCAACCGGGGCTATACCTTTGATTAACCCCTCCACCTTTCTATGAATTATTTCTATCTCTCTCTCCATAATTTATTTTTATTTTTTGGCGTTCGCACATTGTGTCAACTAAAGCTACTCGTATTATGCATACAGTGGGAATGCGGGGAAATGAATGCATCTTTCTTTTGATTTCTAAGCGCCTGCGCATTAGGGATGTATTTTAATGCTACGTATTGTAATGCCCAACCTTACAATAAACCAGTAGGTAGTATGCGTTCGATCTTTCCGTGCGTCTCCTCGGGTGTGGTGTCCTATTTAGCAGTTTTACGTATTTAGTAATCAGTGATCAGATATGCAGGTAAATTACGTATATATTATGATTGGTTTAGTTTAATGTATTGTAGCTGCTAGGTATAGCGCCTATTCTTCGTCCATCCCTCAGAGAATATAGGCCATGTGGACATAAAGGGTACGAAGGTCTAAATGTAGTTTGAAATGTGTCGCACTCCTGTGTGCGTAAACTTCTGACCTCTACAAGCGTCATAAAGCGCCTTCGTCTTTAGACGGCCAACAACTACAAGCGACGAGAAGGTGCTCGTGTCATGCGCTACTGCTGCTACACCGCAAGCTCAAACGAGCTTCACCTTATTCACACTCCCACATTGCGTCGGATCTGAATGTGTTACACTACCCATGGGGGCGTGCTGCACAGTGCTATTGAGTTGTCGGTATGACAGGTGCATAAGTTTTGACAAGAGGCATCGCTGGAATGTTCGGCAGGTGGTGTGGCGCGTCGACTTGTCCTTCCCTGCGCTCTCTTTCCGCTTGCTTTGATCGTCATCGATACTTAGTACGAGCAAAACCATATAAAAGAAGCTTCTAAAACGCATAAGTACGCGGATATCGGTATTTGTGAGTGCAACATCTCCCGGTCACAACCGAATTATTAATGTGTCTTCCTTCGTAAATGAGGCTGCGAGGAGACGGTCAAGCACCTCCACTGTGACTGTCCCCGTTACAATGTGGCAAGAAAATTATTTGCGACCGCGCTAAAAAATCTGGGCGATCGCCCCTTGACGAAGTAAATAAAAGTCACAGGCCTGCGCAGCACACTCAGCACAGTCACAGCGTAAGCTGGAGAAGCGGCTCCGTAGGAGTTTAATTTTCTGCTCCAAGCACTACAGGGTCTTCACGGCGAAGTCTGTTCGCGTCGTCTTCACAAGAACAATTTGAACTGTCCGCCCGGCGTCGACGGCGAAATGTGGCTTGCGACGTAACATGTCAGGCTCTGCACAGCGGTATGCTGAGCCCGACGTTGCCTGGTTGCAGCCGCGCGCGTAGCTCTACGATTTGCTTCTTCAGCAGAGGATGGTACCTTGCGAGGATGTGCCATAATGTGCACAGAAGAGTAGACAATGGCATCTAGACTACATGGCCCATATGTCACATGCCTTGACCCGTGGCACGATGCGATGCTGTTAAAGATGATGATGATATGGTTTATTTGCATCCCGTTAGAAATGGCGTGGTTACAAAAAGAGAATTAGCCTGCTTGAGTTGACCAGGATCCAGCTACATGCAGCATACAACTGCAGAATGTCGGGATACCAGGTGAAATATAGCACAACTGCAATGCAATGTTCACACGTATCGACACTACGCGGCGCGCACGTCACATCGCGTGCTGATGGCACGATACGATGCTAAATGATGATGACGGTGACTTCATGTCATTCCCTTTAAAATGGACTGTGACAGTCACCTAGCTTGCTTTGTTTCATCAGGTATGCTATACATCTACAAAATACTTCAAAAGCGTCGTTATACGTCCGAGCTGACCTACATTTACCAGTTATTGACACAAACGATATCTACGATGCCGAATTTGTACGGCTGTTACTATGAGTCTCAAAAATACCACGACGACTGTGGCAAGCATATATTATCGACCTACACGATCTTCAGACATCACCTTATTGGAATTCTTATTATCTCGGCGTGGTCCATCATTTGTGCTGTGCGGAGAATTCAATGCTCACCATCACCGCTGGTGTTCTCGTCCACAAGACCAGCGTGGTATAGAGATCATCGAGCTTATTGTTCGACATGATATACAAACACTCAATGACGGCTCACCTACATTTGTGGGCAGAGGGAAGGAACAGTCCACCATCGACCTTGCGCTATCAACAAGAGGTGTGTATCTGGCCTGGTCATGTGAATCTGACCCATGGGGCTCTGATCACCTCCTGTTTGGTTGATTCCAGAACATACTCCTAGCCGCCAGACTGCCGCTTACACAGTGACAAACTGGAGCAAGTTCCGTCAGCCAGTGTCTTCAACAAGCTACCGTAAGAAGACGGCGGGGAATAGATAAACCGAACCCTGATTTAAAGCTCTTGAGGCTACGCGCCTGTCGACGCCGCGCTTACAGGAGAGCGCAGCGCTCTAAAAGAAGCTCCGCTTGGATGGTATATAACCGCCTAGACGCAGCCATACGGCGGCACACTAACAGCTTCGTCGAAAGAGCTCGGCCGCGCTCTGTAGTTCGCTGCATACGGCAAATGATTTTGGAAGTGTTTGGCGAATTCTGAAGGCTCTCCGCAATCCTTATATCTGCAAGAATCCAACTGCTGCTTTGTGCATAATGACTGGCTGGACTCTGAAAATTCTTGCGGACGCATTTGCCGACCTTTTTGTACCTCATATGTCAAGTGACAACGCAAACAATGACCTTAATCCTCTGACAAGTCAGAACATCAAAACGTTCTGCTATGGTCCAGCCTGTGAGATGGATGAAGCAGACTTTACTCTCGAGGAGCTTCATGACGTCACGCGCTCAGCCTCTTCAAACGTCGCACTGCCCCTGGTGAAGGCGGTGTTACGTACCAGGCGTTGCGAAACATCGATGAGGCCTTATCATCAAGGTGTCTTGGACGCATATAACGACGTGTGGCGAACGTCTGTGATCCCCAATGATTGGAAATCATCTGTGGTGATACCAATCGCAAAGCCCGGCCACCCTGCAAAGCACCTAAAGGCTTACCAGCCAATATCGCTAACTGCTAATGTTATGAAGCTGATGGAACGAATGGTACTGTTTCGTCTAGATGGCAGGCTACAGGAGCTGAATTTCTTTCCTGATGTCATGAGCGGCTTTCGTCGTCACCGTTCAGCCCTCGATAGTATAGCAGACCTTGTATCATCACTAGAGTCTGCTCGAGAAAACAAGCACTCTGCATACATGCTCTTCCTGGACATACAGCAAGCTTTCCATTCGGTTCCCCATAAGGCGATTATTATCGCCCTTATGAATGTGGGAATTTCTGGTCGACTGCTTCATTTCGTGCATCACTTTCTATCTGAGCGTCACATGAAAGTGCGTGTCGGAGGAGCAGCAAGTGATTCTCGCCCTTATGGTGGGGTGTACCGCAAGGCAGCGTCTTGTCACCGCTTCTCTTCAACAGCGTACTTGCTGGACTTCCAAGCCGATTGCCTCAGGAACCTGACTTTCCAATAAGCATAGCAATCTATGCTGATGACATTTTACTGTGGATCAGCGGTCCTTCGCACCACGGTCCACGTCTTCGCGGAATCTTGCAGAGAGCTCTGAATGCAACTTCAGAGTACTTAAAGGAAGTTGGTCTGCAGATTTCACCAGCTAAGTCAGCCGCAATTGCGTATAATCAAAGGCAACGGGCTCGTCGAAGCATGAGCCGGCTGTACCTTGGAGAGACACCAGTACAATGGGTACAACACCACCGCTACCTGGGCGTAATTATCGATGATCGCCTCTCTTGGCGCCCTTCCATTACCCCTGTGCGGTGCGAATCCCGATCGCTGCTCAAGTATGTGGCCGCCTTGACTGCTAGGGGCGCTGGCTTGCGACCAGGCGACAGCACTTCAGGTATACCAATCATCCGTCCTCTCTGGCGTGATGTATGCCTTGCCAGTCTTGAACGTGTCGCCAAATGTTATGTCTCAATTGGAACGGGACCATCGTGTTGCCCTCCAAGTCATGCTTGGCTTACCTCACGAGACGCAACCTGTTCCTACTATTCACAGAAGCGCACCAGTTGCCCCTGAGCTTGCAAGCAGACCAGAAAGCGCTACACCATGTCGACCGTTTGCACTGAGCATCAGACTGCCAAGCACTGATTATCGGCTGATTCAGCGCCCGTTCTCTCGGATGGGGAAAATGGCGACATTGTTTATGGACATTACTTGCAGTTCAGGAGACACTACTTCATTCACAACTCCGAAGAAGCGCAACAAATGTTCCTTCCCCATTTATCTGTCAATTCCCGAAATACACAAAACGTCTAGCCAGCCTGTTTCGGCACTATTTCAGTTGGCCCAGTACCACCTATTTGAAACATTTGGAGGTTATAATAAAGTATTCATGGACGCTTCTGTACACATCGACGCCCAAGGTGCTTCTGCAGCTTTCTTCTGCCCTTGGACTGGCATCAGACGGGTGTTTAAAATACTACATCCAACCTCATCAACAACTGCAGAACTGGCCGCGATTGACGTTGCTCTGAAGTACGTTCACGAAGAGTTAAAAACATTGACGGTCGTCTTCCTTACAGACTCCCGTGCTGCCCTCAGCAGACTGAGACAAGATGTCAATACCCCCATTTTATGCAGTATTCACGAAACTTTCGGCATAATTACTTCCTGTGGAGTGTCCTACATTGCCCAGTGGATACCCTCGCACGGGGCATCTCTAGAAATAAGAGGCTGATCGACTCGCTTCAAGTTGTGCCCACCACGATTGTGACTGGCCTGACATTTCCTGCATGCTTGAAAACGCTCGTCTTCTGATACGCCGACACCTCCTAAAGCAGCACATAGACGGGCGTGTTGCAGACGGATCGTTCCCTCCCCGTGTTCGTGGTAGAGGCTTGCCGCATCGGGCTAGAGCAGGGCTATATAAGTTAAGGGTTGGGTCTGTGTTGGTGCGCGAATGCCTATATCGACAACCACGTGTGGACAGCCCGTCGTGTACGTTTTGTGGCTCCTGTGAGACACTTGAACATCTCGTTTTAGAGTGTCCCGCATTCGTTGCGTAGCACGCATTGCCAATTAAGGAATATGGACTTACTGGACTGCAATGTGCGACCCTTGACGACTGCCCCTTTCCAAGAGGGTGCGCTTCCCGACGTCACCAGGCTCATCGAGCCCTTCTAACTTTTCTTAATGACACTGACTTGGCCTCCTGTTTATAGACATTATTTGTATTTTGTTTTGGTCTGTCTGTGTCTTCGTCATTTCTTCATTTCCTCTTTTCTTTCCTCGTGTTTTCATTTCCTCTATTAACTCCTCCTGAAAGAGTAGGCAGGCGTTGTGCCCCTCTCAGTGGCAGTTGTCAGCTTGCTCCCGCCCTATTTCATTCGTGTCCTTGTGTTATATTTGCACAAACCAAATAATAATCATATACATGTTTTTCATTCTTGCATTTTTGAATATTTCTCCTTAATCTTCTTTTTCTCCCTCAAACCTTCCTTATCTACCTTGTACAACTACCTATGCAACTGCTACATGGCGGGCCACCTGGTCTATTAATATGCAACTGAAATATAAAGTGTGCACGTAACGACGGTACCCGGCGCGCTTCTCACATCGCATAACAGCCACCCTGCGATGCTAATGTAGATAATACCGATCACGGAATAATTGGCATACCCTTTAAAAAAAGCGGTGACAAACACTCACCTAGCAAGCTAATGATGAATATGATTATTATTTACTGGCATCCCCTTTGAAACACGGATGTCACATAGACTACCTAGCCATATTGATTTATACAGGTACAAAATATATATTTTTGCAATTATTTTTGGGTACATATCGTTAAAGTTCGTTTCCTTCCTCAAACCTTCTACCTTGTACCGCTACCTGTGAATCTGCTACATAGCGTACCACGTGGTGCAATAATAAGCAAATGCAATGCACAGTGTGCACATTTCGACGGTACGCTGCGTGCATGTCTCATTGCATGTTTCCTCGCGCGCTTTAGAGGACATTTGCCCGCTGGATGCTAGCAAGCAGTTACTGATTCCCACGCAGCGGGCCGGGTTCGATCCCGGGAGGAACTTAGTATTTTTTTCTCATTCCCGGCGCAAGCTGCTACGAACACCGGACACCACCGGCGGCGGCGGACACCATCGCCAACCAAAACAGCTGTTAGAATGAGCACATAACAGCTTACGCTGTAAAATTCTCGGACACGGGTCCAAACAGGTTTGGGCCACCAATGTCCCTAAGTTCTCTACTCAAGTTACTAAGGGCTTGGGAATTGTGCCACCGACATTAAAAGTAACGCTAGCATCGCGTCATTGTGTGACTTTTGCTGACAAATTTTTTAACTTGTTTCTTCTATCACCTTTTATTTATCCAACCCTGTCCCCAACACAGGGTAGCCAGCCGGTACTTACGCTGGCAGAGAAGCGACGCGCGGCCGAGGACCAGCGCCACACCAAGCGAGCAGTCGCTGAAGAGGCCGCCGAGACCACGAAGGTCCGCCGCTTGCGTGACGCAGCCGGGTACATTCAAAAGCACTTTTTCGAAGACGAACGTGGTGCGGCATGTAGCGTCTGCAACCGCCTCAGGTCCAGATTGTACGTCATCAGGGTGTCAGAGCCCATGGATGTGAGTCCTTAAGTGAGCGTTTCCCCGGGAGGAGGTGAGTTCGGGGCATGCGCTACGTGCAGGGCAGCAATACTTCACATTGACTTAGATAGGAATCGATAATAGCTTCTGCCGTTATTTTTAAGCGAAGCTTTATAGGCTCACAAGTTTCGGCGGTGGTGGTGCCACGCTGAAAAGTGGGCCGATCCAGCGGATGGTGCAGAAAGGGTCCACGCTCAATGGCACATAGCAGGGACAAACAAAAAAGAGAAATAGAGGAAGAAAGAGAAAGAGAGCAGGAAAGGAAGAGAGAAGAAAGAAAGAAAGAGAGAGAAGGAAAAAAGAAAGAAAGACAATCACCAGCCCTTTCCCTGTCGAGAAAATGGCGGTAAGCGAAGGTTGTGTGTACTTGATCTACTACTTTCCCATCCCTTTCCTACTACTTTTCATTCCCTTTCGTGGTACTTTTCGTTCCCTTTCCTTCAACTTTTGTTTCCCTTTCGTGCAACTTTTCCTTCTGTTGCGTTGCACGTTTCCTTCGCTCGATGCATACTGTTGCACGCACGCGTGAGTGAGAAGAACGATGACCGGTGAACGTGCTTGCGGTCCCGGGTTGAAAGAGAAGAGGACGACGTTGAGTTGATTAACCAGCTGACCGCTCTTGCGCTCACCGGTCATCGTTCTTCTCACTGTAGTGCTGACGTGTTTTTGGGAGGCCATGTAATTACGACAGAGTTTGCGATTATTCCTCGGTCGACCCATGATGTTATTCTTGGCATGGACTTCTTGCGGGAGTGTGGTGCCACTGTTGACTGCCGCACAGGGAAGGTATTCATAAGTGGTAGGATGACGTCAGCCCTCCTGGAAAACCCTGTAGATCACGAAACAACACTGTGTGTTTGTGGCGATACGGTCGTGCCTGCATCATCTACCGTTTGTGTTCCCGTTGTCTGTTGCGGCGCCGATTCTGACAGCTTCGATGCTACCGTAGAACCGATGCACATGAACTGTCTGAAGAAGAATGTGTTGGTTCCACATTGTGTGGTGTCGATCGAAGGCGGACGCGCTGGCTTGTGGATCGTAAACTGTTCTGCGGAGGCCGTGATACTACCAGATGGCTTGAAATTAGCCTTCGTCCGGGAACACGCGTATTTATCTGTGGCTGAACTTACAGAAGTACCGCAAAATCCTGATGGCCACAGTTCGGAAACGGCTTTTTTGTCCATGATAAATAAATCTCTCAGCACGAGTAAACGCCGAACGCTAGTGGGTGTGCTTTCGAAGCACGTCTCGGTATTCGACTTTGCGCAGAAGGACAAAATACCTGTAATCCCCGCGTCACAAACCCGCCATACCATCAACACGGGTTCAGCAAATCCGATTAGACAAAAGCCATATCGCGTTTCACCATCAGAGCGCCAGATTATCAACGACCAAGTGCATGAAATGATGAAAAAAGGAGTCATACAAGAGTCAGCGGGTCCGTGGGCAGCTCCAGTGATTCCTGTTAAAAAGAAAGATGGATCTTGCAGATTTTGCGTCGACTATCGCCGATTGAATGCTGTAACAAAAAAGGACGTGTACCCACTCCCACGTATGGATGACGCAATCGACTGCCTTCATTCTGCCTCTTACTTTTCCTCAGTAGACTTACGATCCGGCTATTGGCAAATTCCGATGCACCCTGAAGACAAGGAAAATACTGCCTTTGTAACCTCTGACGGGCTCTTTGAATTTAATGTGATGCCATTTGGACTGTGCAACGCTCCGGCAACTTTCGAGAGATTTATGGACACTATTCTGCGCGGGTTGAAGTGGAACATCTGCATGTGCTACCTCAACGTCGTCCTCTTCTCTTTCAACCCGGGACCGCAAGCACGTTCACCGGTCATCGTTCTTCTCACTCACGCGTGCGTGCAACAATACATTTGATACACGTTTAGGTCTTATTACCGTGACAGGT
The DNA here is from genome assembly GCF_013339745.2 of Dermacentor silvarum. Taxonomy (NCBI): domain Eukaryota; kingdom Metazoa; phylum Arthropoda; class Arachnida; order Ixodida; family Ixodidae; genus Dermacentor; species Dermacentor silvarum. The sequence goes on from NC_051155.1 coordinate 92,330,835, forward strand.
CGTGAACCTTACGTTACCCTGGCGAAGGTCAGATACACACACGATAAGCTTCGCTTACCCCAATTTTCTCGACAGGGGAAGGGCTGGTGAATTTTTTATCCTTTTTTTGTCAGAACCATGAATGGCTTATCAGTCGCGAAAGGAAAAGCTGGCGCTCGGGACGCAATTCGCTTTTACCTGGGAGGTACACCATCTGAAATAGCCGTGATTTAGAAAAAGCCGTGAAATAACTGCAGCGGTGGCCTACCAGTAGAGCATCCGCCTCGTATGTGGGAGGTACCGAGTTCAAATCCCGGTGCCGCCGGGAACCCACCGGTCCTTTGTAACGGGTAGAGATGTTCCTTGGCCTGGTGCTCGGCTCTGAAGAGGATTCACATCTCGAAAGAGGGCCCAAAGAGATTTCAGTAGTGGTCTCTAGGCGCATCTTGTCCAACCACAGACGGCCTCGTCTGTGGTTGGACAACCACGAAAGGGAATGAAAAGTAGCAGGAAAGGGAAGGGAAAGTAGTAGATCAAGTACACACAACCTTCGCTTACCGCCATTTTCTCGACAGGGAAAGGGCTGGTGATTTTCTTTCTTTCTTTCTCTCTTTCTCTTTCTTGTTTGTCCCTGCTATGTGCTTTGAGCATCCGCCGCGGCTGTGGGAGGCAAGTGGTGCCGCCGGATACCTACCGGTAAAATAAGTACAAGGGGTTCGCTCCTAGCCTGGTGTTAGGCCATTATAGGACCTCAACGCTTGGAAAGGCGTGTTTGTCCTCAACCCTCAGTGGGTGCTTGGGACGCTACATGGGAAATCGCCACCATGGGAGCGGCCCAAACATCACTTTTTTTTTCTGTGCTCAGGAGGGTTTCGATGAGAATTCAAGCCGCAGGCTCCTTTCCCAAATCACCCCCTTGAGAGAAGCCGAACGCCAGGCCGGGGTACGCTTGTGCCCATTTGAACCAGTGGGTGCCCGACGGTGGTGGGAATCGAACCCACAACCTCCCGCCGGCTTTAAGTAAGCGCTACTCTCAAAACACTATCAAACATATTGCGTACTCACGAATCTGTAGCTGCTCGGCAGGCGTAGAAGACACTACCCTTGTGTCCGCTCCTTCCCCCAGATCAAGTGGTAAAACAATAAAAATATCGTGCCACCACCGTGTTCACGCTCGGTCGCTCACTTTCAATCAAGAGTAAACACTGCAGAATACTTCCTGTAGTATCTGCTACAGCGAATACCAGTCTTGTCGCGGCAGGCATCGGAAAAACAACCCATGCACAAGCATGGGTTGCTTGTGCATGGGTTGTGCAAGCACAAAATACTACGGGATCTGGGAGGTCGTCCCTAACTACATTCTTGCGCCCTTTAATGAAGCAAGCGCCTGCTCTCGAGACATTGCATTGAGCATTCGCCTCGTTTGATGCTCTTGTGTCTCCCCGACGCCCACTTCTTGACAGCGTGCTGTCAGAAGCGCAATGATTGCAGAATATTACGCTACGAGAGCGTTGGCTGTTTCGGCCGTTGTAAAGTGTGACAATGTACTGTGCAATCCGCCGGCCGGAAAGGACAGCGCTCTCTTAACGTTGTCTTCTGCAATCGTCGCTATTCAGACAGCACGCTGTCAAGAAGGGGGCGTCGGGGCCGGCACAGGAGCGTCAAACGAGGCGAATGCTCAATGCGATGTCTCGACAGAAGACGCTTAATTGCTTCGGTAAAGGGGGCAAGAATGAAGTTTGGCACGTGCTCACCGATCCTGAATTATTTTGTCTCCGCCTGTACGCTGTGCGAGCCCGCAGAACTCAGTTCAACCTGGAGATTCAGCTCAGCCAACACTGAGGTCGACACCCCAACCGCAAGCTCCCCAACGCAGCAACTCTCGTGGACGCAGGCGGTCTCCTGGACGCAGCCCCTCCCGAGGTCGCACTCAGTCACAGGGACGCAGCCACTCCCGAAGCAGGCCGGATTGAATACTGACGCAGCATCAACGAGATACCCCCCCCCCTTAGAGCGGCCACAGCTAAAGTTCAAGACGCTCCCCCCAACGCAAGCTGGGCCAGCATTGTCTACCACACAGGTCACACCACACAACCTAAAGCAACCACAGTGAACGCAGTGATGCTACCATGCACAGCTACATGCAGGAGCTCCGATCCTTACGTGCTGAGATACAAGACCTCAAGACAGAAAACGTTAAGCTCAAATGACAACTTGCAGTCACACAACCCAAACGATTAACATCAAATGCAGACATTGCTCCTGTCCCTGCAGTAGAGTGCGCGCACAACATCCAACAATCAACCCCGCACAAACGCTAAGCCTTCGAACCAATCTCACAAGCGACATTATCAGCATATACTCAAGAAGGGAGTGTCAACTCTTAGGCTCTCACTCAGCGGCAACAGCGGATTAAACTCAGCGAAGCATTACACTGCAAGCTCGCCGAATTGAATTCGACGTCTCCATTGCAAGGGCTCTCGAACGCACAATGGACACCCTGCTTACTGCAAAACTCGAAATACTACTACTAGTATCCAGAATTGAGCAGGAATTTGTGGCTGTGGCAAGAGAAAAAACAGTGACATGAAAAAAATTGACGACACGCCCAAAGCCTTTCAAGACGTGGTCGCTCCCCCTGGCTCAAAAATCACAATACCCGTTTGACAGAGTTGGAAACCTCCCTACTCTGTAGCGGTAATGAAACCTATCCGAAACGTGGAATATCCTTCGTTGCCTTCTCGATCCGGTCAACAGCAAGAACACACAACGGCACAACTTGCAAAAGATTATTCACACCCATCCGGGCAAGGACGCAAAGCTTATTCAAGAGCTGATTGACCGCTACGTAGGACCTCAACCTACTACACCCGCTCCACCATACACTGCCACCGCTAATGACCATCTGGACGCGCCCATACAATCAGCAGAAGTACGTGCAGCCATCCTCGCACTCCGCCCTAACTCTACCCGGGACCTGATGGCATTACTAATAAAATGCTTCGCAACCTAGACGACGACTTTCTAACAGCCCTCACAGCTTATTTTCATGCGTACTGGGAAACTGGAAAACTCCCTTCACAATAAAAAGAAGCCAAAATCAGTATGATTCCCAAACCCGGGAAGCGCCTCCTACTCAAAAAAAAAAATCCGCCCCATCGACCGTCGGAAAGGTCCTCGAACACGTCATCCACACACGCTTACACAAACAAATGTATGGGACACAACGATCTCTTCCCCAATACCATGATTGGCTTCCGCGCTAAACTTTCTACTCAAGATATCATGATTCAGCTCAAGCACCAAATTATCGATGGTGATAAAAGCTCCAGGCTGGACACCAGAGCCATTTTGGGGCTACACTTAACCAAGGCTTTCGATAACGTCACGCATGAGGCCATACTGACCCAACAGGCACAACTCCAGGTTGGACACCAAACATATAACTACATAAAGGATTTCCTGACGGGTCGCACTGCCACCATCACCATCGAAGGGCTCCAGTCGCCAATTATTCAACTTGTCAGCAAAGGTAGGCCGCAAGGATCGGTTGTACCCCCTTTTCTGTTTAACGTGGCCTTGCTCGGATTACCGCCTGCATCACCAACCTCAAGCATAGCCTCTACGAGGACAACATCACCCTGTGGGTCACCGGAGGCAGCGACGGGGACACGCTGCAGCAAGCCATCAAGGAGGTTGTTGCATACGTAGAACCACGCGGCCTTGGTTGCTCCCCACAGAAATCAGAGCTCCTTCTATACAAGCCTACGTGGGGAGGACGACGCCCGGACCCTCATCCCCCCGAGATACAACTCCACATGCATCAGCAACTCATACGTACAGTGCGTAGCATCAGTATCCTTGGCTTACGCGTGCAACAAAATGGCTGAAACATGGAGATGCTCAAGCAATTAGATACTCATGTACACCAAACCACTTGCCTCATTGCACGCATCGCCAATCAACATCGCGGCATGAAAGAAAACAACCTGATTCGTCTGGTAACGAACGACGCCCGGATCAGGATCACCTATGTCGCCCCGTACCTTCACCTCAGTGCTACTGACAAGCTCAAACTCAACACCATGATCAAGAGGGCCTATAAGCAAGCCCTACATCTTCCAATTTCCACCTCTAACGAGAAACTTGACGCCCTCGGTATTCACAACACCATAGACGAGCTCATCTATGGCTTGTGAATACCGCTCATCTACCCAATACGAAGCTCGTTATTAAAGCTCGTCTATCGCTTGTGAATTGAAGCTCGTCTACCCAATACGAAGCTCGTTATTGAAGCTCGTCTATGGCTTGTGAATTGAAGCTCGTCTACCCAATACGAACGACTCGCCAACTCCACCACGGGCAGGCACATTCTGCGCACTCTAGGCTTAAGCTACACCACCCATTTCGGAGCAAAAATGTCCGTCCCTCCGAACATTTGCACTCAGTTAGTTATCCCACCCATACCTCGTAATATGCACCCAGAACACAATCAGGAGCGACGTGCAGACACAGCTAAGCATCTACAAAAGCGCTACGACCAAGCCGCAGATGTAGCCTTCCTGGACACCGCGGAATACGCCCACCAGGACGCCATGGCTGTCGCCGTTGTCGCGGGGTCGCAGTACCGCCTCGCCGCGGCCGCATCAATACTCACCCCTCAACGCGAAGAAGGAGAGGAAACGTCCATCACTTTGGCCTATGCCTCGACCAATGCACACTACATCATCAGCGATTCAAAAACGGCCGTTCGCCACTACACAAGAGGGCTTATAGCACCCCAAGCACAGAAAATACTCTCCGGCACTCCCGCCTCAAGGCAACGCCGCGTACAGAACATCTGGGCCCCTGGTCATCCGGGTCTGGCTGAGAACTAAGCCGCCCGCGATGCCGCCCGAGCTCTCGCAAACCAGGCGCATCATTCGTCTCCTGCGTCTTCCGATCCTGAAGAGCCCTCCGTTCTGCATCGCGGTCACGCGCGCGACCGAATGGTCACATTCACAGAAATTATCCTCCACTACTGCAGAGAGCGGTTACGCTACCCCCAGCACACAAAACACTTAATAAATCCCAATCCACCACTTGGCGGCTACTTCAGACGCGAACTTTTCCAAACCCAGTGGTATACCACCGCATTTACCCTGAAGCATACTCCCCACTCTGCAAAGCCTGCGAGGCCCGCGCTCACCTTGATCACATCATCTGAGTATGCCCGAAAGCTACACCAACCAACTGCCTCCGCACTGGCACTACATTCATCATAACTACGGCCGAGCAGTCGGAGACTTTGCTGCACAGCGTGCACCCAGAAGAGCAGCTCTGGACCATCCGGATGACCGAAGACGCTGCCAGAAAGCAAGGACTGGCCGCCGTCTGAGGAAGGGGTGGCCTGGGGGTTAGTCTCCCAACCCCCGCCGCCCCAGACGCCATCAAGGACACAATAAGGTTTTATCTCTGTCTCTGGTGTCCTTGCCTGCTCCTTTGGTTGTGGTCCTGCCTGGTTGTAGATTTGTTCTTTTCAATTTTTAATTCCTTTTTTATTTTATGTACGTCTCTCCCGGCGCGACCGGTACAATGAGGTCTTTTTATTAGACTTCATCGTACCGGCCGCGCCGGGATAGACGCCCTCCTTTCCCGTCGCCTGACTCCCTTCCGTCGCAGCAGCCCGGCCCCTCAACCACCTCCGAGGATCAAGAGGCAACCCAGGAGCCACACAGATGCCCCGACTGTCTTGTGACCACGCGGCCATCCGCAGCCCATCTGTTTTGAGAGTACCAGCACCACGCTAAGCAGCGGGACCGCCGCCTGAGAGCGGTGCGAATGTCATCCTACTAGGGAGCCTACGTGCGAGCGCTGTTTAAAACATCGCGTGCATGTAGGCTCCCTACGTCCTACGAGGAGTTGAATAGGCCGGCAACTGGATCAGCGGATTCCGAAGGGGTCATGCTGGACTCACTCTTGGGTTTCGCCAAGGAGGCGCAGCTCCCAGGATGGCTCCGAATACTCCCCCCCTTCATATTCCATATGCTTTGCCTTCGAGCCATTCCTCAATAAACACATTTTATCATCATGATCGAAGTTTAAACAGCGAAGCGGAGCTCTTTAAGCCAGCCGTAATTTGTGGTGCGTAGCAAGACACTACCAAGAAAGAAAAGGAAATAAATTTTCTTGCCGAGGTGGAATTCGAACCCGCGTACTCCCGGTCCCAATGCGAGCGTCGTAACCACTAGGCTATTGTGGTTACGTCTTCTATAGAGCCACGCTTGCAAAACGTGCATTTGTGCGAACCATATGATTGCGTTCGCGCGTGTCGTCTTCGTCCACAGCAGGCGTACGCTCGAGCTCTGTGAGGTGAAGAGGTTTTGCGCGCTATGAGAGCGAGAGAGAGATGCATTCACGGAGGGGGCCTCCTAGAACGCGGTGGTGGCATTTGAGCGCGGTGTCTGTGTTGCAAGCTGCGCTATGCAACGCGCACTGACGGCTGTAAGTCGGAGACGCGCGAAAAGAAATTATCATCATCATGAGTAATAAGATGAAAAGTTCGCGCGCACTTTCGGAAAATGCTGGGCTATGATCGCCCAGTTTCGCTGTTTCGAGCGTTGCGCGGCCGAGTGCAAGGTTAAAGGGATACGGACTCAAAAGTTTGCGGGTGGTTTTTGCGTCGTAACAAAAGTTGAACTGTCGAAAATGACGAATACAGCAAGCTGCTTTGAAAAAAAAGAACGATAAACATCTTTTTTTGCGATTTTCTGTTGCACCTTGCCTCCAAGCGGCCGCCGACAGAAGCTGAAATTTGACGTGATAACACCCACCCGCGGCCAAGGTCGGCCACAGCTGTCGCAGTGTTTCCGGGGCTGTCGGTCCCTTGCAGCGTTTGTTTAGCCAACGCCTCCTATAAAGTCTTTATAGGAGGCGTTGGTTTAACCCGTTTCGGCGATCTTCGCACGTGGGAGACGCTCGTGAGCGGTGGGGAGTAATATATAAAAAGTAGCGACACTCTCCTCCTCCGCCTTCCCTCCTCCTCGTTTCTCCTCTTTTTCGCGCTCCTTTTTCGACCGTTGCGCCGCCTACATCGCTTGAAACACGTGCACTTGTTTATCTTTCACCGCTGATCAGATTCGACGATCGCCGACTGTGTTCGCCGCTATCGTTGTGCTCCTCGCCAGTCGGTAGACGCTTCTCGGGCGAAAATGGCGATGGAGCGTGATCGTAAACAAACGCATCCAGCGCCCGGCGGCGCGACGGTCCACGTGATGCCATTAGGCCAATACCGACGCGGCGTCGGCCTCGGACAGGGTGTGCGAGGAGGCGGCGGCATTCTTCAAAGCATGACGCTACTTTTTATATATAGGAGCTTTAGAGGGGAGTACGGACGTGTGAAGACCGGCTCCCGCTTCTGAAATGAATTAGGTGATTTAATTTGTGCCTAGTTCGACGATTTTGATGCCTACGGACACGTAAAGTTGTGGCGATCACGTCGATACCCAATTCTTGGAGGTGGGTGGCCTTTTTGGGATTTTATCGCCATTTTTCGCCCGGACCACGCCGCTGCGAAGCTAACGCTAACCGCGTTAGGGCTGCTGCGACGCCCGGTGCTGCTGCGACGCCCGGCTCTTTTCTCGCTTGTGCGGACAATCTAAGACTGCAATGATGTGAACTGAAGTGGAAGGGGACTTTCTGACTCCCAAGGATTCCGGATGGCAAACAGTTGCTGTCAGGTGCTCCGGAGCCAAATCGGCGCCCGTTGAGCGAGTTGGTAGCATTTCATTCGACGCTAAGCCAAACGACAACTTGGCCGCCAAGGGTCGTCGTGCCCGTGGTAGGGCTAAATCCAAGATTATTCGGGGTGGAAGGATGCCTCCGCTGCCCAAAGAAGACACGAAGATCATCGTAAGGCCGATGGGAGGTCTGAACATCACCAAGGTGGGCCCAATTGTTGTGGCCGAGGCCATATGGAACGCGGTCGGCATCTACCCGGCGAAGCGGGACTCGGACACGATGTGCCCGAATTTTCAACAAAGCATCATAGTCACCAGTACCCCCAGCAGAGAGAACGCGACCCGATACGTCAGGGTCGAGTGCATCGCCGTTGGCGGTCAGCAGCACGACGTCAGCGCGTACGAAGCGGGTCCCCACTCCAAGTGCAAGGGCTTGTTTTTGAGCCCCTCGAAACAAGAAAAAGAACCTAAATGAAAATGAGCGTAGCCGCACCACCAACGTATCGCAGGCCTAAACCAATCAAAAGAAAATGAATAGGGGTGTAACTTAAAGAAAAATTTAGGGAAAAGCCAATTTGGAAAAAAAAGAAAAAGAATGCTGAGGGTGAGCCGACCCAAAAGACGGAGAAGACATTCGGGCATGTCCTGTCGAAAGGTGTAAGGTAAGTGTCTGCACTGGCCTGGCATGGCACGTCTCAGCTTTTTATTTTGAACATACACGTATTTCACAGACATACATATAATTAGAAAGAGACCAGAGTAAGAAAAAGGAAAAAAATAACGTTCAAGGGCGTCATCCGCGTCATCGCACCGGGTGACGGCCTGGAGGAGCTCTACCGCAAGATCGTTAGCTCGAAGAACCCGCTGGCATTGGCGGCCAAACGAATCAAGAGCACGGGCAACGTGGTTGTGGTCTTCGATGGCTACAAGGTGCCAAACTACGTCTCGTACGGTGGTACGCTCGTCAAGTGTACCTTATATCGAAAGCAAGTGGAGGTGTGCTACACCTGTGGCCGCCTCGGGCATCTTGCAGACGTCTGCCCCTCTCCAGACAAAGCCGTGTGTAGAGGATGCAGCATTGCCAACCCCGACGAACAACACAAGTGCGACCCCAAGTGCAGTCTGTGCGGTGGCCGACACTTCACCGCCGCCAAGGTGCCAGCAGAGCTACCAGATGCCGTACCTCGTGAGATGCAGGCGCGGGAAGCGATCCCGAGCCAATAGAAGCAAGTCTCCGGCCTTCACCAAGGGCAAGCAACAACTCCCGGAGATCGCCGGTCACTCCGGGGCCTGCGGAAGCTCCAGATCCAGGAACCCGTCTCCGCCGGTTACCACCGGGCGTTCCAGGTCCCCGTCCAGGGGGAGGAGATCCACGTCCAGGTCCAGATCCAGGCGCCGCTCCATCTCAAGGGCCCGGTTCGGCTCCAGCGTCGGCCAGCAGATGAAGCGGAAGTCGACCCTATCCTGGGCCGATAGGGTTCGTGGCGGTGGCGAAGCGGGACCCTCCCGCGGCCCACGCGACCCGCTCCCAGAGCAAGCTAGGGACGCCGAGATAGCGCGCCTTCAGAAGGAAAACGCGGACTTAAAAGAAATGGTGAGAGAGATGGCTAGCGAAATGACGGAGATTAAGAAATTGGTCATCAGTCAGACTGCTTCCGTCAAAGCGCCGGCTCCGACCGCCAGCGAAGTACCGGTTCCGGTCAGCGACTCAGCCGGGGCCTCCAAGCACAGGGCAGTTTCCAGTAAGGAACAATCAGTTTCGCAAACGAATGAGATGAAGGCCATGTTGGCCACGCTCACTACGAGTGTGCAGCAGTTACATCAAGGCTTATCACAGGTGCAGGTCGCCTTAGGAGACCCGAAGAGAGGCCTAGGCGCGCTGGCCAATCGCATCGACGCCCTCGAGCGTCTGGTGATCCCAAGTACTACGTCCACAATTCCGATGAAGGTCGTAGATCCAAACGCGTCGTCGATTATAATCAGGGCTACGAGCACATCCACGCATTAGACTGGGGGGCGCCTTTTACGTGCGGCTTTGCTTACAGCAGGTAGTACGGAAAACGTGTCTAATCATTGATAGTTCGAAAGAAGCGTTCAGAATTTGGCAAAGGAACTGCAGGGGATACTTCAATAAGAGGGCTCCATTGCAGCAATATTTTAGATCGCTCGCTAACGAACCACAGGTAATAGCATTACAGGAAACCCTAGTGTCCGCCGCATCCCTTCCCGGTTATCGGGCCGTCTCCGGTCAACCCGGTGGTCGGGGAGTATGCACGTTAGTTGACAAGAAGCTTACGTACTTGTCTCACGACTTGAAGCTGGCGATTTGCAAGGTCGAATACGTCATGGCGGAGGTTCTGCTCAACACGAGACAACGCAACCAGCGGAGAAACAGCGTGTTTATACTCAACATCTGCAGTATTCCCAGGGACTCTCGAGAGCAGTTCAAGACGATATTTAAGAAGTCCGTCGACCTGGCTGGCACCAATCCCCTGATCGTCGTCGGGGACTTCAACGCCCCGTACGCACTGTGGGGCTACATCTACGACACGAGCAAGGGCCGGGGTCTCTGGCAGAGCGAGAATGAAATGGACCTCACGCTCATCACGGACATGGCATTCCCGACCCGAATCGGCAACTCGGTTAGCCGGGACACCACCCCCGATCTGGCGTTCGTGAAGAACGTCGCGGGAGCCTAGTGGAGTAACACCGCAATGGAGTTTGGTAGCGACCATTACGTGCTCGAGGCCAGCTTCGACGTCGCCCGAAGTAAATCTAGAGAGTTCACCATCACAGACTGGGACCATTTTCGCAAGCTCCGCAGCAACGAAAGCGCACCCGTCTCCGAAGGCATGGAAGACTGGTGCGAGAGAATCAAGAGTGACGCGGAGTCGTCCACCAAGAAGATCGTCACCGACCTGGAGGCTGAGAAGGTGGACAGTAGGCTAGCCCATCTTATCGAGGCCAAGCAGGCGCTGCTCCTCCGATGGAAGGGACAGAGATTAAACCGAAGACTGAGGAAAAAGATCGAGCTCAATAAGGTCATCGAAGATCACTGTTGGACCCTCGGCAAGCAGCAATGGGACGAGGTCTGCGATTCGATGGACGGGCAGATGCGCAACGGCAAGACGTGGGGCATGCTCAAACATCTCCTCGACGAGGGCAGCACCAGATCCAACCAGAGACACACGCTTGCCAGAGCCCTGCACGAAGGTACCAGATCCTGTTCCGGGGACGAGCTAGTATAGCCAAGCTCATGGGGAAGTACCTGCCCGTAAAGCACGGAGACGAGGAAGTCCGGTTTCCCGACTACCTCGGCCCGACCCGTCCGGAGTTGGACGAAGACTTCACCGTGGCGGAATCAGGCAAGCCATTTTCGCACTCAACGGCAAGTCTGCGCCGGGTCCCGACGGCATCACCAACAAGATGCTGCGGAACCTTGACGACCGTTCAATCGAATACCTCACCGAGAAGATCAACGGGATGTGGAGAAACGGCAGTGTACCAGAGAACTGGAGGACCGCCAACACCGTCCTGATCCCCAAACCTGGCAAGGCTCCGAACGTGGACAATCTCTGACCCATCTCTCTCACGTACGGCGTCGGGGAGGTGGCGGAGGACGTCGTCCTCAACAGACTAAGCAGATATCTCAAAGACAACGTCTATACTCACAACATGATTGGTTTTCGCGCCGGCCTCTCGACGCAGGATGCCATGAGGATGATCAAACATCACATCATCGACGGCAGTACCAGGGACACCAGGGCCCAGCTTGGACTCGACCTCGAGAAAGCGTTTGACAACGTTCTCCACGAATACATCCTGGCTTCCATCGGGGACCTCGAGCTGGGCCCCAGGCTTTATAACTACGTCGTTCGTTCCTGACGGAGAGGAAAGCGAAGCAGCGGATCGGCGAATTTGTCTCTGACGAGGTGCTCCTAGGCCCACAGGGCACGCCGCAAGGCTCGGTCATTTCCTCCACTCTCATCAACATTTGCATGGTAGGCCTCTCGAGGAAGCTGGCCCAAGTTGAAGGTATCAAGCACACCATCTACGCCGACGACATCACGATCTGGGGCACCGGTGGTAGCGAAGAGCAAGTGAAAAGCGCCATGCAAGAGGCTGTAGACGTCACGGAGCAGTACCTGCTACCCACCAGACTAAGGTGTTCCCGACAAAATCTGCGCTTCTGCTTTACAGAAAAGAATGAGACCCAAGGGCTGGAAACCGGTCTCCGAAAGTGACATTCACCTGTTCTCTCGCAGCGGCGACCCGATACCCAGGGTCGACACCATCAGAGTTCTGGGTATGTTCATCGAATCGGGTGGTGGCAACGGTACTGCGTTGCGCAAAATCATCGCGAAGACCGACAACGCTTTTCGCCTCGTGCGAAGGGTCACGAACAGACGTCGTGGCCTCAAGGAGGACAACCTGATACCGCTCAACGCCTTTGTGCTGTGTCACTTCACCTGCATGGTGGCCATGGACAACTGGCTCAGAGCCGAGAGGGACAAGCTCAATGCCCTCATTAGGAAAATTGTCAAGAAAGCCCTCGGGCTGCCCGTCAGAACGCATACCGAGGACCTCCTCCGGCTCGGCCTACACAACACCATGGAGGAGATAGCCCAGGCTCAGGAACGGGCCCAGCTAACTCGGCTATCCACCACGCCGGCTGGCAGGCGCATCCTTGAGGAGATCGGACTCACCCCCACCAAGAACTTGGCTAGCAACGCCCAGATTCCCAGAGAAATAGGGGAGAAGCTCGTCGTCGCCCCGTTGTCCTGCAACGTTCATCCCGTGCACAACGCCGGTCGTCGCAAGGCAAGAGCGTCCACAATATTAAACCAAATATACAAGGACAAGATTGAAGCAAGCTTCGTCGATGCCGCCGTGTACCGAGACGGCAAGCCTTTTGCGGTTTCCGTCGCGGACACGTTGGCCAAGTCATCAACTGTGCCTCGGTTCGGACGACGGACCCCCAGGTGGCCGAGCAGGTGGCCATTGCACTCGCCATGCAAGACGGTCGGAGAGACAGGGTCTATAGCGATTCAAAAGTGGCCATCAGGGCATTCCAGAAAGGCTGGGTAGCCCAGCAGGTAGTTCTAATTCTGAAATGCGCCAAACAAGGTGACAGCTCCACACACTCCATCTTTTGGTTCCCTGCCCCCGTTGGAGTGGTCGAGGGGGTTCTGCTGAACCTCAACGAGTCTGCCCACGAGGCTGCGCGTGGCTTTACCGACCGCGCTGCCCTCGGATCGGACGACTCTCCCCCTAACCACAGGGACTCGCCTATCACGCATAATGAAGTCGCTAAATTTTTTTTTACTTAGCGAGAAGGGTCTTCGCTCCACGTCATTCTAAGCTAACCAGGCCACAGGCGGTCACGCTCAGACTCCTGCAAACTAACTCCTACCCAAATCCGGTGTCCCTTAACAGCATATATCCTGATGTTTATCCGAATTGTTCTTGCACGGCCTGTGGTGACGATGCTACTTTGGCTCATATGCTCTGGGAGTGCGGGTTGTAGGGCCCGAAGTTCACCAAGGAAGAGTGGGACGCGCTCCTGCGAAGTCCCCTCTTTGAAGACCAAATCCTGGCCGTCCAGCACGCCCGTGATCGGGCTGGCAGGCCAGACCTGTCGGTCCCGTCGTGGGATTAGCCGGCTGCGCGTTTTATCGCGTTTTGCTGGACCCAATAAAATTTTATTCACTCACTCACTCACTCACTCTTCGCACGTGGTCCATCCGAAACATCCCCGTCGGGGCTCCACGCAGATGGTGCGTCTTACATGCGCCTTCCCGCGGTGGTCGCTCGGTATTACTGACGCGTTCGTCGCGGCGGAAGGAAATGCCCAGACATTGCTGTTATAACAGCATTGTCGGTCGTGACACGCCGTCGCACACGTTTCCCAGAGACGAGAAGGTGCGTAAACTTCGGATACCTGCCTATTAGATAGCTTTAGCTTGTCCGGTAATCAGGTAAACGCGGGCGTTCGGGCGGTACCGTAAAATGTGAGAGGCCTGTATGGTGCTTCCACCTCGTGGCGCAGAGCTCAAACAGACAAAAACAGCTACTATTGCAGTAACCAAGTGTATTCTACTTCGCTGCTGGTGTAAATCTTCGGCAGTGGCGTAAGCGTGCTACTGCCGACGATTTACACCAGAAAATGACCAATACTTCTTGCATACGTGTCTGGTGCTGAGCAAAATGTTCGCGCTACGGTTCGCGAAAACCTGACCGGCACTTCCACGGCCGCCTACTTTTCTGCGTCACTTGACGCGGAATGCTCGTAACCGTAAGCAGTAATATTTCTTGCCAAGTTGGAATGGTCCTGGTCTTCAGACGTGTACTCATTGCTGGTAGACGCACCAGAACTTGAATCTATGCTCGCGATGGCGGTGTCGGCGCACTTCGAATGACCGCGGCGGGCCGGCTGGCTATCCGACGAAGGCGTCGTGACGTCACGCCTTCCAACGCCCGCGGGTCGGGCGGCGAGGCGCGCTCACAAAAACACCAAAAATAAAGCCGTCGGCTCAAAAATGAGCTAAGTGACTACTTCTTTTCGGTGTAATCACACACTGAGAATTCATTTTCAGCATTTCCGTAAATTTTCAGATTTTGCGTCCGTATCCCTTGAAGCGTTTTTTTTTTTAAATTTACCGCAATGGACGAATGCCTATCGCCTGTTTAAGCGACGCTAAATGAGACGCAGTGGCGTCTTAAAACTCGAATTATAGCGTTGTTTGTATTTCTGAGGTGTTTGCGACCTAAATGTTGAGATTAAAAGGTAAAAGTTCGAGTAGAATAAACGTTAGTTTTGGGTAGCGCTTCGCGTTTTTTTAGGTGCAATGATTGATATCTGCTGCAAGAAATCATAAATGTTTGTGCAACGACGGAGGTTGATTTCTATGGTACATAGAGGCAAGTGCATCGCTCGAAGGTAAGTTAAGTAGCTCTCACTGGTGTTGATGTCCTATAAGGTTGCTTTAATAGATCCTACTTTGTTTTCAGTTTTTATTGCGATAGCAATTATAGGGACACTCAAAAGCAGATTTCTGCCGTCGGCGTCGCCGTCGCCGTGAGGTTCCGTATGACGTCATTTGGAGATGAAATCGTCGCCGCGCGCCGAACGCTGTATGTGCGAGTGAAAGGTCGCGAGGGGCGCGTCTTTCACGGGGAGTGAACGCACGGCGGAGAACAAACGCGCGTTCTGCGCCGTGCTCGCTTAAGGGCTGCAGAAGTAGGCGTCTCTTTTGTCCTTTACAATCACCATATATGTAGAGCAAACGCGCCTTCTTCCGACGCGCGAGAGGCCGTGGGGGAGGGGGAGGGAAGGGAGGCGACGTTTAGCTGCGGCACCAAGTGCCTATTTATATCAGAGGCTCCGGCAACAGTCACCAACGCCGCACGCATTTTGAGCTAACGCGGGCAAAACGCCGATGGCGTCGACAACAGTTCTGCGTGTGGCCGATGCTGCTGCATGTCCAAGTTTATACAGCTGATAAAGCTAATATCATTACTCCGTATAGCTCTCTACAAGTTTGCTATCGCAATTGATGCTTCGCCTTTCAGGTGAAATTGCGACAACTTTTTGAATAATAACTGCTGATCCGTTTTCCTCAAAAGGCAACTGTCGCGATTGTGCTGATACTTGTTCAATATTTGAGGGCAATTTCTTATATTATAAAACTAGGTCACCGCCAAAGTGTCAGGAGTTAGCATTTCCAATAATAAATTTAGTTGCTAGGAGGTGTGCAAGACAGGGTTGGCAATACCACTAGCTGAATGCTTTCTGAGAATTTTACACTTTCTAAGCAATTCACAAAGCTTCGTTTCTGCTCTTAACTTCCTTAATTAAGGACTGGTAAAGATAGGACGAATAAAGTAAGGACGAATAAAGATCCGAAACAGCGCTATTGTGTTTATCTGCAGAGACAAAAATGTTTCTACCACACAATTCGACTGGTTATGCCTCTGCCTAACACAAAAAGCCTTGACTTGGAACGTTTTTATTGTTATTATTATTATTATTGTTATTATTATGACTGGTATTATTATTATTATTATTATTATTATTATTATTATTATTATTATTTGTTCGAAAAGGAGTATGAAAATCACGTCGTCGGCTGAAGCCACAAATTTTAACCCAAGCCGGCGATTCGAGTGATCGTGCATGGTAGCAATTCTGCAGCAATGTGATAAATATTATCCGTCGGGTAACGGCCAGTGTTATACTGATAGACTCATCATGAACACAGGGGGTCGGGGGTAGAACCCTTCCCCTCGAAATTTTCTGATGACCTCCTCTCCTTCCCCTCTTTCCCACGGAACAGAAAGTTTAAGGAGGTGAGCTCAGAAAGAGCGACATGATTGAAAGGGAAAGCTTGAATGTGAAAGCAAGTCGAAGGCTAGTGGTGTTATGAAGGCTAATGGCGGTATGACTGCGTCCATAAAACTTCGGGGCATTGTTGCTCCCCGCCAGGCCTTCGTGTCGTGGAAGAGCTTCTCAAAAACGGGAGCAGAAAGAAAGCCCTAAAGAATGCTTATTTGCTCGCGGCAAAGAAAAACAAACACCGCATATCGACGAAGTGAATGATGATGAGTGGGCGAAGCACCGACCGGGAGATCATTCGGGCAAAGCGCCGGAAGCGTTCCTCGGAAGCCGGAGCGTGGCGTGCATATGCTATGCATATACATATATATAGACGTATATATATATATATATATATATATATATATATATAATACAACTATCTACTGTACATGTGTACAGTATATACAGAGTTTATATAGCCCTTGTGCACCGCAGCTCTTCCAACTAGGATGAGAAAGAGAGAGCGTGGGCGTCGGGAACGAGAGAGAAAGAGATCACAGCTGCACCTCTAACGGGAGCGGCAAGTACTAGCGTAGCTACGACGGCGCGACGAGGGACAAGGCTCGACTCTAAGGAGCTTCGCCCCTAAAATTGACAGTCACTTCAGCATACGCCAAAGAGGGTGCAGGCGAAAGCGCGGATGGTCCAGAGACATTCATTAAATTAACTGACATTCTCATTCGAATGCGTTGTTACTTCTTAGTACTTAAGAAGAATGTAAGATTGGGCTTGTTGGTAAAACATGCTTTAAAGTCAGGTTGACAGCGTAAGCCCACCAGAGGGGCCAGAAGGGCGAACAGAGCTCTGACTTCCAACAGTGCCAAGGAGATCAGATACCTCGGGCTGTTGCCACGGTGAATTTTGTTTTGCTTTCTCGTGGCGTTCTGCGCATGGTTGGTGTGCTATTGTGTGACTATGTAAATAGCGATGCTTTCTGAAAACAAAATAATCGGTTGGAAGTCAGCACTCTGTTCTCTCTTCTGTCCCGTCTGGTGGCCTTGCGCTTTTAGCCGGACTTTGATGTTATTACTTGTTTTTTCCGACCAAAAGTCGCCGGTTAGAGTGCCTTAATTGACGCTACCCAATTAACTGTGCATAACACAAAAAGCCCTAAGTAAAACCATAGGTCGTTGTGCGAGTGCCTTAATGATCTCTATAATAATAAACTATGCTTTAATTACCTTTGCCTTAACGCCAAAGATGAAGGGTTCGACTCCCACATAAGCTGGAGGGTTCGATTCCCTACGTAGGTCTTGCTTTCGAGTGCCTGAGTTAAGGCTATCTTAACACGGTGACGACGGGGACCCGCCCACCATTAAAATTGCCGCGCGGGCGTTGCTTGCTTACTCATAGAAGACGACGACGACGGTGACCCGCACACCCTCACAATTGTATTTGTATTCTACACATCAGATGCATTCATATCACCTAAATTGATTTCTCCAAATTGTTTTGTTAATATTACCTCCCTCTGATTGTAACAACTCTTCACTTTCACTTTTTTAGTCAGTCTGACTGCTCGCTCGCGTGCTAATCTGGTTAGTGCGACATCTGTGTTTTTTGTCTTTTACTTGGCATTTCTTGCTTTCTTGTTTTAAAATATGAATTTTCTTTAGCATTCCCACTGCCGCCCGATTCTTGGCCTATCCCCCTTAGTGGGTGCGAGCCATAACGGAGGTGCATCATCATCATCATCATCAATTGTTGCATGAACGTTTGTATATAGGTAAGACACGATGCGGGGGCGGTGTAGTATATTACTACACCGAGTCGTCCTCGTGTACTATTTCGCTTCGACGACACGGTTTTCGCTGAAGGACGTTGAAGGGCGACTGAACGATGAGACATATATATATATATATATGACTTTCGTCTTAATATATGAGGGACGGGGGTACAGTGCCATGGAAGCTAAGAAACAGCCACAACAAAGACGTGGGGGTGGAGGTGGGTGAATGGCCGCGACTAGAACTATAAGTATCAAGAACGATTAAAAGGCGTCAAGAACGAAGTTGGCGGAAAATTATGGACATAGGGAGAACGTCTCGTCACTGTGCGATCGCGCACACCAGACGGCCGTGGCCATCGCATAGCCCAACCTACCTTGTGGTAGCAGGTGTTGCTTGCTGCTGTGAGCCCATCCGAACTAAATTTATCGGCAAGAACAGCCGGATGTAAGGAGACGCGACACTTTCAAATCTCTCGGAGCTACAAGTCCTTAATTTACAGCGAACTACGGATGCCGTAATTTGGTCAAAGGCTTCTAAAAAGAAAGTCGCCCTGCTTCGGTTTGTCTGCCTCATCAATTACCGAGTGTGATGAAATAATAATATCCCTCGCCTGATGACTACAATATCATGACTGCAAGTAACTTCCAAGTGGGACATCAGGTCACCGAAAGTAAGTGAAACTTGCATCATACGATACTATCGAAGTTCTAGCGCTAATATTCGTTCCTGTATTTTTAAATGTATTCGTAGAATAATATGACATGTTCACAATGCCGAAAGTGTGATTCGGTGATAGGCGACTGGCAAAAGTAGTGCCCGCCTTTACTTCGTAACCGAACCACTCACTAGAATATCTGGCTGGAAAAGAGCGGTTATCTCCACTATTAACTAAGCTGCAACAAGTCTGGGCTGCAAACAAGCAAGCACAGGAGCGTGTCCTGTCTTGTTTTATTGCGATAGCAGCTATATGGACACTCCCAAAGGATTTCTGCAAATCGCCGTGAGGTTCCGCATAAAGTCCAACGGCGATGAAATCGTCGCCGCGCACTGTATGCTGTATGTGAACGCGTGGCGGAGAGCAAACGCGAGTTCTTCCGGCACGCTAAAGGCCATGGGGCGACGGGAGGGGAATCGACGTTTAGCTGCGGCACCAAATGCGTATTTACATGAAAAAACGCTGCGAGACGAGAAGGTGGTAAATACTTCCGACGCTAATCGACGAGTGTCCCGTTCTGATCTAGTCGAAAACCTCTGAGCCGCCTCCACAGGCACCGGCAACAGTCACGTTCGCCGCGCCCGTTCGGTGCGAACGCGGGCAAAACGCCGACGGCGTCGACCACAGTTCTGCGCGTTGCTGGTGCTGCTACATGTCCAAGTTTGTACAACTGGTAAAACTTCTATCCTTACTCTGTATAGCTCTCTACTAATTTGCTATCGCAATTGATGCTTCGCTTTCGGGTGAAACTATGACATTTTTCTTTGGCCCCGTTTTTAGCGCTGTTCATTCTGCCAAGTCATGTACCAACTAGTTCATCAACATGCAGTATATAAATATATAATTTGTAAGAGAAATATTCTATTCTCTATTATTAATTGCATTTTTTTTTAAATTCGGTGTAGCTTGCACTACTGGAGCAAGGCTAAAGACACAGCGGTGCTGATCGGTTACTAGCTGGTCATGGCTATACGAAGTGATGTTAAGTTATACGAAGTAATGCCAAAGGATGCTAAGTTATACGAAGTGTATAAGCATTTCCTCGTGGTCCGTGGCATTGGGGAACGCCTCGCGAAGCACTTGCAGTCCGAGCACACGTAGGGGAAGTGGGGCGAAAACTATGCACAGTGTACGGGCGGCGCGCAGCAGACCAAACGCCGGGATGACGTCGCGGCGCATGCGCAATAGCGCGCAGCTGGTGGTAGCTAGGCCTACCCGCCGCCAAAGGTGGGTTCAGCGTGCCGTACGCACCGCGCCGGCCCAGGGAGTAGAGAAATCCGAGAAGAATTGAGGAGGAAAGCGCTACGATGCGGAGGAGAGTGTCGCTACTTTCAACATCAAGGGGCTTTAAGTGGATTGGGCCGCACCAAGGTCGCGCTGTTGGAAACTGCTGGCACTACTGCTCGGCAGGGTCATTCGTACTAGAGCACTGCACGGGCTCGGGCTTACCCGAAAGCCCGGGCCTGACCCGGCCCACGGGCCGGGCCGGGCCGGGTAGGGCAGTTTTTTTTACGGGCTCGGGCCGGGCTCGGGTATTTTTCACGTGGGCCCGGGCCGGGCTCGGACTTTCTGGTGGTGTGCATGTAACCTACGGCGAGTATCCTCGCGCGTCTCGACTCTGAAAAAAACGTTTCCCCGGCGCAGCTGGAATCTAGCAGTGCTACTCCTTTGTACTCCCGTTTTCTTCTTCCCTCGTATTTTGCGCTGTTTAAACAGAATGTAAAAGTCCAGAAAGATCGAAGTTGTCTCAAACCAAAGGATCCCATTGTATTACTTGCCAAAATCAAAGTAATTAATGCTTTCAGCGCGGTGCAAGCGCGTTCGCAACTTGCTGATTTTGAAAGGCGAATTGGTAAAACGATGGCTGGTAAGATAAGACAATTCGTCACGCGGCTGAAATATGGCTCTGCGTCCATCCATGATTGCACGCATGTTCTCAACCGGCCGCCTAGCAGCAGCGCATTGCGCTGCACCTTGGGTGCACCAGACGCTTTCTTCAGACTGCATCCATGCACTGCGCTCACGACCGGTCGTGGCTGCGTTTCGGCTATAGTGTACTAGAATACGGTTGAGTGGAATGAGCGGTTGGGGCGGCGCATGCTTTGCAGTGAGGCGCCCGACGTGGAAAAATACTGTGGCGGCGCTGCGATAGAAGTGGATTGAGCCGCATCAAGATCGCGCCGTTGGAAACTGCTGGCGATACTGCTTGGCAGGGTCATTCGTGCTACTTTGCGCGGTGTTATTTGCGTTCAGACCGCTCAAATGGTGTTCATAATTGCATATGACATGTATTTATGCCTTAAGATTGCAGTCCTTTCGTTCTGTTTATTATTTTTTTAATGCCACTCGGTGATCTTTTTCGGTATCGGGCCGGGCTCGGGCCTAATTGTAAAGGGGTGGCGGGCCGGGTCGGGCGGGTAACGTAGATTATTTCCGGGCCCGGGCCGGGCCCGGGTCTCGCCATAAAACTTTTGGTCGGACTCATGTGGGCAGCCCAACATAAAAACGGGCCCGGGCCGGGCTGGAAAAATCGGCCCGTGCAGGGCTCTAATTCGTACTACTTCGCGCGTTGGTATTTGCGTTCAGACTGCTCAAATGGTGTTCATAATTGCATATTGCTATGAGCCAGTTGTCCGGCGGACAAAGAAGACGCTGAAGCATAGAGCCGACGAGACGAGGAAGAGGTGAAACTGTAAAGGGGGGGCGACAAGACCACCTAAGCTCCCTAGGAACAAATATTATCATTGCAACAAATGCATCACAGAGCGAGGAAAAGACTGGCATTGGGATATTTTGTCCTGCACTCGACTGGTCTTTTTCTTTAAGATTGCCCGATTTTGTGCCTATTTTTCTGGCCGAGTTTTTAGCAGTAATCCCAGCTTTACGTAAATTAGACCAAACGACTACAACAGCTGCTATCCTTACTGACTCCCTTTCTGTATGCTCTTCCCTTACCGCCACTAATGATTCACCTATGCTAAAACTATTTTACTTGCTAGTTCCTGCCCATGTGCAATGTGTTCATTTGATTTGGGTACCTGGTCATAAAGGGTTGCTTTTTAATGAAACTGCCGATTCACTGGCAAAGACCTCACTTTCCGGCCCTGTTCTTCCTATTCTACCAGTGAGTGCACACATCACGGCGGCTAGATTTCGGATGCGATCAATTAGAAAAGCCTTATCAAACCCAGTTCTGACTGCTTCTCCAGATTATAAGCACCTGATATTTCCCTGGCGTAGCGAATCCTGTAACACAAAGATGCTTGAGGTCTCTCTCACCAAATTACGTTGCCGTATACCCTCCCTAAATTTCAACTTAGACAGGTCGGGTTTGGTTCCCTCCCCCCTCTGCCCGTTTTGTAATGAGGAAGAGACGATACACTTTCTTCTATCTTGTCGCCGCTTTACTGCGGCAAGAAAACGATTGCTGGAAATACCTTTTCGAATGCTTGGCCTGGACTTAACAGAACCTAATATTCTTTCGTTCGGGGCGTCCACTTTGGGATTCAGCCACAGGGATGCTTGCTTCGCCATCCAAACGTTCCTTACAGACTCCAAACGAATACCCTGCTAAATTCTATCCTTTTTTGTACTTTCAAATTAATGATTACTCATTCGATATGACTTTCTTGATTTACTTTAACATATAAATCTACGCTGTTCAATACTAATTTCATAGATATTCGGAAATGTATCCTCCATATTAATTTGGAATAATCCACCCATTTCTTGGCCAATCCCCCTCCGTGGGTAGGAGCCACAGGTGTGATAGGCTACAACAACAACAACAACAACAACAGGTGAAACTGTGGTTCGCCATCTTTGTTGTTGCTGGCCAACATTTAGTCTCCTTGTACATAGTGTAAATAAACCCCCTTTTCTGTAACTCTCCCCGTAACATCTTGGTGGAAGTGCGGGGTACATCACCAGCACATCACGGAATTTCAAAGCGAAAATCTCGTGGGCCCTTCGACCATGTCGACTGAGAGGCCCGCTGCTTCGGCTGCGGCTACCACAGCACCGATTGTATTGACCCAAATCCGGGACCCTGGCACCTTCTCGGGCACTGACAACAAGGACGTTGAAGACTGGCTAATCAAATACGAACGCGCCAGCAAGAGCAACCATTGGGACCCGACTATATGGCTGGCTAATATCATTTATTACCTCAAGGGAACGGCCCGTGTTTGGTTCCGAACACACGAGGAGGAATTGACCAGTTGGGACACTTGAAAGCAAAAACTGCAGGAACTCTTTGGGAAGCCACTTGGCCGCCAGCGAGCCGCCAAAAAGGAACTTTCTTGCCGGGCCCAAACATCTACTGAACCGTACGTTGTGTACATTCAAGATGTATTAGCACTCTGTCGGCGGGTCGATGACAAGATGCTCGAAGCGGACAAGGTCAGCCACATTCTTAAAAGCATCGCAGACGATGCCTTTAATTTACTCATGTACAAGGACTGCTCGACGGTCGGCGACATAAGAGAGTGCCGACGCTTTGAAGAGGCAAAGAGCCGTTGTGTCTCACAGCAATTCGTTCGGCTCCCTAATACCACCGCTAGCTCATCGTGTGAAGACGTCCAGCCACCTGGTGTCGAAAACTTGCTGCGTCTTGTGCGGCGCGAGATTAAGGCTGCGTCTCCGTCGGTTCCCCGATACGTTCTTACGACGAGTCCCGCCCGGCAGTATCTCTGATTCAAGCTGTCGTACGCGAAGAGCTGGCGAACGCAGGCATCCGTCCGATCTTTTCTGTAAGTAGCCCTACGGTCGGCAATTTCTTTCGACCTCCACGCCCACAATCGACCTACCTCCGATACCGCGACCCAAACCAGTGGCGCACACATGACGACAAGCCAATATGCTTTAATTGCAATGGAGTAGGTCATATTTCCCGCCATTGTCGCTATCTTCAGATTTCGTCTCCTCGTCCCGCGTACGCTTACCGCCCGGAAGACAGCCGGTCCTCGCCTTTTCATGCCCGCAATGACCTGCCGCACTGTGATGTTGCTGCTCCGACTCCACACTACGACCGCCGCTCGCCGTCCCCACAGAACCGGCGTTCTCGCTCACCGATAGCCCGTCGCTCACCGTCGCCATACCCTCGCCGTCCCTCTTCGAAAAACTGACTGGTGCAGTTCTCGGAGGTGATGCTGCATTGACCAACCGACCCTGAAATCCTCTGTTGACCCTTACTACCCGACAAAACCTTTTGGAGATAGAAGTGGACGGCGTGCCTGTTTCGGCGCTCATAGACACGGGGGCGCAATTATCGGTTATGAGCGCTCGCCTTTCTCGTCGTCTCCGCAAGGTTCTGACGCCCGCGGCGTCACCTGTCGTTCGTGTAGCCGACGGCGGTACATCTTGCGTCGTTGGGATGTGCACCGCGCGTGTGAGCTTCGCCAGCCACCAGACCTCAGTTCTATTCGCCGTTCTGCAGCAGTGTCCACATGAAGTCATCCTCGGCCACGACTTCCTGAGCACCCATTCTGCTCTCATCGACTGCTCTTCTGGCCTTCTCCAGTTGGAACTTCCTTCTGTACCCGATCGCCCCACCGAGTCACAGCCACGTTTATGTGTCGCCGAGTTTGTTCGCCTTCGACCAGCCGCCGCGACGTATGTCACACTGACCTCAGATTCCGCCATTTGTGACTGCGACTACGTCATCTCTCCTTCCCTAGACGCTCTTTTAACAAAGCAGGTAGCCCTCCCTCACTCTGTTGTGACTGTTTCTGCGAACCGGGCACGTATCCCTATTCTGTACTTTGGATGCACTCCACAGTTTCTTCCCGAGGGTATCACGCTGGGATGCATAGCGCCTTTATACGCACACGACCCCGTGGCCCTTACTATCGATGCCCCCCTGTCTTCTGGAAGCCCTGACACTAGTACTTCATTTGATGCACATTTTGACGCCCCCGACCTTTCGGCTGCTCAGTCTGACGACCTTCGTTGCTTGCTAGTCGCTTACAGCCACGTTTTCGATTTTGCTTCGCCCCATCTCAGCCAGACAACAGTTGTGACTCATCGCATTGACACCGGCAACGCCAGTCCCATCCATAGGCGTCCTTACAGAGTGTCTGCGACTGAACAGCGCGTAATTCATACCGAAGTCGAGAAAATGCTTACAAAGGACATCATCGAACCATCTACGAGTCCTTGGGCATACCCTGTGGTGCTTGTCAGAAAAAAAGACAACACCTGGCGGTTCTGCGTCGACTATCGCCACCTAAACAAGATTACTAAAAAGGACGTGTCCTCTGCCGCGAATTGACGACGCCCTCGACTCTTTGCATGGCGCACAGTACTTTTCTTCTATAGACCTTCAGTCCGGCTATTGGCAAATCGCCGTTGACGAAAAGGACAGGGAGAAGACCACCTTTATAACACCCGATGGGCTCTACCAGTTCAATGTTATGCCATTTGGCTTGTGCAATGCCCCCGCAACATTCGAAAGAATGATGGACACCCTTCTTCGTGGTTTCAAGTGGTCAACTTGCCTGTACTATCTCGATGACGTAGTCAGTTTCTCGCCTACGTTCTCCAGTCAGCTAAGTAGACTCTCGGCTACTCTGCGCATCCTTCGCAATGCAGGTCTTCAACTTAACTCTGCCAAATGGCGCTTCAGTCGCCGCGAGATCACTGTATTTGAGCCATCTTGTCGATGCTACAGGTATACGGCCTGACCCTGCCAAAGTTAGCGCCGTTGCCAACTCTCCGACACCTCGCTCTACTCAGGGATGTCCGTTCCGTTTTCGGCCTGTGTTCTTATTTTCGGCGGTTTGTCAACGATTTTGCAGCACTAGCAGGGCCCCTCACCTGCCGGCTTAAGAAAGACGCGACTTTTTCTTGGGGCCCTGCACAAGCATCCCCCTTCTCACAGCTGATTGGAATACTGACATCACCACCTGTGTTGGCTCACTTCGACGAATCTGCGCCCACAGAAGTCCGTACCGACGCCAGTGGCCATGGAATCGGAGCAGTACTAGCCCAACCTCAGCATGGTCAGGAATGCGTTATTGCTTATGCCAGTCACCTTCTTTCCTCGGCTGAGCAGAACTATTGGATCACAGAGCCAGAGTGTCTCGCTCTAGTTTGGGCCATCGCCAAGTTTCGCCCTTACCTCTACGGCCGACCCTTCACCGTCATTACTGACCACCATGATCTATGCTGGCTGTCTTCTCTCAAAGATCCCACTGGTCGCCTTGGTCGATGGGCACTGCGACTTCAAGAATACTCATACCGTCGTTTACAAGTCTGGCCGCTTGCACCAGGAAGCCGACTGCCTCTCCAGATACCCAGTAGATCCACTGGACGCTGCCCTGAGCGACTCCAGCCCGTGTGGTCTTTCCATCTCTCAACTCTTCAACATCGCTGCCGAACAACGCCTCGACGCGTCTCTACGCAATATCATCGAAAAATTGCACACCCACGCTCCTGATCCTTCCCTCCGCCTCCTTGTACTCTAAAACGACACGTTATATCGTCGCAGTTTACTCCCTGACGGTCCTGACCTGTTGTTAGTCATCCCGGCTCACCTCCGTTCCACTGTCCTGGCGCAGCTTCACGACGCACCAACGGCGGGCCATCTTGGTGTGTCACGTACATACGACCGCGCACACCGCCGTTTCTATTGGCCTGGAATGTCCCGCTCAGTGCGCCGTTACGTGGGCTCATGCGACCTTTGTCAGTGCCGAAAAAAGTTGACTCTGCCGCCTGCAGGCCATCTTCAGCCTCTGGACATTCCTTACGAGCTTTTTCAGCGCGTCGGCCTCGATTTACTTGGTCCGTTTCCCCTATCCGCTTCTGGGAACAAGTGGGTCGCCGTTGCCACAGATTATTCCACTCGGTTTGCCATTACGCGTGCACTTCGCACTAGCTGTGCCACCGACGTTGCAGACTTCTTGCTGCATAACGTCATACTCCAGCACGGAGCTCCTCGGTAACTGCTCACTGACCGCGGCAGACAGTTCCTGTCCAGGGTGATCGATGACATTCTAAGATCCTGCGCGACGCAACATAAACTGACCATCCATCCACAGACGAATAGCTTGACAGAACGCCTGAACCGCACCCTTACCGACATGTTGGCCATGTATGTGTCTGCTGACCACCACGACTGGGACGTTGCACTACCCTTCGTGACATTCGCGTACAACACTTCCAGGCATGAGACCGCTGGTTATTCGCCGTTTTTCCTCTTATACGGTCGAAACTCTACATTGCCCATGAGCACCCTGGTGCCTTCTTCTGGGTGCCCACCCACTGAATATGCTCAAGAGACTATTGCACGTGCCGACCATGCACGTAAAGTTGCTCGCACTCGATTTTCTGAGTCCCAAATCCACCAACAGTCTCGCTACAACAGCCACCGCAGGACCACCCACTTTGTCTCTGGATCGCTCGTTCTCCTGTGGTCCCCAGCATGACGCGTTGGCTTATCCGAAAAACTGCTCTTCCAGTACACCGGTCCTTATCGCGTGTGCCGCCAAGTGACTGATGTCACTTATGAAATTGCTCCACTGCTGCCTTCGTCATCCTCTGCTCCTCTCCGCAAGGACATTGTACACGTTGTCCGTCTCAAGCCCTATCGTGCCCCGGACACCCCTTAATACCTTGTGTGCTAGTTTAATTTTTTTTTCATGTACCCTTCGTTCACCTGCACCGAATCGGTGCTTTCGCCGCCGGGAGGTAGTGTTATAAGCCAGTTGAACGGCGGACAAAGAAGACGCTGAAGCATAGAGCCGACGAGACGAGGAAGAGGTGAAACTGTGGTTCGCCATCTTTGTTGTTGCTGGCCAACATTTAGTCTCCCTGTACATAGTGTAAATAAACCCCCTTTTCTGTAAATCTCCACGTAACAATATGACAAGTATTTTGCCTTAAGAATAAATTCCTTTCTTTCTCTTCTTTATTTTATTTTCTATTGCCGCTCGGTGATTGCGCGTGCATTGCGGACGCAGTGTGGGCTTTCATTATATATGTTATTGTACGGTTCTCTTTGGAGAACAAATATGTTTCTCGCTCTTCAAGCAGCATGTATCTCTCGTGTGTATTGCGCATATAGTTTTCCATCAGTAGGTCTTGCGAAACGCAGACGAAGAAACATACGTAACCTTCCTGCTTGCCGCTTCAAACATGTAAAGCATATCTGCCCCGTCCGGTCCATTGTACTCAGATTTAGGGGAAGTATTGTTATAGATAAAAAAAACAGTAAACTGCAGCGCGACATTTCATTCAAGTTTCCGCCTTGCTCGCGTAACAGAATGCGGAGTAATTGGTCATTTATTGCGGTCGGAGCTCGAGCGCACGAAAACGGTTTTAGTTAGCCATTCTATATGGTAATCTTTGGCCGTAAGCCGTACGTGGTATTTTTTTTTTCAGCCGATACTTCAAAAAAGAAATAAAAACGAAAATAAAGAAAGCCTGTGCAGTAGCCTAATTAGCGATTATATAGTGGATACGGTATTGCGCTGATAAACTGGAGCTCGCGGGTTCAGTCCAGGTCGCGGAATTCGATGGGAACGAAATATAAAAAGACTCGTGTACTTCATGGGTGCACGTTAAGGAACCCCAGGTGGTTAAAACTAAACCGGGTGCCTCCTAATCATATCGTGGTTTGGCACGTAAAACCACAAAAAATTGTTTAAATAAAAAAAAGCAGGTGGCTGCGTTCTTGAGCTTTTTTCTAAGGGTATAAACAAATTAAATTATTCTCGAGTCTGATTTCGGAGAAAAACATGTTACGCTTATCCTATATTTCATACATAAATGTAATGCCGTTCCCAAATGTATGACCGCTCAACTCAGCCGCTTGTATATTATGAACGGCTGCTTTGAGTTATCCGGTACACTATCATAACGACCATAATGAAGGAATAAAGGAACTGCATACCTCACATACACGTAAAGATATGTGTAGATGTGCTGCATTCGTTGTAGAAAATAAGTGCGGTACCACATGTGGCACCCAGTTTTAATGGGTTGCAAACATGATGACACCGTCAAAAATTTTCCCTGTCTCAATCAAGTTGGCAGATTTACAGGCTGCCCCAAAACGGGGCGTTTATATTGATTGACAGCTAGGAACTTGCTAAGCAGAACTTATTAATACCCGTGCGTTAATTCTCATCCTGATGGAGTGAAGTGCACTCCATCAGGATGTGTGCGAGGATGCCTGTGTTGTTTGGGCAAAATGTACAAATGTGCTCTTCGGTTTCTGGGTAGAATTTATTCATCAGGGCAGGGTGGGTAAGTGAACCCGCCTGAATGCGCCTGATGATTGTTGTTCGCTGCTCAGGGTGCTGTGCGGCTCGGGGAAGGTGCGCCGATCCTCCCTATACTCGGAGGTAATCTCTCTGTACGTGAGCACCGGGTTGGTGGTGTCGGCGTCTTGCCCTGCCCGGATGGTCATCGCTCAGGCATGGTAATCGGCTATAACGTTGCCGGCTACCTCTGTGTGGGCAGGCACCCATACGAGCTCTACGGCTCGCTCCGGAGCCCTTTTCTTCGTTAATATCGCGGCTGCCTCTGAGGAGATCACCCCTTTCCTGTAGCCGCCGTAAGCTGTTTTGAAGTCGGTAACCACTACCCTGGCCCCCGGTTGGACGAGCGCCAGGGCTATGGCCACTTTCTCTGCTGTCGCTGACTCTCTGGTGTTGAATGCAGCGCTGTTTATCAACCGTTCCCCGTCGGTTGCCACCGCCGCTGCTTTGCTGCTGCCCTTGACGAGGGACGCATCGACGTATAGGACTCCCTCCAACCGCGGCATTTTGGAATTAATCGCCTGAGTTCTGGCTTCGCTCCTGCCATCATTTTTCTCTTGCGTCATGTTTCGGGCTAAGGGCTTGGTGGTGATTGTCGTCATCCATTCAGTTGGGATGTACCTCTTGATTGTTGCTCTCTCCTTGCGCCACCCTATCTTCTCCATCACCACCCGGCCATGACTTGTCTGGCTCAGGCCGAGTCGCTGGTTAGACAGGTGGGCTTCTATGATTTCGTCGACTGTGTTGTGTGCCCCCATGGCTTGAAGTCGCTGGGTCGACGAATAGATGGGTAGGCCGAGGGCTTGCTTGGTGGCCTTTCTGATGATGGTATCGAGTGTATTCTTTTGAGTCCTATCTAGATTGAGATACGGGCCCGAATATGTTATCCTGGATGTTCGAGGCCCAGAATGACGTTATGCGTAGCATGAGGTGAAACTACGAACTCCGCGTTACACGTTTCACAACCCAAGCTAACTGCTGCACTGCACACACCTACAGGGTACAATAGTTCTCCACTTACTCCACGAAACACATTGGCACGGTCTCATGAAAACAGCACTTTTCGTCCCAGCAGGCGTTCGAATGCGTGAGTCATTACGTAAACCGTCGCTCCCGTGTCCACTAAGGCCATTGTTGAGACGCCGTCTACACGTACACAAACCTTATTTTGTAGCGTTAGCTACACTGGCCTAGCCAAGCCCGTTTCTCGCGGCACATCAAGAGCCGTGCTGCGCATGCGCAAGGATCAGTGATGTCACACGGCTTGCGCACCGGAGCCACCGGAGCCGGCACCTCTCGCGCACTCCGCCGCCGCCGCGCGCGACTCACCGCCGCCGGTCTGCGCATTCCAGAGGAGTGACGTCGTAGCCGTGGTAGACGCACTGGCGCCGGCGCGCGCTCGCTGTGCAGTCGCCGTCTGACACTGCGCTGGAGCCGCTGCGCTTCTGATTGGCGTTTGCCAGTGTGGTATAGCCATGGAAAAGGAGAGCGCAAATGCTGCTCAACAGCGCAGAAGAACGGAGAAGCTTGACTCATCGGATCCCGAAGTAGTTGCCTGGCAATTAGTGGTTGAGCGAGCCGTCTTTGTGGCAATAGAGAAGCAACGTGACGTTGAGCAAAAATAAATATACATGTGCCACATAATACGTATACCGCGTGTGTGTCATTGGAGCAGCAGCAAGCATGACAATCAAGCTAATCCTTGACAATCTAGACAAGCAGGAAAGCTAAGAATAATCAGCTGAACCTTTGCTAACGCTACGTATATCCTGGCATAGCCGAACTAAGCCACTGCAACTTTTTTTAAACATGCAAATTGGCGGAGGTATTTTAGTCTTAATTGAAGACTGTCCAGGGGCCTCACCTCCAACGGCTGCGCTGACTAGTTTTCCGGCGAAGGCGACGGGCAGCGGCGCCGGGGAGACGGGGACCGGCTTACGCGAGGTGCAGGTGGTGGTGTCAAGCTGCGATCGGAGGCTGATGAACGGTTTCGCAGTGTTCCAAGGGTCTCGTTGGATATACCGCGTGGATATGCACGCCGAACGCGTTGCTGGCCAGATCTTGTTGATCGGTCGTACATCGGCGGCTGGCGGCGTTGTGGGGCCACGTTGCAGTACCTGGCGATGTGGCCCTCGATACCACAGTTGCAGCACAAGGGCAGAGGACGCTCGATGACATGTCGCTTAAAGCGCTCAGCCGGCAGAGGTCGTCGAACAGGGTACAACACCTCAGTACGCTGAACAGGAGCCGTCCGCCTCTGTGCATCACGGCTGGAGTGAAAGCGTTGCCCATATCGCTGTTCTGATGGAAACGTCTCCGCATGTGGCCACGTCGTTCCAACCACATCGACGTCCGTGACACACACAGACGGTGGCAAAGTAGCGCATGGTGCTGCGGGCGCTGAGTGAGATACTGGGTACGTAGCCGGCGGTTGAACTGTGTTGTTCATTAATTCATTGTGTCGCCGCAGTTGTTCGCGTGCTATTTCCCGGATAGTAGAGGCAAGGTCGGTGGAAGGGCTCGTATCGACGCTGGCGACAATGGTCACGTTTGCCAGTCGTCCAAATTTTGGCGCAATACAACGTGTTATCAGCTCTCAAATGTACGGCAGTGACGCAAGACATCTGAGACGGACCTGAGGTCTTCTCTCCCTATCAGAAAATTGTAGACGTCGTCCGCCTTTCAGAAGATGTCCGACTCTGTTACGGGTTACTTTCTGTGAAGAGCGGGTTTACTTGGGCGCAAGCGATGGTCTTGAGCGCCAGCCAAGTTTCCGCTATCGCTAGGCGAACCCTCTCTTACCCCGTGTCCTACTACTGCCTGTGGCACGTACCCAAATCATACAAGACATTCACGCTTGTAACAATATATATATACATATAATATATATATATATATATATATATATATATTGTAGTGACAAATACCGGCGCCAGCAGAGGACGAAGAAGAAGACATTTTCTTGTTGTTGGTGCTCGCTCTCGCTCCGCTTGGCCGTTGCCTGTTTCTGGCCTTCATAAAAGCGCCAAGCGCATCTAACCTTGAACGCGTCTTATCAATTGGTGGAGCGTGCTGGTTCCCTCTTCATCCTGGAACTCCGTACCCGGACTCTACCCCCCGCCTCGGCAATGCCTGACGACGCGCCACAGCAGGGTGCTCCCGCACCACCGGTGGTCGCCTGCTCCGGCGTACCACGACAGCGAGACCCTGTCATTTTCAATGGCACCGACGAGCATGACGTCGAGGACTGGCTCACTTCGTATGAGCGGGTAAGGGCCCACAATAAATGGAATGACGGCGACAAGCTCAGCTACCGTCAACTTCTACCTGGCGGGCGTAGCACAGCTGTGGTTCCACAACCACGAAGCTGATATTGCCAACTGGTCCGCCTTTAAAGCGAGCTTCGCGGAAGTCTTCGGCCGACCCGCTGTTCGCAAGCTCCGCGCAGAACAGCGCTTACGCGGTCGCGCCCAACAATCCGGCGAGAACTTCACGTCCTACATCGAGGATATTGTGGACCTCTGCCGTCGCATCAACCCTGCGATGTCCGAAGCCGATAAAATCAGACACATCATGAAGGGGATCGAGGACGACGCCTTCCACATGCTCATAGCCAAAAATCCCCAAACTGTCACGGACGTGGTTCAGTACTGTCAGAGCTACGACGAGTTGCGGAAACAGCGCATTGCTACACGCCTCCCGAGCTCTGACACAGCCAACATGTCAGCGTTAACTGTAGGCTCCGTTTCTGCTGACACCACAATGCTCATGCGGCAGATACAGCAGTTTGTCCGAGAAGAAGTGGCGCGACAATTGTCGCTTGTTTCCTGCGTCCCAGACTCTGCGCAGGCGCTTACTCCGACGCTACGACAGGCCATAGAGGAGCAAATTTCTGAGGCTCTCCCAACCACCTACCAGCATCCGCCTGTTTCCGCTCCACTCACCTATGCTGAGGTCGCACGCCGCCAGTCACCAGCAATGCCACTCCGCACGGATCCTGTTCGACCAGCAAATACCTTCTACGCTGCGCGTGCGCCTGTCCACCCGAATCCGCCTCCTTTTCGCCGTCCCGCACCGCCGTCCACTAATCCTTGGCGCACCCAGGACAACAGGCCGATTTGCTACTTCTGTTGTCTACCTGGCCATGTCGCACGTTTCTGTCGTCGTCGTGACATCCGTACTAGTGCGGGCGAAGTAAATCAAGGCTACTTTCCTTCTGAGCCACCACACCCGATCTCCTCCCACTCAACGATGAACAGCTCTAACGATGAGCGCATCTAACCTTGAACGCGTCTTATCAATATATATATATATATATATGTGTGTGTGTGTGTGTGTGTGTGTGTGTGTGTGTGTGTGTGGTGTGTGCATGGTGTCGCAGCTATCACGCAGCACGATTTTAAAGAAGAGGAACAGCGTACAGTGGAGTAGCCGCCAGTAATTTTTTGTTCCTGAGATTTAATTAGCTAATTGTAATTCATTATCTAATTCGAGAAGTACTGTCTTAATTATTAAAGTGTCAATGAGAAAATTGTAGAGCAACATGAAGAACTCCCGATACAGCTTTCTGTTGCGCAATACGTCCCACATAAAAGTGTTTTTCTGAGCGTGAAAGCAGCCCGCGAATACACGCAGAATTGCCGCGCGACTGGTCGCTCGAGGCACTTTGCGTGTATTCGCGGGCTTCGGTTACATGTTTCGCCCGCGCTTTCATTCGCTGCTCGTGTTCGAGGCGCTCCGTTTTCGACGGCGGCAGATGGCCTGCTTGCTGAACAGCGATGCAAAGGCTGCAGTGCGGTTTCAAGACGGTTGCCGACGCCAACGGCTTTTTTCTTGGCGGCAACCTCAAGAAAGGGGAGCGTCGACTGCTTCCACACCGTTTGTGGTGTTGAACAAATTGTGGGCGGTGGTGTGACAGTGAAAGCCAAATGCGTGTCGGAGGTGTCCGACAAGATCGTATACGACATCGAGTTACAGGTACACACACAGTTCAGTTATTCATTCACTTTTATTTCTCTATGATGCTGACTGCATCGCGGTCATGCATGCTTGCAGAGATGTGGAGAATCAGTGATGATTGTGGTTGGTTTCTTGGGCGCTGGGCGCGAACACACGACTGCTCTCATTTTGGCTCCCAGGGAGTGGCATCAGCACTGTCGGAACAGAAAGAACACAGGCATTAGGCACCAATAAGCGAATAAAATCAATTAACGATGTAAGTACTACATATGTGCATAATGCCTTATATCATGCTGTATAAATATTTAATGTATATCATCCCTTATTCAATGCAGATATTATAGTCATGGCAACTCATTGCATTATTAAGCAAGGTATCTTTGCACTGGTCATGAGAAATCACACGTACAAACTGCTCCGCGAAATGAACCGAGATCACGGTAACCAGCGATTACCTTGGGACCAGCAGCACGAGCGCAAGAATTAGCATTACATGCCTCATCAAAGCAAATCTAGTTTCTCGTAGGGCGAAGGCCCCGCCGCAGCTAAAGTAAGCTC
The DNA here is from genome assembly GCF_013339745.2 of Dermacentor silvarum. Lineage (NCBI taxonomy): Eukaryota > Metazoa > Arthropoda > Arachnida > Ixodida > Ixodidae > Dermacentor > Dermacentor silvarum. The sequence goes on from NC_051155.1 coordinate 92,365,133, forward strand.
ACACCGATGGCCGGCTACTACACGAAACGGAGATTCTTGGCAGGAAGAGCGAAGCAGGAAGGATGTGCAAGGTGGCAATTACTTTAAAACATGCTTGGATATTATGAACCTAGAAAGCATGGCCAAGCAACAAACATAACACGCGCGTCTCGGGCAGCTGCTTTGCGATATGCCGCTTACCGACGCATGCGATGACCACAGATTGCATTAAATACGGATTGCCACCCCACAAAAGACAATTAACGTGCGGCCGCTTTTGTTGCCTGCACAACTGGGAACTTAAGTTGCAGCGTTTGTAAAAAGGATATAATTATCTTGAGCTCGTCTTTGCCGATCGCGAGTGAACGAACAGTACAATCAATTAAATTCGTGGGTTTTACGTGCCAAAAGCACGATATCATTATGAGGCACGCTGTAATGGAAGGTCTCAGGAATAAATTTGACCACCGGGGTTTCTCTAACGTGCACAAAAATCAAAGTACATGGTAAGAACTGTATTCTCGCATTTCGCCCCCATCAAAATGCGGCCGCCGTGGCCGGGAATCGAGCTCGCGTCGTCGAGCTTAGCGGCGGTACACGTATGCATTTACCGCTAAGCTAACACGATGGATGTCACTGTACGCTTCAACTACGCGATACGTCTAAACAAACGGCCATGCGCTGACAGGCACATTACTATTGCGTTTTTATCGAGCAGCCGTGATATTCCACGCGAATGCGAAAGTACGTCACTTACTTGACTCGGCGCACCGCCGTTATCCACGCTTGTCGTCTGTCCTTCTCGCACCCCCTCTCCGGAAAGCTGTAGGGCTTCACGGGCGATTTTCGACCTTTCGGGGCTCTTGTGGCAATCAACAACACAGCAGTATTGCGTGCCACTTTTCCTGGTTGATGAGGTCGCGCTCGCCGTTGCTAAAAGGACGCGCACGATCGCTCGCGTCGTAGAGAACACGGGTGCGCGCTGGCCCGGCGGCGACCTTCGACACTTCCATCCATCCGCCAGTGGAGTATTCGGCGCTGGTGCCGCGCGGGCAACCTTTAGGTTGCCTCGTCTATAGCTTCGCTCTAAAAATGTAGGACACTTAAGCCTGTAAGAGTAGAACGCAATAGCGTTATCGGGCTCCGTTCGCATCACATTTTTCTTTACGAGTCGGGTTCACTGCAACACACAACGTGGGAAAGCCATCTCACAAAGACCAAGCTTACACTGAACCCCTTAAAGTCGGCTTCACATTTAAACACAAATGCATTGCTGAGAAGTCATTTTTGCAGGAGCAATTTAAGCCGTCTTACATCAAAATGTGAAGACCCTAGGACCTTTTTTTGTTATTTTATGAATTGTTAGCCGTTGCCCTGAGGCGCGCGCGTGTCCAAAATTTAGAAAGACTTGGATTTCAACATTCCCTCAATGTTACCTACAACCGAAGTAGAGCGAAACACCATCAGAATTGGAGGACGCTTAAGCTTCGCCTTTAAGAGTGGAACGCGATAGCCCTCAGAGATCCCTGGCTGCTTATCGGGCTTTTTTTCTCGTATATTGAAATTACAATCGCACGCTATCACGTCTTAAAGTTGTGTTTAAGTCGTACTTTACGGTTTTTCCGACGGATTTTACTTTGAGAAATTAAATTTTTGTTCACTAACACATTGCACCACGCGAAGGGCCTGTGTGGTCGGTGTACGATGAAGGGTGCCGACAGACGCTAGCCAGGGGGGTGAATCTTCCTATACCTCCCATTGGCGGTTTTATAGCAGACGCTCAGTCGACGCTAGCGCCAAGGCGCACTCCAGTTAGGCCCTAGCGGATGGATGACGGTACTATGGTGGCGAAAAAAAGAAAAAAAGAAAGAAAAGCGGCGCGATCTTTTTACCCTCCCCCTTTCGCTATAGCACTTTTTCTTTCTTTTTTTATGATAACGTTGTTCCGCTCTCTTGTCCTTTCCCTCTTGACTTTCCTATTCCTCCTCGCAAGCCTCGCCTCACCCTCCCCTCTTGCCCCGCGGAATGCTCTTTTTTTTTAATTTCTTTAGCTGTCCGCGGCGCGCTTTTTTTTTTTTTTTGTCGCGGGCGTTATCAGACGCACCGCCGGACCGAAGCGCGCGTTCCGCGCTCCTCCCCTGTCCGGCCGTGCCATTCGTGCATTCGTGCTGCGTGCTTGTGCACAGTGGATTATTTTTGCGTTTTCATGCACGCAGTCCCGTTCATTATTAGTATCAAGCAAGCATGTGCCCAAATTATATTAAAAATAATTACACTTACAACACAACAGTTCTGTGGACTCAGTTTATTGTGTTCGTTTGCGAAAACCAGAATTGGAGCAGACAGTGCAACACACTACAGAATGCAACAAACGCGGATGCTGTTTATTGTACGGACATGTAAAAACATTTATAGTAATTGCTCTAATGGCCAATGCGCAGGATAGTTTCTCATATATGCACTGAGTCGTTGCAAAAGGCTGGACGTCGTGCGAGACATAACGATGGCCTAAGTGCCAAAATTCCCTGGCAATGAAAAAAAGAATGAATACATGCAAGGTACTATATAATGAATAATCAAGTAAACATTGTTTTTTAACAACCACACCGAACGCAGCAGAAAACAAGTTACATACAAGTTCAGATATTGCACAAAAGTATTTGTTTTTCTAACGATCACACTAAACGCATCAAAAAACACGTTAGATACAAGCTAACACATTGCACAGAAATACTTGAAACGGCAAAACGCAACCAAAGCGCACACCTGACAGAATAAAAGGATTAATCTATTTATAAGAGAAAAACACTATTCTGCACTTAACAACCTAAGTGCTAGCGGTAAGGAGGAGCAGCAGTAGTCGCTTTTTTGTAGCAACACACTGAAAACATTTGCACACAAACTAGAAAACACTGAGCAATTGTGTACATTAAATACTTTCAATTCTGAAGCGTTCCAGAAAAAGCGTTTTAATACATACTCATGAAGGTAGTTCGCGGTGTTTTTCCACCGGCAATCATGGACATAATAGAAACATAATAGGATGTTGCCAGGCAATGTCTATGCAAATAAAATTGTGAAATGGACGGAATGCTCGGGACAGAGAAAAAGATTTCCTACTATAAACTGCAGTGGCTCAAACTAGAAGGTGTTCTGCTGCTAAGCATCAGTTCAGCTGTTACTGGAACAATGCAAAGTTGAGCAAAATGCAAAAGTATGTGCTCCTGCATCAAGTCTTCCTGGTAGGTGGGACGCTCTGGATTTGAGATGCTGAGCACGGCGTCGAGGATTAACCCCAAACTACGACGGCCACATAACATTGGCGGGATACAAAAAATGATTGTGTACTTGTATTTAGGAGCACAGTAAAGATCAGCAGGAGGTATAAATCATTCCAGGGGCTGCCACTACAGCATACAATTGTATCATGGCACATAAACAATAGCATTTCATAACTCTGCCCTTCTGTATTTACTACAGACGTTCCTTAAAAACCTCTGTCCATATAGATCATTGAACATTTATCGGGTGTATTTCACATGAACGTAATATATCTAACACAGAAAAATTCACTGTATTAGCCACTGCAGTGCTTCGAAAGCATTAGTGTGGGTAAAGTTATTAGGTGGGTGCACTAAATGTATTCCATAGGGAATATCAACCAAAATTAGTTTTGTAGCTCTTGCAGTTTCCTTTTCGCTGCCGATTTTTTTCCCACTGCTTTCGTAGCACTCTATTTATGTGCCTTATGTGAATCAGCAGCCTTGCATGGCAAAACTGTTGAAGGAAGTCAGCGTGACAGCTCCTGGAGCAAAAGAGCGCCTGAGACAAGCTTTCGCGCAGTTTCTCCCCCAGCACACTTGCGACACCAGGCAAATGAGCTACAACACCAATAATATCCAGGAAATCTTTTTCTGTGTCCTTTACTGCGACAAAGAGACGTGCGGAAGGCTGTGTCAGGTCAGCAAAGAGTCCCCCTGGCTTACCATGAGCCTGAAGCATAGCCATAAACTGATGGAAACCTACTAATTCCTCCTCCTCGTGTCTTAAAAAACGCCCACAAACACAGTCTGCAGGACGTTTCTTAAGGAATTGCTGCACGAGGTGACTCGTGAAGCAGTACAATGCATTCTGCTCCTCGATGTCTAGGAAGTCACCACCTGATGTGTCGCAGGAACTTGGCACCTGTGCCTCTTTAGCAATGAGTGGTGGTGCAGTAGAACTACCACTCATCACTTTTGCCAATAAGGAGGTGTTCCCAATTTCACAGTTCCCGCGAGACACCAGATTGCTTAGCTTCCCAAAAGAAATGTGTTTCAGACCAGCAATAAACTGAAATACATTTGGATGTTCATTACAACCATGCTTCCTTCTCACGGTGCCAAAAAGGTTCTCAAGAGGGTCCTGCTGCCAATGGCGTGTCAGGAGACAAGTGAATCCAAAATTTTGGGAGAGGTCTTCCCATAGTAGAAGGATAACCTGAATGGTGACAAGTCAGCCACGAATTGTGTGAGGCTGTCTGGGGCTGTCAAATCTCCAGCATTTGATCCATTTGGCTGCCTCCTGCAAAAACTCCACATGACCAGAGTAAGCAGTGATGGCGTGGTCCATCTTGCCAGGCCTGGCAGTGGTGTTTTTGCTGTTGAGACAGTCAAATAGTTTCTCAATTCTATCAATGAACTCTGCTGTAGACCTGGCAGTCCCATCCATTTTCCCCAGAGCAATAATGTCTGTCAATGCCACCGACACTGACTCGCTCAGTGCTTCAATGGCAAACTTTACCTTCATACTGTTAAAAGGCCTCCTGTAAATATGGTCATCTGTCAGTTTTCTTGCCAATTTCATTCTAATTGGGTCAGAGCTCTTGTACAACTCCACGATGTGTTTCCATTCAATAGTGTCTGTGCCAATGATAAGTTTGTGAGGGGCACGCAGGTTATTTCTGGTGCACTTTATAAGGTGCGGAGTGCCAAACAGAAAATAAACTTTGTGACCGCCCACTTCGAAGAATGGTTCATTTGGAGTTACGTTTAGCTGCTCTGAAAGTGTGACATTACTTGTACCCTGATCACACAAAACTGCCTTAACAAACAAATCAATTTTTCTGAGCTGTTCAATTAAAGCAAATAGCAGCCTCCTAATGTCAGGAGGATACATTTTCGTTTTTGCCACAGCAAACGCCAAAGGCTGCACCCATGGTTTTGAAATTCCGGATAAGAAAACAACAAAGGCTTGGTTTGCCACACTTGGTGTCCTTTCAGTCCCATTGTCTGAAAAGCCCATGACAATGTCGTTTTTGGTGTCGTACTGCAAGTTTTGTCGCAGAGACATTTCATCAAACATGATGACGCAGACCCGAGCCAATAAATGCCAATCAGTGGTTGCGTCTTTAAGTACATCCAGTACGTTAGGAATAATTCCGGTTGTCATGGGCACTTCAGACAGCCACTTCCGAAAGGACCTCGAGCTTGGCAAAGCAAGCACTTTGGAAAGGTGTCTGTAGGCCATCGGGCTATGAAAGAATGTACCGAGGGCAAACTCTTTCATTTCGTGTGGCCACCTACTTCCTTTCAATTTCCGACTATGGAGCGAGACCTGATTCCTCAGGAGCTTAAAAAACTCCGGAGTCAGACACGACCTTAGGGTTTCCATGGCATCCCTCTTGTTAACCTTGCGAGGACTCTTACGCATCTGCAACCGTGACAATGCTTTCCGGTACCTGAGAGCCTCCGCCTTCCACTTCTTCACAATCCTCCCCGTTTGAGGCGAAAAAAGCTTTTTTTCCCGCCCTTTCTCTGAAGGTGTTCCTGCAACAGAAATGCATCACTGTTATTAACACCAAATATGTAGCTGTCAAAACATGACTTAATTGCACTAAAGAGGTATTACGAGTCTCGCTCAACTTTAAGCTAACCTTACAAAATCACGTGTCAAAAGCAAATGTGAGAAGGGAAAAATGCGTTGATAACTGATGTTGTGGTAGTCTAGGAGTATTTTACAGGTGCAAAATAAACTCAAGGAAGACTGCACTGCATGGGCTACAATAATGAGGAGCTCGTATTAAATTACCGATGATGTTTGTCTGAGAAACTGCATCTCCCGCACATAATGTATGGAAGGGATTAAACTTACGTTTTCTGCGTCGATGGCGTCCTGGGGAGGGGGCAGGTGTACTGGTAGATGCTGCAGGTGTAAAACGAAAATTAGAACAGATCATGAAAAGGTTTTTTTCTTTTCAAAACAGTCTTTGAACCAATGCTTTTTCTATCTGTGGCAGAAAACGGCAGAGAAACAGCATTGGTTGGTTGTACTAGATGTATTTAGTACACTGCGTTGACATTCAGTCTTGTTTTTCAGGCGAATCAGCAGGTATATAAGTATTTGAAAAACCAGAAACGACGAAGTCAGACAGAAGCAGTACAAGTGCCAGTGCCTCGTACTGCTTCTGTTCATAAGCTGGGACACATTTTTTTAAGACCCTAGATTTTCGTTTGTAAGGATGTGTCATAACGTTTGCACACGCAATGTCTTGTTTTGTGGATGCCGAGTGTGAAAAGTCTGAAACGTTTACTTATGTTGTACAATGCGCTGCAACAATGGGCCTACCTCTGCGTAACCCGGATGGTCCTGGCTCGGGTGTCATGTCCTGCAGGTGCTCAGGGTGGACAGCAACATCTGGGGAAAAAAAGTAATGAAAAAAGCTCAATTCTTGTGTCACGGCTCTAAATGTAAGACCCCTACTGGCTTGTTTTGTGGATGCCGAGTGTCAAAAGTCTGAAACGTTTACTTATGTTGTACAATGCGCTGCAACAATGGGCCTACCTCTGCGTAACCCGGATGGTCCTGGCTCGGGTGTCATGTCCTGCAGGTGCTCAGGGTGGACAGCAACATCTGGGGAAAAAAAGTAATGAAAAAGCTCAATTCTTGTGTCACGGCTCTAAATGTAAGACCCCTACTGGCTTGTTTTGTGGATGCCGAGTGTCAAAAGTCTGAAACGTTTACTTATGTTGTACAATGCGCTGCAACAATGGGCCTACCTCTGCGTAACCCGGATGGTCCTGGCTCGGGTGTCATGTCCTGCAGGTGCTCAGGGTGGACAGCAACATCTGGGGAAAAAAAGTAATGAAAAAGCTCAATTCTTGTGTCACGGCTCTAAATGTAAGACCCCTACTGGCTTGTTTTGTGGATGCCGAGTGTCAAAAGTCTGAAACAGTTTACTTATGTTGTACAATGCGCTGCAACAATGGGCCTACCTCTGCGTAACCCGGATGGTCCTGGCTCGGGTGTCATGTCCTGCAGGTGCTCAGGGTGGACAGCAACATCTGGGGAAAAAAAGTAATGAAAAAGCTCAATTCTTGTGTCACGGCTCTAAATGTAAGACCCCTACAGGCTTGTTTTGTGGATGCCGAGTGTCAAAAGTCTGAAACAGTTACTTATGTTGTACAATGCGCTGCAACAATGGGCCTACCTCTGCGTAACCCGGATGGTCCTGGCTCGGGTGTCATGTCCTGCAGATGCTCAGGGTGGACAGCAACATCTGGGGAAAAAAAGTAATGAAAAAGCTCAATTCTTGTGTCACGGCTCTAAATGTAAGACCCCTACTGGCTTGTTTTGTGGATGCCGAGTGTCAAAAGTCTGAAACATTTACTTATGTTGTACAATGCGCTGCAAGAATGGGCCTACCTCTGCGTAACCCGGATGGTCCTGGCTCGGGTGTCATGTCCTGCAGGTGCTCAGGGTGGACAGCAACATCTGGGGAAAAAAAGTAATGAAAAAGCTCAATTCTTGTGTCACGGCTCTAAATGTAAGACCCCTACTGGCTTGTTTTGTGGATGCCGAGTGTCAAAAGTCTGAAACATTTACTTATGTTGTACAATGCGCTGCAACAATGGGCCTACCTCTGCGTAACCCGGATGGTCCTGGCTCGGGTGTCATGTCCTGCAGGTGCTCAGGGTGGACAGCAACATCTGGGGAAAAAAGTAATGAAAAAGCTCAATTCTTGTGTCACGGCTCTAAATGTAAGACCCCTACAGGCTTGTTTTGTGGATGCCGAGTGTCAAAAGTCTGAAACATTTACTTATGTTGTACAATGCGCTGCAACAATGGGCCTACCTCTGCGTAACCCGGATGGTCCTGGCTCGGGTGTCATGTCCTGCAGGTGCTCAGGGTGGACAGCAACATCTGGGGAAAAAAAGTAATGAAAAAGCTCAATTCTTGTGTCACGGCTCTAAATGTAAGACCCCTACTGGCTTGTTTTGTGGATGCCGAGTGTCAAAAGTCTGAAACATTTACTTATGTTGTACAATGCGCTGCAACAATGGGCCTACCTCTGCGTAACCCGGATGGTCCTGGCTCGGGTGTCATGTCCTGCAGGTGCTCAGGGTGGACAGCAACATCTGGGGAAAAAAAGTAATGAAAAAGCTCAATTCTTGTGTCACGGCTCTAAATGTAAGACCCCTACTGGCTTGTTTTGTGGATGCCGAGTGTCAAAAGTCTGAAACATTTACTTATGTTGTACAATGCGCTGCAACAATGGGCCTACCTCTGCGTAACCCGGATGGTCCTGGCTCGGGTGTCATGTCCTGCAGGTGCTCAGGGTGGACAGCAACATCTGGGGAAAAGAAAGTAATGAAAAAGCTCAATTTTTGTGTCACGGCTCTAAATGTAAGACCCCTACAGGCTTGTTTTGTGGATGCCGAGTGTCAAAAGTCTGAAACATTTACTTATGTTGTACAATGCGCTGCAACAATGGGCCTACCTCTGCGTAACCCGGATGGTCCTGGCTCGGGTGTCATGTCCTGCAGGTGCTCAGGGTGGACAGCAACATCTGGGGAAAAGAAAGTAATGAAAAAGCTCAATTTTTATGTCACGGCTCTAAATGTAAGACCCCTACTGGCTTGTTTTGTGGATGCCGAGTGTCAAAAGTCTGAAACATTTACTTATGTTGTACAATGCGCTGCAACAATGGGCCTACCTCTGCGTAACCCGGATGGTCCTGGCTCGGGTGTCATGTCCTGCAGGTGCTCAGGGTGGACAGCAACATCTGGGGAAAAGAAAGTAATGAAAAAGCTCAATTTTTATGTCACGGCTCTAAATGTAAGACCCCTACTGGCTTGTTTTGTGGATGCCGAGTGTCAAAAGTCTGAAACATTTACTTATGTTGTACAATGCGCTGCAACAATGGGCCTACCTCTGCGTAACCCGGATGGTCCTGGCTCGGGTGTCATGTCCTGCAGGTGCTCAGGGTGGACAGCAACATCTGGGGAAAAGAAAGTAATGAAAAAGCTCAATTTTTATGTCACGGCTCTAAATGTAAGACCCCTACTGGCTTGTTTTGTGGATGCCGAGTGTCAAAAGTCTGCCGAGTGTCAAAAGTAATGAAAAAGCTCAATTATTGTGCCACGGCCTTTCATACAAGTTGCATAAGCAACAGCAAGGAAGGGGAAATGGCGCCGGTAGGTGCAGAATTTCCACGTCACTTTGCCAAAATAATAGCAGAAGTGAACGACTTGCCTTGTGTGTAAATCAAATAGTGACAAGCTCTGCAATTAGAGCACATGAGTTACTTTCCGAATGTTGATTGTCAATTTTTCAAATACGCTCTTTCTTTTTAAACAGTTATGCTAGAGCATTTCATGCATAGGTAATGCACAGCTACCTTCGTGATGTGCAAGCGCACTGGGTGAAGATGAATGTGTTTGCACAGGGATAACTCTACTACATGAAAAGAAATTGAATGACTTTTTAACGTAAAAGTTTATTTCTGCAAAGGTCATAGCACACTTGTGTTTTTTTAAGGCTTCAAAAGTGACGATTGCACATTTGCCACAGAGTAAATTACAAAATAGGTGCAGTTGTCGCAGCAAGCACGCACTTTTTTTCCCATTTGGTGAAGTAAGAGTGCTGCGAGTGAAGTGTCAGCTAAAGCTTGTACAGTCTATGTAAGCTAGTTTTAATCTGGTAGTTTTACTTACTTTCTGACCCGGGAAGGTCATCTGGCGACTTCACGGATGGCACGGCTGACCACACGAGCCTGCTTCTTGCTGAGTCCATAAAATCCACCTCCGTGAAGTGCACCGAGCATATCCTGCGGTTGTTGACCTTTTCTCTGGGCCAACCCATTAGGTCCATCCTTCCAGCGTAGGTTAAAAACGCTTCCATCCTGAAGAACAGTGAAGATCATAAATTATAACATCGCAGTTGGAACATACAAAACAGAACTCGTTTCGCATCGCGGCAGAGTACTAGTTGTGATATGTCAACGTTAATTCTCAGAAACGCATTTTTAAACGATCGCGACCAATTAGGTAGAAATAAGTGCAAAGCGCACGCCTACACACGTGTTCCTTGCGATACGCACAGGTGGTACTATATTTATCAGGAGCTTTATGTTCGCTGCTTGTTGGCATAACGATTTACTGCATCGTTGTGGTCTTTTCAAACCAGCCAACCGCTGCCTCACCACCGGACAGCCATGTACGACTGCGCACAATTACTATCACAAATAAAAACCGGGAAGTAAACAGCACAGTGCTCACCTGTTGTCTTTAGGGATGAGGTAGAATTTCACGTCGCATGGCTCACTTCGTCTTGATGTGTTCGTACACCACTGAACCACACACGAACAGCGACAGCTACGACACATGGCGGAAAAAAAGACGACAAACGTACAACGGTGGGTTACCGCACGGACCACACTGCTAGCACGGAAGGCGAAAAACTGACCGTATAATGCCAGAAAAAAAATTCTGCCGTTTGGCCGTTATCAGCACGGCCGACGACGAGCGCGGGCCGCGCCGCCGATAGTTGAAGGCGAGAGAGAAACGACAAAGTTGAGAGAGGGTTGACAAGAAAAAAAAAGGAAAAGCGATTTTGGTTCCGCATCCATCTCATGGATGGCGCTGCAATTCGCGTGGACAAAAAACCAGCGGAGTTTCCGGGGCCTGCGCTAGCCGCGTCTATACCGAGGTGACTCGGAGCCGGTCAAGTGCCGACAGACGCTAGCCGCGTCTATACCGAGGTGACTCGGAGCCGAGTTGACCGAACGAATGCGAACCTTTATTAGACAACACCATATATATAGAACGCATGGCGCGTAGCGCCCTCTGCACGGATCACCCCGAGATATGCACACAAGAAACACCAAACACTTCACAAGTCAAGTCTTCTCGGACACTCGACGCCTGAACCTGGTGACCCTCATTCCGCAATCATTGGAGAGTTGTGGTGTTGCTGTTGCCGTGGCGTCTGGACCGTGGTCCGCTCTGCGTATTCTTCGCGGTTTTCACTCTGAGCTGGCTCGTCGTTGGATCTGAATAGGACACTAGATGCATCCTATTACGCAGAAGCACTGCGTTGGGTGTTTCCACGACGTACGAGCGGGGCTTGGAGGTTGGCTGAGAACGCACGCCGTATCCTTGATGTCTTGAACCCACACCGTATCTCCCGGCTGCAGCGGAGGAAAGGCGGTCGCGGCATGACGGTGATCGAAGTCTTTCTTCTGTGGCCTTCTCACCTCTTCGTCTTGGCACTTATCATCTGGCGCAGGCCACTTCGCTTTCAGGTGGTCCACTGCCTTGGGAAGCCGGGTTCGCAAGCTGCGACCAAACAGTAGCTGCGCTGGCCTGAACCCTGTGAGGCCTGCAATGTCTCTGTCTGACAGAAGAGCCAGAAAAGAATCCCCTGCTTTCTCAAACAATTCTTTGATTGTACGCAGCATCCTTTCAACTTCCCCGTTTGACTGCGGGTAGTATGGACTTGAGGTGATATGTTGAAAGCCACAGCGCTTCGCAAAAGCTGCGAAGGCATGTGAAGCAAATTGTTGTCCATTATCACTTCGTACTACTGCGGGAATGCCAAAATGAGCAAAAATGCTTTTGGCTGCATTGATGACCGCTTTAGAGTTTGTGGTTCGCATGTAGATGATTTCAGGGTATCCAGAACGATAATCAACTACTAGTAGGTAGTTGTGTCCCTTGTAACTAAACAAGTCCATTCCTACTTCTTGCCACGGTTGCGCTGGAGCCTTCGTTACCACCAATGGCTCACTTCTTTGCGCTCGTGTGACTGCACACTGTCTGCAGCGAGTGATTCTGTCCCGTATTTGCTGTGAAAGTCCGTACCACCACACGGAATCATGGGCCCTTGGGCGGCATCGGTTAATTCCCTGGTGGCTTTCATTTATTATTTGGAGCCTATCATTTTACAGCGAAGCCGAGATGACAAAGCGATTACCCTTTAGCAGGACGCCGTTGCACAAAGGAGACCACCTCGATGGCACCAATACTTCTTGATGTGCTCCTGAAGCCTGTCTCGACGACGCCAGCCCTGAGTGCAGTATTTGACGAGCTGGTTGCATTCCCAGTTCAGTTCTTCGTGTCTGCGAACATCATCTAAAGTAACCAACTTCGTGTCTGTTGCCGTAGCAATTTGAAATTCACCAAAATCCTCTACCACATCCACCGGAGAGATGCCGGGCTTCTCATCCGTAGCCCTTGTAATAGTATCCGCAGTGGCTAGCTGTTTGGCAGGAACGTAGACCACGCTGAATTGGTAGCGTATAGCTTTGATGCGAAGAGAGAGAGAGAGAATAAACTTTATTGTACGAAGAGTGGTTGGTGGGGTTATTCTCGGGTGGAGCCCTCTTGTAGAGCCCCACTGGCCGCGGCGGCTCGCCGGGCCTGGTCCAGGGTCGCCAGTTGGCTTCCCAGTGCCAGCTCGGAAAGTAGTGCCTCCCAAGACCACGTTGTGAGTGTCTGTGATGAGCTCACCAGCCTGGATACTGCCTCGGCTGGGCGTTCCGTACACTGGTATGTAATGTGTGTCAGTGTGGCTGTGTGGTCGTTGCACCAGGGGCATACACTGGTTGTGTATACCTCTGAAAACATCGCGTGCAACCTTGATATGTGCGGGTAAGTGTTGGTTTGAAGGCGGCGCCAGTCCCTGGCTTGTTGGCTGCTTAACTTGGGATGTGGAGGAGCGTATTTTGGTCTGGTCAGGCGTTCGTCCTCCAAAATCTGCCTGCTCGTGATGGGATCTTCATGGTGGTTTGTGAGAGGCCTCGAAGAGTCTTCTATGGCTCGGCCAGCAAGTCCGCGAGCTACACAGTCGGCCTCCTCGTTGCCTTCGAGGCCTGTGTGCCCTGGGCACCAGACGATCCCATGGTCCTCAGTCAGCATGTGGCCCAGGATATCGGTGACGCACCTGGGAAGTGTGCCTCTAACATATAACCGACAGGCGGCCTGTGAATCCGTAAGGATATATGCGGAGCGACCTCTTCGTTCTGCTTCTTTGATTGCGAGGGCTATGGCTGCTGCCTCTGCGGTGGCGCTTGATCTGGTGCGTATAGATGCGCAGGCCACCACTTTCTTTTCGTTAGCTACTGCCGTTGCGTATGCCGGTTGTCTGGGGCCTTGTGGCGTTGTGGAGTAAAGGCTAGCATCGGTGAAATAGGTATCAGGATCGTTCCTTCTCTGGAGGAGTTTTCGTGCTCGTGCTTGCCGGCGCTTTTGGTTGTATAGCGGATGCATGTTTTTGGGGACCGGTTCCACGATGATGCGAGCCCGTAGGTGCATCGGTAAGATGACTGTGTCGTACTCCGCAGTATTGGGGGGTGAGCGGGTATCCCAATCTTTGCAGTAGTTTTCTGCCCTGGTGTGTGGTGTTGAGTCGTTCTCTCTGTGCGATTAGCGTTGCGGCTGCCAGTTCTTCATATGTGTTATTTATGCCTATCGACATGAGCCTGTCTGTGCACGTGCAATTCGGAAGTTGGAGTGCAGCTTTGTATGCGATTCTTATGAGCTTGTCGATGTTTTCTATTTCGGTCTTGCGTGTAGCTTGGAAGGGCAGAGCGAAGGTGATTCGGGTGAGGACGAAGGCCTGTACGAGGCGTAATGTCTCGCCTTCTGTCATCCCATCTTTACTTCTTGCTATTCTAGCTATGAGGGTTGTAATACTTTTTACGGTGTGTTTGAGTTAGTCTATTGCCGTCTTTACGCTGTTATTTTCTTGTATGTGCATGCCCAGGATTCGTGCTACCGGGGTTCTGTTGATGCATTGTCCGGCAATCGTCAGGTGAAGTCGGGGTGCACGGTTGGACTGGGTGCGCGGTGGTCTTATCTGCAGGTATTCCGATTCTTGGGGGGCGCAGGTCATACCTGCCGCCTGAAGGTAGCTTTGATGCGAAACCTTTGAATACGGGAGGGGGGCGGGCATCTTGTTCATGTCAGCATATCCAAGTAGTGTTACCAACGGCTGATCGGTTGCTACCATGAAGTTTAGGCCACGCACGTATTGGTCAAAGCGGTGCACTGCCCTTGCTACCACCAGCGCCTCTTTCTCTGTTTGGCTGTAGCGCTGTTCTGCTTCAGTAAGCGACCTGGATGCGAACGCTACCGCGCGTCGCTCGCCCGATGGTTGTTCCTGCAGAAGAACAGTTCCCAATCCAAATGAGCTCGCGTTGGGATGATACCTTGCGAGGAACAAGTTCGAGGGGAGCATCGCCTTTACCTTATTAAAAGCGCTCTCTTGAAGCGCTCGGTCCCCATTGCCATGCATATTGCTTGCCTAGCAAGGTGCGAATAGGGACGGTTTCTTGCGAAAGGTGGGCAGGAAGCGACCAATATGATTAGTCATGCCGAGGAATCGCCTAACCCCAGCAACGTCCTTGGGTGGCTCGAAGTTACGCAGTGCTTCGAGTTTGCTGGGATTTAGCGAGTTGCCGTTGGCGTCAATGATAACACCCAGAAGCTCTACTTTTTCTTGACGGAAGCAGCATTTTGACTTCTTGAGTTCAACTCCGGGTCTCCCCAGACGTTGAAGAACCTCCACATGTCGCTTGTCACGCTCTTCTCGGTCTTTGCCAAAAACCAGGTTGTAATCTATCATGTTGACGACGTTTGGTTGCCCCTCCAGAAATTGAGACATTTCTCCCTGAAAATACTCCGATACTGAAGTCAGGCCGAATGGTTGACGACAGTAGTAGTAGCCTCCAAATGGTGTGATAAATGTGGTATACTCTTAGCATTCTTGGGACAATCGCACTTGGTGAAATCCTGCTGTCGCGTCCAGCTTCGAGAACACCTTGGCGTCGCCCAGTTTCCCGAGCACCCAATCAACCGTTGGAAGCAGATGCCTTTCACGGAGAACTTCTTTGTTGAGCTTTGTTAAGTCCACACATATTCGGATGTCGCCTGATGCCTTTGGTACTGCGACCAGACCGGCACACTATGGCGTCGGTTTCGTAATCCGTCGGATGACACCTTGTTTTTCCATCTGGTCTAGCTCCTGCTTTACCTGGTTGTACAGAGGAATGAGAATTCTGCGAGGTACACTGAGAGCAAATGGCCTGGTATTTGGCTTGAGTCGAATAGTGTACTAACATATGGGGCAGAAACTTGGAGGTTAACAAAGAAGCTCGAGAACAAGTTAAGAACCACACCGATGGAACGAAACATTTTAGGCCTAACGTTAAGAGACAGGAAGAAAGCAGTGTGGTTTAGAGAACAAACGAGAATAGTCGACATTCTAGTTGACATTATGCGGAAAAATCGAGCTGGGTAGGCCATGTGATGTGTAGCATGGATAACCGGTCGACCATTAGACTTACGGAATGGATACCAAGAGAAGGGAAGCGCATTCGAGGACGGCACAAAACTAAGTGAGGTGATGAAGTTGGAAAAGTTGCAGGCGCAAGTTGGAATCAGCTAGCGCAAGGCAGGGGTAATTGGAGATAACAGGGAGAGGCCTTCGTCCTGCAGTGGACATAAATATAGGTTGATGATGAATAGCGTACTCCTCCGCTACGGTACCCAGCCCTTCTAAGATGTCCTGGCCAGAGGTTGCATTGCATGCAGAGCTGGCTTGACGTACACTGACTGTACGCAAGGCTAGTTCTTCCACTCCAACGTAGCTGCGAATTGGCCTGTTACTTTCAATTTCCTCGACCGGTGAAATGATCCTCCGGTTTTCGACTCGCGACGGTAGTCCCGAAAAAGTGCTTGCAAGCACGGCAACTTCCGCTCCTGAGTCGACCTTGAACTTGAGTGGGACTCCATTCACGTGGACTCAAACAAACTTAGCCTTTCCCTCATGACTGGCCTTGACAGCATTCATCTCGATGGCATGTAAGTGTCGGCTTTGCGATCGTTGCTTGACTAAGCAAACTGCTTCGAAGTTTCCTTTTTTTTTGCAAAAACTTGCAAACAGCTTTGTTGGCAGGACAAAATTTCTGCTGATGCTGTTCTCGCACGCAGAAACGACACGATCTGTGCGCGCCGGCGAGGAGCGTTTCTCTCACTTAAATAAAGTTGTTTCTCTGTCTTTTGATACCGACGCTTGATTACGTGACTGCCTTCTCTCTGGGCTGTGTTTTGCTGCATCAGTGGTGACTGCCCCAGATAACTGGCTTCCTTGTGCACGTTTTTCTCGTTCAGCATCTTCATGCAGCCGTGCATGCAGGATCGCTTTATTAAGCGTCAAGTCGGCAGTGCGGCAGAGTTGTTCCGATAACCTACTGTTCAACAAACGAACGATAAATCGGTCTCCAACGAGCCTGTCCTCGACGAACGCGGATCCGTAGTTGCATCTTTTTACCATGTTTCGCAACGCGGAATAAAATATTTGTCAGCCCTTTCACTGGGGAGATGGAACACCAGCGAAGCGGTACTATGGTGGGAATTATATATATTTCCAACTATGACTATTAAGATGTGATGGTGTCATTGGTTATTTGAACTATTAAGCAATGAGGAAATATATATATATATATATATATATATATATATATATATATATATATATACGATCCGGTGGTTTTCTTTTATTTAGTGATTACAGGGACCCTGTCCTTCATATGGTCACTACGGTACACAACCATAGGGTGTACGGTAAAGGTTGGCACGTTCTTCATAAACACGTCACCAACGGCGCGCGTGTTCGATGCGAACACGGGCAAAATGCTGCCGCCGTCGACAACATTTCTGCGCGTTGCTGGTGCTGCTCTCCTCCCTCCCTCCCGTCCCCCCACGGCCTTTCGCACGACGGAAGAAATCGCGTTTGCTCTACGCCGTGCGCTCGCTCCCCGTGAAAGCGCGCGTCGCTCGCGCACTTTCACTCGCACATACAGCATACGGCCAATGAGAGTTTTATAACGTGAGCTACACTGGCCGAGGTCGAGCAGTTTCGCGTGGCTCCTGGAGAGCCGTGCAGCGTATGCTTGAGGAGCAGTGACGTCACACGGTGCACAACTGGCGCGCCGGGCGTTTGCCCGGCGTTTGCGTTGGGTGTTCAGTAGTAGTAGTGATTTATTAATCAAAATGACGCGTATTTCTGCTGCCCAATACGGAGCACGGTACAGCGTCAGAGTAAAGGGAAGTAGGAGATAAAGATCTGACGAAGGGAATAGTTTGATTGTTTGCGCTGGGTGTTTGCCACTGTGGTACAGCCATGGAGGAGGAGAGCGAAATTGCCGCTCAGCGGCGCAGAAGAGCGGAGAAGCTTAACTCATCGGATCCCAAAGAAGTTGCCTGGAAATTAGCGGTTGAGCGTAGGAAGAACGAACAGAAGAAGGCTAAACCTTATGCGGAGACACTGGAGAAAAGGGAAGAACGTCTAGCAAAGCGGCGTCGCCAGGAGGCTGAGCGACGTGCCCGACTATCTTAGCAGCAGCAAAAACAACAAGACGCCGTTGAGAACGTCAAGGCTCGCCGATTGACTTACTATACGGTGAAACCTAGCGAAAGTGCCAGTGCGACTCGCACCTTCGAGGCGGTCTTCGTAAACAATCCGTTTGGATATGTGTGCGACGTGTGTGAAAGACTGTGGCAGATGAAAGACTTGACGCCGGTAAGTAGTGCCATGCATGAAACGTTGAGTGTAGCGGGGCCGCCTGAGTGGGGTGAAACCGTGGCTCGTGTTTGTACAACGTGCAAGAACTTTCTCGTTAAACAGAAGATCCCACTCTTTAGCGTTACCAATGGGTACCGTTACGCGCCCATGCCACCAGGTATACCGGTTCTGAACGATGTGCCCGACTCAGCTCACACTACATATATCCTGGCATAGCCGAGCTAAGCCACTGCTAACTTTTTTTCTACACGCGGGCACGACCCTCGGAAAATAAGCCCTTAACAGTATCGCTGCAAAAGCATCGACGCTTTCGTGCCCTTGCTGCGTCTGCCTGTGAAAACGACAACTCTCGTGGACTTCGCTTAGCAAGGTGCACGAAAGACGAGGTGAACTTGCTTTTTACAACGGTCTACGACTGAACTTCTTCGGCTGACAAGTTGAAAGACGCCAGCACACGTCGAGCTTAAACACCCATGCAATAAAGAAGCGTACGTCGGTAGCTCGAACTACTCAATCCAGGTAGACCATGCACTTGAGTCGGCGAAGTCGAAGCTCGCTGGCTGTTGGAGTCCAGGTATTCAGGCAAACGGAGCGTTCGGCTTGTTCGCCATTACAGAGAGTGAACCACGGCCACTTATGACGCCATGTATGATGAAGGGTGCCGACAGACGCTAGCCGCATTTATACCCAAGTGACTTGGAGCCGAGTTGACCGAACGAATGTACTCCTTTATTAGACAACACCCCATATAGAGAACGCATGGCGCGTAGCGCCCTCTATATTCCGGGTGGTTCGGGATTATGTGGTTCGGCATGATTATTTCAGCCAGCTGCCGATGCATAACGCCGAAGCCGATGCCGACGCCAGATTTTCTGTGATTCGGGGCCCTTAACGCTATCCACTTAACACAGATAGCGTTATAGCTGTGTAATAATAAAAACAGCTCTTTACTTGCTTTTTTGTAGTTAGTAAACTATTCTGAAAGACGGAACGGCTGTAGCCAGGTGCGGCTTCAAGGCGTCCTCGCTCTTTGAGAACGATGCTAATCCCAAGTAACCATATACCGGCATTCTCATGCATACAACGGCGTAGCAGCACCAGATTCCCCTCTAGGTAATATTCACCCTCATTTCACCCTCGGTTTAGCCACAAGGAACTTGCGCGAAACCAGTTTGGAATTTCCGAGCTAGACCAGACCAAATTGATACTAAATTTCTTCTGAGCTGAGTTCAAGTTTGTTTAAACATGGGCGCTATAGCGTAAAATGATTCCAAACTGTTTTAATTCCAATTTCTGCAATCAGCCTCCACGATTGGTCAAAACATTTTCGGGCCGCTCCCAACTTCGCCTGTCTGTCACGCGACGTCATGAAAACCGCGATAGCTGCCCATCTGATATAACGTGTACACACTGATTATGCATGATTAAACCACACAAAAGAAAAATAATCATTCCTGATTCGATGTCTTTTCACCATTAGCTCTCTGCTATTGGTCCAATGTTTTCTGGCTACGCCCACTTCACCTGTCTGTCACGCGACGTCACAAAACCACGAAAACTCACCACGTCAAAGTGACGTGTACGCGAAAAAAATGCATTAATATGCCCAACAAAACTGAAAAATTTTCTGAATGGCCACAGACTGCCCTGTTCCGAAAGGAATCAAAGATGGCTGCCCCCCGATGGCTCATGCCCTCGCTACTCGCACCTGCCGGTGAGCATGTATTTATTTGCGCATGATAAACTTTTTTTCGTGGCAGTAAAACGTTATCGAGCCCTTTCGGCATGCATACGACATCGCTCTGTCAGCTCTTCCTTGTTGAGGATCCGTTTTAGCGGCATTCTTATCCCTCTGTTGCACTCCGCCGCAATTTTCGACCAGCCACCGCAAGCTAAATAAGGCGAAGCAGACCAATCGGATAAGCCGGCAAACCCTCTTCATGCGGTAATCTATTTTCACTGTGCTGGCTCGGCCCCATCGAAACCCTCTTCCACTAAAGCGTGCTCCTCGCCTCTTGTCAGCCAATTAGATAAGAAAAACCGCTGAGTGTAGACAATGTTATTGGTTTTGAAAGCGAACAATGGTGACCTCCTATAAACGAGGACAGTGTTTGATTGGGTTGTTCAGACAACGCAGTGGGTCACCGCCCGATGCTTGCGTCGATGGTTA
Source organism: Dermacentor silvarum (assembly GCF_013339745.2). NCBI lineage: Eukaryota > Metazoa > Arthropoda > Arachnida > Ixodida > Ixodidae > Dermacentor > Dermacentor silvarum. The sequence continues at coordinate 92,385,129 of NC_051155.1, forward strand.
CGTAAATTTGACGTCAGGAGTTTGGAATCGAAACAGTTCGGAATCATTTTACGTTATAGCAGCCCATATTTCTTTAGGTTTACTTTTAATTTTTAAAAAATTCAATAATTAACCCTATTTCATCATCTATTCCATACGTTTTTGTTTCTAATCTTAAGCCCTACTATGAAGTTGATCGTGGCCGATTCCTCAGTGTGGGGAGCGGGGCAACAACCGATTGATTACCGCTTGGTTCTAGGCCGATCTCCAGTAGTGGGTAAATGTCATTGCTTGGAAGCAAGAGAAGATTCAGTCATGTGCCTGCTTGCGACAACTGTGCTGCGCGTCGCTGCGGCGCTGGGGCTATTGTATGCAAGCTGGCATGGCTTGAAGAGCATCGGCGTCGCGTACCCAGGCATAACTTACCTGAATGCGTCCACACTTTTCGGTGGGGGAAAATGCGACTACCGGAAGGATGAAAACGCATACGCCATGATCACCAGGGTGTACAGCATAACGCTAATCGGTAAGCCTAACGCTATTCATAGCATGTCTCCCCACGTCGGTACACGTTTTATTGCGATAGCACTGACGTCATTGTAGCCGCCATGTTGGTGCACCGACACCATGATAAGCTGGGTCCGCAACGTCACGTGACAGCTTTCAATAAGATGGATTGGACTGAAGTGCTCGTAGCCGCCATGTTGGTGCCCCGACACAGTGATAAGGTGGGTGTGTGACGTCACGTGAAAGCTATCATATTGATAGCTTTCACGTGACGTCACACACCCAAAGCGGATTTCACACACTCAAAGCGGATTTCTGCCGTCGGCGTCGCTGTCGCCTTGAGGTTCCGTATGACGTCAAACGTTGATGAAATCTTTGCCGCGCACCGTATGCTTTATGTGCGAGTGAAAGCGCGCGAGAGACGCGCGCTATCACGTGGAGCGAACGCACGGCGGAGAGCAAACGCGCTTTCTGCGCTGTGCTCCCTGAAGGGCTGCAGAAATGAGCGTGTCTTTCCTCCTTTACAATCCCCATCTATACTCCATCTCACAAGCTGTTGTCACCACTGGGGAAGCTACACAAATTCATAACCAATATGAAGGTTGAATGCTCCTCGAGATGTGCTCATCCGCGCCGTGTCATCTGCTCAGTGTATGCTTTCCATCCTGTTATTTGCTCCATGTTTGGTGGATTGACCCAAAACGTGTTTTTACGCAATCACCATAAGCTTTATTGGCATGCATGCGACAGCTGGGCTTCGCTTCACCTGTACGCTTTCCCTGTAGTTAACTTGAGGCCTCCTTGGCAAGTAGAAAGGACGATCGCTCTCATAAATGTTCACCTGCGGCACAGCGTCTGCTCGGCGTCTACTTGGTGTTTGCTCGCTACCGTCATCACGTACCAGGCTATAGTGGGGTAGTAAATTAATGGTGCAATGAACAATTAGGCTTTTATAGAGTTCCGCGTGCTAATGCTAATGCTCTAGCGCCGTCTGCTAACTAGAAATCAAACCAGTCTTACGGCTCGGTGCCGTGTCTGCAGTCCTAGCAGCGTGAACGAAACAGCCGATCTCAATAATTGTGACAAAGCATAATTAATGATTTGGCCTCAGCTTGAGTTGAGACTTAGCGATGACGAATTTTGCCTATTGTTTCTTTTTGATAAGGCGGAGAGCCAGTAAAAAGCGTGCATTCGGATCGAACCGGGTGATCGGCGCTGTATGGGTGCTGCCATCCTTCTTAATGTGATCACGGTTAGGGTGGCTATTACGGTTACCGGAGGTAACTGCCACAGTAATTATGGGTATACGACGTGCGTGCGCAAAGGTCCTAACATGTCACGTATCGTTGTAGCTTTTTTGTAGCGAGCAAAAATAAAACTCTCTAGTGTAGCCAAAAATCAGCCAATTACTCCCGGAACTATATTCCTACGCAAGTATATTGCCTAAGTACGCCTTGTACCTTCGTCAGTGCTGACAACAGCTTGTGAGATGGAGTATATAGAGCCAACGCGACTTCTTCCGTCGCGCGAAAGGCCGTGGGGGCACGGGAGGGAGGGAGGGGAGTCAACATTTAGCTGCGGCACCAAATGCATATTTATATAAAAACGTTGCGAGGCGAGAAGGTGGTACAGACTTCGGATGCTGCTCGACGAGTGTCCCGTTCTGATCTCTTCGATCACCTCCGAGTCACCCCCACAGGCACCGGCAACAGTCACCAACGCTGCGTGCGCTCGGTGCCAACGGGGGCAACACCGACGGCGTCGACAACAGTTCTACGCGTTGCTGGTGCTGCTGCATGTCCAAGTTTATAGAGCTGATAAAACTACTATCCATACTTCGTATAGCTCTCTACTAATTTGCTATCGCAATTGATGCTTCGCCTTTCGGGTGAAACTGCGACATTGATTCATGTATATGCCTTTCACTTGAGGATGCTTAAAATATACTATTATTGCTCCCGTTCTAAATGTGTCAAAAATTCTGCAACAATTGCTTTGAGGACACCCACTCTCCTTCTCTAATGTGAAGATACGTGTCAAGATTTTACTCCCTAATACAGTGGAGAGTAACACACCGTCAGATACTCCAGGATGTAAAAAATTTGCGGGGAATGGCGGTGGGTTTTGATTTCTGAATAGTGAAGGACAGATGAATCTATTGTATATTTAATTAGGGAGCACCGACTTTAACCGTCTTTTATTTCTCAGCGTTGAATGGCTGTTGTACTTTTTGATAATCATATGTCATGGAATGATCACATAGACTTGCAGGTAAACTTGCCCAAGTAGCTGGAATACTGTTCAGTTTAAAACCCCTACCACGCAAAGTCAAACTTCTCATATATAATGCTCTTTTTCTGAGTCACATACACTACTGCTGTCTGGTGTGGAGTACAACGTCTGCTACCAACATAAACCGATTGTTCCTGCTGCAAAAAAGGTAATTCGTACTATTTTCAATGCTCCAGCAGATTATCATACTGCACCTCTCTTCAAACAACTTAAATTACTCACGCTACACTCTGTTAGACTTTAGATTGTCATTAGCCTATCGAAAAGACGTGAAACAAAATCAGTCATACATTACGTCTTTGTCATATGTAAGAGGCCGCCTGCGGCGCGAAAAAGAAGAAGAGCACGTGAAGCACCGTGTTCGGAACGGCACGAGCTCTCGAGGCGCGTGAGCCGAGGCGTGATCGAGGGATGAACGGCGCTGTCTGGGGATTATCGACGTGGCTCCGGGCCAGGAAGGTCGCATCGCCAGCTCCGCACTGGCGACGGGAGACTTGGGGGTCTGGTTGAGTCCGTGACGTTGGCCGTCCAAGGTGTGGCCGTCGACCTCGGCAAGTTCGGGCGAGGCTCCTGGACGAGCTGCAGCTTCTCACGGCAGGACCAGGCACCCCAGAGAGGCTCCCCCTTCTGCGGCGGACCGGCACGATTGATTCTCCTCGGGACGCCACGTCGGCACTCTTGAAGAAGTAGCGTCGCGTCCCGACGCTAGGCCTAGGCAGGTGGGCCTAAGCTACGGCGACCACCATTGACGAGCTCATCTCCGACGAAGTACCGGCGAGCTCCCTACTGATAAGAGACGACGCGCCGACAACAAGGCAAAAGCGACTATAGCATCAACGAGAACACCTACTCCTGGAGAAAAAGGGCCGACGAGCTTCGGACTCGGACAAACGTGCAACGACGAACGCAGCAAGGTGACTCTTATTTGTAGCGTCTCAGAGATAAGACAGGGTTGCCTGACTTTGAAGAGTTAGCCGCCACGGACGCGCATAGGCGCCAAGTAGAATGTTTTGTACATTAGGCTTTGTACATTAGTTTGTATCTTTATTAGTATTTCTTCCCGTAGTGTGCTTGGGTGTGCTTGATTTTTAGTTTTGGTTTTGAGTGTGCGTGTTATTAAAAATATGTTTGCTGTGTCGCCATCCGTCTTCCTTCTCCATCTTTTAACACCCGCACGCCTCCGAGATCGGTGACGCAAAACACATCACAGTCTTTAACACAGTTAATTAGAAATAGACCAGAATACTGCACATGGTCACCTGAACACTGGCATGTACCACGTCCTCGCACTAATTATGCTTTTCAAATGTTACATCATCGCTTACCACGCTTGTTAAACACTCATGCGCAATAACATTGATGTCATTTCTTGTGCTTTTTCGCGTTTGTATGAGTTTTTCAATGATATTTGATCAGGATCAATTTTTTTTAACACGAAAGTGTTTTATGCCGGGGTCCACCAAGACTTCACTGACGTATTTCCGTCACGGAAATACGTCACACGAACATACACGAACATAATACAAAGAAAGAAACCAGAAGAAAAGTTCCACAAACATGCAAAATTTGGAAATCGAACCCACGACCTCTCGGTCCGCGACGATAGATCGCCGAGCGTTTAACCCATTGCGCCACAAACGCATTTGCAGAGAGCTACACAGACGCGCCTTATATATCTAACACTCCTCCGTGTACCCGCGCTCTTGCTCGGGGCGGTGCCGCCGCCTACGAGCAGAAAAGAGAAGTACTGCATTATGACACTAACGCGCACCGACAGTGAACGCTTCGGTGGTCTCAGCACTACGACGCCTCGATGCCAGCATTCGAAGGGACGCTGGCATCAAGAAGCACTACCAACGCGTTCTCGCAGAAGCACTACTAGGTGGCGTTCACGTACTCAGCACAGCGGAGCGTGGCCTCCGCAATTAGCTCTGAAAATGTTTCTGAAGTTGATCGCGGAGGCTGCAATTACGACGCGCTGTACGCGCTGATTTGACTCGGTGACGATTCAGTTACGTGATTTGTCTTGCGCGTTGTATTAGTGTGTCAGTTACGTGCTTCGTCTTTCGCGTTGTGCTAGCGTGTGCAGCGTAGTGCAGCTTCCATATGCACGACGGTTGCTCATGGTCATCGACGTTGGTAGTCGTGATGGAGGAGACGTGCCACCAGGCGTCAGCGTGGGTGCATGAACGCCTAAGGGCGCTTTAGCCACAAAACACCAATAGACATTATACGTTTTGTTTGCTCAGTATAAAGTGCTATTTTCTGTTTGTAGTGTTTTTCTTATATTGATTATTTTATGGCATAAGTTTAAGCCAACACTGGATTGTAATTGAAATGCATTTTTGGTTGTTAGCTCATGAATTAGCGCCTGTGCCTGCCGCTGCTGCCCTCAGACTGGGTTTTTAAGGCCCGTCAGTTGCTGTGCGCCAACTTGTTTCTTAAATTCCCCTTAATTGCACAATTTATGAAAATAAGGCAAATTCAATTTCAAATACTTGCGTACATTTAACTTCAGGGTTTAGGAGGGGCTAACAAGACGCTTCTCCTCTCACAGGTGCTCTCTCAGCTCATCTAGCCCTTTTAAAGAACCCGCTATTCTTTTTTCTTTCCGGAAGCGTAGATGCGTCGGTGAAATCGGCGAAATTATGTTTGTCGCCGCGAGGGAAGCGAGTGCCGGAAGAGGAAGGCGCCGGGAGGTAGAGAAGGGAATCACCGCGTTTCGCGCCCTTTCCGTATCTGCTTCGACGCCGCGGTGCTCATTGTGCATGTTCGAGGTGTCTCTTCTTTGCATACGTAGCAATATGTGCCTTCCCTGTGGCACACCGTGCGTCCCACCGTCGGGATCAACGTAGCGTCCGCGACCGCGGCCTTTTCGTATGTGCATCGACGTTGTGGTGCTCGCTGTGCATGTGGGCGGTGTCCATAGGCTTGCGCGTAACCCGCGTTCACGAAGTGCAACGTCACTGTAACTTTTTCTTTCCTTTATTGGCGAGTGCAGGACAATACTTGATTCAGGAGTGGCTCCTGCCTGGTCGCCTGAGAGATATGCTTACACACCTCGAGGTTGGAGCCTGGCTGCAAAATACGCGCCTGCGTTGACACCGCACGAGTGGTTATTGGACAGCCCCTGCACCACGTTACTTCTGCTACTGTCTTCGCTTCTCATCATGCAACTGCTTACAGGTACCATGTAGGTTTTTCAGCGAAACCTTTGTTAAATCTGGACCAATGACCGAAATAACCGTCAAAGTTTATCTTAAAAAATATGCCAAATAGAACCCGGTGCATTAGGAAACGGCGTTTCGAGAACTCATTACTTTATGATAACACCTTTGGTAAATTATCAATTATGGTAAATTTTCGTTCCTTTAATTGATCCATCGCTCACTCTTCTTGCATTAAGGATATTCAAATAATTTGCTCGTCATGCGACATGAACGCATGGGACCGACAACTACATGAAACTGTCAGCAGGTTGACTAACGAGTGAAAAAAAATGTTTAAAATTTCACACCACATATGAGTCTGCATCTCTTCAGAGCTTGGAAATATATCCTCCTGGAGCTTTCAGCTGTGGTTTCAAGGAACAGGATGCCACCCATAAGTTAACCCGAAGCTTTGACAAAAAAATATGTGATTCCTTTTAACAATGGAGCTGTTTAAACCGGCCATAATTTGTGCCGCGAGCCGCAAAAACCTCGCCGAGCTATGACGGTCACTGCGTTGCCTAGCAGCCCCATACCAGCTGTGCGATAGCTTCGCAAGACTCCGCACCTAGACACTGCGCGCAGCGCGTCTGCTCCGCTTACCATAAACGTTCCGTGTAGCAGGTGTGAAGGCGTGGTTGCTAGTGTGCGGGCGATAGTAGCAGCCATGGGGAGACCACGGAAGAACCGCACTCCTGTGGAAGAGGCCGCTTTCCGGGAATCACGCCGGTTCGCCAAAACAAGAATACAATCGCCGGCGGTCCGAGCTTATCCTGCACAGAGAGCCGAGGAAGCTTTAGCCAAGCTACGGCACAGGGTCGAAGCTGTGCCTCGCTTCTCCTAGCTCCGGCAATGCTCCTCCGCCGCCGCACCAGCGATGGCGTCACGGCGCGTTGCATAGCGCAGCTTGTAACACCGACACCGCGTTCCAGCAGACCCCTCCGTCAATGCGGTCAACCTAGCAATCACTTAGGTGCCGTTCACACCGAAGGCGGAGCGGGCAAGCGGACAGGCGGATCCGGTCAAGCGCCTTAGATTTTACGCTTTGCGGAAAATACACGGCCGCTTTGTCGGATCGCGCTCGGACCCGATTTTTTCCTCGTGGCAAAGTTGGCTGCTTTGGCCGCAGCCAATCAGAACCCTAGACGGCGGAAGCGCTGGTGAACGAATGTAAACATCCGGCCAAGAGAATGCAAATGGCGTTCAGCATGTCTGAAAGCGGCTGTGTTCTCTGTGGAACTGCTGCTGGACACAATCAGCAGTGCATGGTCCTGTACGATAAATGTATTCTAAGATACAAGGAACCAACTATAAGAAAAGGCTATGGAAGAAGATTGTGCAGGATTTGGTGTGACAAGTAAGAGCGAGGTGGCGGCACGTCCGTGAAATTTCGAGATGCTGCGTCGCCCCGGCGGCGCGGGCAGCCAGACAACCCGCACGGTTCGAACAGCCGCGGTCACTCGAAGCCTCACCGCTTTGAAAATCCGCCTAGCTGCTCCGCTTTTGGTGTGAACGTAGCTTTACCAAGCTTCGCCCAGCCATGTCATTGCTTCACGCCACAATTCTTGCTTTGCTTAGTCATGATAACACTTTGTGAAGCTTGGCCATGAGGTCACCCTGATTTTAAAGACGTACCCAACTCTCTAGACCCTACCGTATAAATCTAGCGTGGACGGTCTAAGAAGTACAAGACTCCCGAAGAAGAAGCCGCTGAGCTGGAAGCTCGTCGTGCCGCCAGCCTAGAAGGAATGCGGCGATTGCGTGCTAATCCGGAGTATCGCGCCGAAGCCGCCGCTGCTAAACACGCCAAGGCTAGTAAAACCTGGAAGAAGCTAGGTCGACCACCAGCTCCGCTGTTTACTCCAGCCTTGCACCACTAGTGCAAGCTTCCCACCTTTTTTATAAGAATTGGTAAACACGAAAGCGAAACATGTATTTACAAAAACTGTTGTAACTGCTGCAGCGAAAGGCGCACAATTTGCGGGACGGCGACCGTGTTGCATGTTTGCTTCGAGCGCGGCGGCCTGTTGTCGAGCGGCGTTGAAACGCGCCAGGCGTCTCAACGTGCTGACTTGCCCGTGAGAAATTGATAAGTGCGTTCTAAGCCACATGCTGGTGTATGTGTTCGTGGCGTAATGGTTTCAATATCGGGCTTCTGTACGGAGGGCCTGTTTTCCAATCCTCCGGCGGCGGCTGCATATCTTGAAAGCGAGACTGCAGTGGTGACAGAGTTGAGGTGCGCCGATGGCCGATGACTTTGTGTACGTTGTGTTCTGGCCGCTTATTTGGCGTAGAATCGAGAGGAAGCAGAACGGGAATTCTCTTGCTGCTGCGGGCGCGCTTTGTCACGCCAGCGTTTTGACAGCGAGTGTCCTCGGTCATCGAGTGATATCGGTTCATGTTTGCCTCTGTGCACCTGACAACATGCTTGTTAATTTAGTTAGTAGTCGAATCTTTACAAGATTATACGGCCCATAAATCTACTATCCTTAGTTTGTATAGCTGTCTAATAACTTGCTAATGCAATGGATGCTACGCCTTTCGGGTGAAACTGGAACGGTTTTTTTTCACGATCCCCTCAAACATCTAATTGTTTCGATACAACGAGTAAAAGGCACATCGCGCCCTTACACGAAGAAACCCTCAAATGTGTCATTGTATTAAACTACTAGTATTTGCATATAGAGCTGGAGTGTCAACTAGAATATAACTCCTAAAACGACATGACGTGAGATTCCTTATTTAGAATTAATTTTGTATAAGTTTGCTGCGGTGGGTTCATCACGTGGGTCTTTTAGATGGTCAAGCAGCCCTAACTTGCATGACAAATCGCCGTATGCAGTTATTCATCGGTCACCACACCCCAGATCATGCAATTACTGCGTTGAATAGGAGGGGGGGGGGTGTTCTAGCCATACGCATTTAGCAGAAATGGCGTGTCCAAGAAACATTTATTATTATTTGTCGCCGAAATGCAATTTGTTCCCGTTAGTTACTATACCGTAGCGCATGAAGCAGGTCTTTGGGAAGCTGTTGCGGTAGAACTGGAACGATAATATATTTAAAGCCCTAGGAAATAACATCTCCAATCTGGTGTTAGTGAATCTCTGCGGACAGTTATTCGCAATGGAAATAACAAAATTCATACTTTCTGTGGGAGTTCCTGGACATTCATTCAACCAATGGCAAGTTGCTGAAAAGTAATACGAACATTCTTCGTTCTGCATTAGACACAAATAAAAAAAATATTAAAAGCTTATTTTGTAAGCAGATGCTCTCAACGGAAGAAAAGGTACGACAAAGATGTTGAGAAATGCATTTGCTATCAAAAGTGCTGAAGTTTATTTCTGGGGTCTGTTCTCACTATACACACATGCAGGTGACATCCGCCAACACCTCTGACACCGAAATCTTTGATAGCGCCGTTGCTGATAACAAAAAAACATAATCAAATAGCACGGCCGTTTATCCATCATTCTAGAAAATGACACCCGTGGTCCAATAATACGAACGCTAGGCAATTTATGTAAAAACATGACACTCGTTCAGAAGGGCATATATTTTCAATAAGAGGTTATTGGCTGCGCTAATAGGAACTTTTTTCAGAAAACAGGGTTTCCTGCTCGGGATTTGCGAACTATCATGAACAATCAATGTTTTTTTACGGAGATTTGTATGACATACATTGTGTAAGAAAAAAACAATAAGTTCAATAGGCAGGAATTTTGTGCTTGTACCAAATAATGGTTGTAGAATCGCTGAAAACTGTTTTCCCAAATTGCACCTATTGGGCTACCATGATATCCGGTCCGTGAACGCTTAAAGGCACACTTTGCGGGAGTGCCCAAAGTATGCCGCCCTCCGACGAAAGCACCGGGCTCAAGTGGCCAGCTTCGAGGAGTGAATCCGTCGCTCGGCGGAAGCCGACAGTGTCCTGCGAGCGCTGTTCGCCTTTGCTGCAGAATCAAGAATTCTCCGCATGGTGTAACCATGCGAGGAAGCATTCCTCGGTGGCTGGCCCTGTCCTTATCTGCCAATTCCCGAACTCTTCTACCCTAAATATGCTGATGAGCCATCCCTATCTCAAAAAGCTTTACCATACCACTCCAGTGACTGTTGTCTGAGTGTCGTTTGAGAAATATTCTAGTGAACGGCTCTTGCACATTGAAAAGTTGGAAGAAAGAACTTTTGCTGCGGTACGCAAATACGAACGGAATATATTCTGTTCAATATGATGTGCTCAAAGATGTCAGTTGTGTTAGCGACGATGCATAATTAAATGTAGATATAGTGGACGCTTGAGTAGCTTATCAAAACTTTAAAAGAACGCTACTGAAGGATTTGTCGTGCCGCTAGCCGCGTTCAATGCTGCAAAACGCATGGATTTGTAACTTGAGGATGGTATATTGGAAGTTGTTCGTACGACATATTGCGAGAAAGCGCGTCACAGAAAACACGAACTAAGGAAGAACGTGGACTCAGGCGGGCATTCGTCGTGTCATGTCTCAGTCTTTATATTACTTGCCCTATTACTTTGAAATTGCAATTTGCAAAGCTTACCTCTTTTCTGACCCAAAATCTCGCCAGGAAGCGTCTGTTTCATGGTTGTGTATGTTGGTATGATATGTCATCAGAGCAGAAATTTTATTTGGGCGCCGCTCACATAAACAGGTGCTTCAAGAAGGATAATACGAAGTCCAAGAGAGTGGGTAGTGCTGCCCCCCCTCCAGCGCGCAGCCTGTCTCCCTTCACGGCTACCCAGAGGATAGTGGCCTTCAACCCTACCCGGTGTACTTTAGGCCGACGCTGCTATGTTGGGGATGATGACGACGACTGCTTCCCTATCCGTAAGCATTTCACCTTACATGTAAACCTTGGGAGAGGGTCTGCAAGTTCCTCAGATCACCACGCGGAATTCGTACTTTTGAAATGAGGGCACTTCTGGTAAATAGAATGCTCAGAGTGGTTATA
>NC_051155.1:92396186-92450246 GCF_013339745.2 Dermacentor silvarum
TGTTTTCGAGTATTTGCAGCCTTTTAAGGATTTCGTCTAGCGCTTGAGCCCCTTGCCGCAACTGCGAGCTCACCTGTGGCTCCGGTCGGTCCGTGTTCCCCGTTCCCGTTTGCCTGGCTCTGGTTAGTTTGACGCGCCGGTGCTGGTGGCTCTTGGGCTACCATTAGGTCCTTGGTCCTCTGGGCCCCGGTGGTCATTTTGGGAGCGAAGCGCAACCTGTAGGTGGAGCGCTTGCGTTTGCCCGCGGGCGTGCGGGAGCGACTCCTGCGTCCCCGCCCGGCCGAGCGGGATCGGGAGCGGCCCCTGGATCCTTCTTGTCTCCCGTGGGCTTGCTGCTCTGCTTCACTTCGGTCGTCCTCGGCGATACCGTCGGCCGGTATTGATGCCTGCTGCACGCTCCGTCGTCGTGTCACCTGTCGTGGAAGCTTCGGAAAACTGCTGTCCGCGCGTGCTCGCTTGCTTTCGGCCCGTCTCTTACGCGCGACGTATGGAATCTGAAAACGGCTCTTGCATTCCTTGCTTACTGTGAGGTGACTGTTCCGGCAGAGTTCGTATGCGATTTTATCACACACCTGGTGTTCTTCTGGGTTCTTCTGCCCGCAGCCTTGACAGCCTTGGGCTTCTGGGGTCCGGCATACGTGTCGGCGCGGTGGCCGAGTTCGCCGCAGACGAGGCATAGAGCGATCTGCGTCTTGTACAGGAAACATTCCATTAGGACCCCATCGAAGACGACACGACTGGGCACCTTGTGACCGGAGAAAAGGACGATCACAAACTTGGTCTCCTTAATCCGTCTGGCTGCGAAGGCGAGTGGGTTTCTTGGATTCACAATAGCTTGAGTGAGTTGATTGGGCGAGTACTACGGCGGTAATAACGCCCTTGCACGTGTTGTCCGGCGCGGCTTGATAGGCACTTCCTTCGTATTCCTGATGTGCGACGGTGATGTTTTGGATCCCCGCGTACTTTTCAACGTAGTTGGTATGAGGGGAACTCGCTACGATAATGTTTTAGTTGAAATAATGTTTTGCTTGAAGAGTGCTTTTAACTCCTGGTTAGCTTTACATCTCCCTTTTAGTGCAATAAATGGACGGGTCTTATTTCGCTGCTTAGATTGACTGCGTCCGAAAATAAAGCCTTCCACCTGGCACGCGTAGGAGTTAGTGCTACACGCCTGCCTTATTTCAGAGCGTCGGTGAACTCGAATTTCTATGCGATGAGAGTGAAGCAAAGGCAGGGCTCCTTTGTATTGCGCACATCCATATGAACATCCAGTGCCGGCTAGTGTTTTTTTTTTTGCGGGATTCAAAAAACACAGTAGTGGTGAATGGCAGGCATTTTCCGCCAGCGTAATGTGTTGCACTATTTTTGTGTGCCTTAGCAGCTAGAAATAAAACAAAAGCTCTGCTGCCTCTCTATATAATGACACAATATGCAGCTGCCTGCGTACACGGCTACACGGGTTGGAAAGCATAGTTATGATGTACGCTTTTTGTTTTATCAAAGAGAGGCATTATGAGAGGTAAGGCTCACGGTAGATTACCGCAGTGTGGCCTAATGAGCTGTCTAAATATAACTCTGTGTTAATCTCGAAGCAGAAAATGGCGCTGTAGGAGCTTCTGTACTGTCTAGCGATGTACTTTGGTGTATTCCGTCCATGCGTATTTCTGTTACCCTTGCGCAATGAGGCGTTTACCTCTGGTCTAATGTATTTATGCAAAAACTTTAGATGTGTGCGAGTATTCGAGTTTTTGATCACAAATCGAACAGTCTTACCAACTTTATTCGTAAGAAATTCGAGATTTCTCTATTCTAATTTGTCGAATACTTTCTCCGTTTGTATACAAGAAAGAACAACACTAAATTCTTGCAGCCTACCGGGGCAGAGACCCATTCAAATGGAGAATCTTCCAAATAATTTTGTTTCAAGAGAAATCCGATTGTCACAAAGACGAACCAGTAATTGAACAAATGTGGGGAGCACATCACTATTACCGAGTAATATTACCAGTCATTTAATACTTGGATTACTTGAAATCTACGCGTGGTTCGTATTATTGCACTTAGCTCTTGCAACAAAAATTACTCTCTGCTGCATTTATTTGGTCACTGGCTGTTACTTTGTTTCTTAACTGCCATTGTCTTGGGGCACCAGTTATGATCAGGTTTGCTTTGTTTTCAATTTGCAAGCTTCTTAGTTGACATCACATCCAGTTCCTAACTACCGTAGATGTATGAAACAACACAAATGAGGCTTTTTTTCGAATTCAGTCCGGGGAAACTTTGTATTTCACTTTGTTTAGAAATAAGTATAATTGGGTATTCGATTCAATATTGGTGTTCACATGAAACAACGATAGTCGTGTTCGATTCGCTTTCATAATTGCGCCATTCGAATAACCTTAGTAAAAGTACATGGATGCCCTGACGTTGCACACCAAGCCTGCAGAACTCAAAACCACTGAGGCTCAAGGCAAGCCTCTGTGGGAGCCACATAGGCCAGAGTTTAGGGGACCCTTGATTGCGTAAAAGCAGTCCATGTTGTGTCAACGAATTCGTTGCAGCAACCCTTGTAATGTCACGTTGGTCATTTAGGCTCGAAGACGGCTCATATTCAGAGTCATCAAAGAACGTTTTGTCGCAGACACATATATATGACTTCGAAAAAAAAGACACCACTTCCATGACAATGTTAGCTGCATTTTCGCTTTTGTTGTTGTAAGTAATATAAAACCGAAGAAAGTAATGCCCCTATGGCGGGCTACTGAGCTCTGTCAAGTACTGCTAGTCCATGAGCCCTAGCTGCCCTGCGTACGTAGAGATATCCGACGTCACCGCAAAATGGCAGCGTTGCGGGTGGTCGCTCTATTATTGCCATAGCAATTATATGGACACTCCAAAGCAGATTTCTGCCGTCGGCGTCGCCGTCGTCGTCGCCGTTGCCGTGAGGTTCCGTATGACGTCAATGGAGATGAAATCGTCGCCGCGCGCCGCCGAACACTGTATGTGCGAGTGAAAGAGCGCGAGGGACGCGCTCTTTCACGGGGAGTGAACCCACGGCGGAAAACAAACGCGCCTTCTGCGCCGTGCTTCCTTAAGGGCTGCAGAAGTATGCGTCTCTTTCCTCCTTTACAATCACCATATATGTAGAGCAAACGCGCCTTCTTCCGACGCGCTAAAGGCAGTGGGGGGGGGGGGGGGGGGGAGGTGACCTTTAGCTGCGGCACCAAGTGCCTATTTATATCAGAGGCTCCGGCACCAGTCAGCAACGCCGCACGCATTTTGTGCGAACGCGGGCAAAACGCCGACGGCGTCGACATTAGTTCTGCGTGTTGCCGGTGCTGCTGCATGTCCAAGGTTATAAAGCTGATAAAGCTACTATCATTTATTCCGTATAGCTCTCTACAAATTTGCTATCGCAATTGATGCTTCGCCTTTCAGGTGAAACTGCGACCACTTCTTTCATCTTCGAATGACTTGGAACACTGCCCGAACTCTACCAAAAAGTGCTCTACAAGCTCTGAATGTTCGGGGTTGTGTTTTCTTTTCCCAAAGAATCAACGCTCATCTACGTATTATTGCGATAGCAATTATATGGACACTCCAAAGCAGATTTCTGCCGTCGGCGTCGCCGTCGCCGTCGCCGTGAGGTTCCGTATGACGTCAATGGAGATGAAATCGTCGCCGCGCGCCGCCGAACGCTGTATGTGCGAGTGAAAGGGCGCGAGGGACGCCCGCTTTCACGGGAAGTGAACCCACGGCGGAGAACAAACGCGCGTTTTGCGCCGTGCTTACAGTGTACTAGAATAGTAGTACACTGTAGCCGTGCTCAAGGGCTACAGAAGTAGGCGTCTCTTCCCTCCTTTACAATCACCATATATGTAGAGCAAACGCGCCTTCTTCCGACGCGCGAGAGGCCGTGGGGGGGGGGAGGGGGAGGGAAGGGAGGCGACGTTTAGCTGCAGCACCAAGTGCCTATTTATATCTCCAGCGAGCGCTGGGACACCTGGACTGGCTACACCGGACACCTGATGGCAGGGCCCTCCTAGAACGGCTTCGCAGCCTACCATCGTCACGGATGGGAGGGCTCTGCCTTCTCTACGAGCAGATGGTGACTCACCCACCCGTGGCGGTTTCCTCACCACCACCACACCACCGGCCACCGGAGGTCCACCTCTCCCTCGATGGGGCTACAAAGCGTGGGACACCTGTGACCGCTCTGCAGCAGGCAGTATCCTGCAAACTCCAGGAACAACTGGAGGGTCGGCTGCAGGTGTTCACCGACGAATCTGTGATGCCAGATGGGTCAGCAGCAGCGGCGTGCGTCATCCCTGCCAGAGTCATCAGCAGGCAATGCCGTCTGCCGTTCCCAGCGAGTTCGACAGCGGCGGAGCTGGCGGGGCTTCACCTGGCGGCTGACCTCCTGGCTGAGGACCCTCCTGCACGGCCGGTTGCTGTGCTATGCGACAGCAAAGCGGCGCTGCAGTCCCTTTCCAACTGCCATCGAGTTGGACTGACGGGGTTCCTCTTGACCGCGAAGTTCTCGACGCTCGCCTCCTCCGGAGTGTCCGTCTCCTTTCACTGGCTGCCCTCTCATGCGGGCATAGCTGGTAACGAGGAGGCGGACACCCTCGCTAAAGCTGCCCACCACCCAGGAGTCACATTCACTCGATCAGTGGCGGCTTGAGACTACTCGAGGCCACGACTGAAGCAGCTTCTACTGGCGATCCACCCCGACCCGACGGTGCCAAATGGCAAGGGACCCAAGCTGCTCCCCGAGTCTGGCCTCACCAGGCGAGACAGAGCCACCCTGCTGCGACTCCGGACTGGCTGCATATGGACAGCAGCTAGGCTTCATGCCAAAGGCCGCAGCGCCTCCCCCTCGTGCCAGCGATGCGGTGACCCCGAGACACTCTAACACCTCCTTTGCGCCTGTCCAGCCCTAGCACAGGAACGTTCGAAGGTCATCCGAGCCTATAGACTGCAGGGACTTCCTGCTGACTCACTGACCAACCTGCTGTTCCCATCCCGCTACCATCTCCCCGCACTATACAGCCTCGTGGAGTTCGTGGAGGCGAGTGGGATAGCAGCATACCACTGAGCGTACCTGCCCTTGCCGGTCCCTGCCGCCTCTGCTGCCTACCCATTTGCGGACGAGCCCCCTGAACTATCTCTCTTCTCTTTTTCTTTACCTCCTACTCCCCCTATCCCCTACGACGCTGCGCCGTGCTCCCTTATGGGCTGCAGAATTAAGCGTCTCTTCCTTATGTATAATAAACACCTCCCCCCCTATTTATATCAGAGGCTCCGGCAAGAGTCACCAACGCCGCACGCATTTTGTGCGAACGCGGGCAAAACGCCGACGGCGTCAACAACAGGTGTGCGGGTTGCCGGTGCTGCTGCATGTCCAAGTTTATACAGCTGATAAAGCTACTATCATTAATCCGTATAGCTCTCTACAAATTTGCTATCGCAATTGATGCTTCGCCTTTCAGGTGAAACTGCGACAGCTTTTTGTAAAACATTATGTGATGCCGGAATTTATTCAAAGAGACGCCGCTTCCTTTGTAATCTTTATAAGTCTGTCGTAGCAAGTACAAGCTTTCGCCATTATAAAAAACATAGAGAGACAGCTCTATGTTTTGTATATGTGCCTACATACTGCTCGGGAGGAAATGGGACGGAGGGGAAAAAGACATCAGAAGGACAACTGGCGATAAGTGCAATCGCAGCAAGCAAATACATACCTATACTATGAGTCGGGCTAGCCGCACCTCAAGAAATTGAGCTGCGAAGCATTCGTCGCTACATTACCTGGTTCTTAAAATGAATCAAGAAAGTGCGCTATTTTATTTATTTACTCTAAAATATAGCAAATAAAATTTAGAATGGCGTCGTAGGCCCCACTGTTACTCGATCTAAATAAGGTTTATTGACACTTACTCGCGAGGTATAACCGTGTGAGTCAAGATTTGCAAAGTTTGGAAAGTTAGTGCAAAAGATGAAAGCAAAAGCTTTGGAAAGTTAGTGCAAAAGATGAAAGCAAAAGCAACGATTAACAGGTGATGTTGCGCCAGCAACGCTGTCTTGCCATATTATAAAGGTAACTTAAAGGAATCTGTGCGCTTCGATCGAGGCGAAATGCAAAAACGCCTGTGTGCGTACGTTAAAAAACCCCAGGTGGTCAAAATTAACCCGGAGCCCTCCATTATGGCATGGCTCATAATCATAACTGGTTTTGGCACGTAAAACCCCAGAAAGAATAAGGAGGAATATGATCTGTGGTTCCGCGCCTATTTTGTCCGTTCCCAACAAGAAATCGCACGCTCCCAATTCTTTTTTTTTCTATTCTAACGTGCATGGCGCCACCAAATCTTAATGTTTCCGATAACTCGCTCTATAAAAAATGCTATTTTCTATTGAAACCGCGCCTGTTCCTAATTCGCGCCAGGTAGGGGTGAAGGTTGGTGATGTCCCTAATTCCTGGTTGTAGCGTCGACTGTCAGGGCACCAGAGGGACAATGGTGACTAGAAGGTCAGGCCTGCCGAGAATACTTCTATATCGAGAGCAAAGTGTGTTTCTTTTGCTCACATGACAAGACACCCATCGCGAAAGGAGGCCTCCATAGAAATCTGATCGCCACCCGAAAGGTCTTTTATTAAGCTAAAGGTGGGCGAATATCAACTTCTTCGAAGGCGAATCTAATACGAATCGTAAGCACCCAATCGAGCATGTGATAGTCAAACGCAGACGCGTATATTTATAGAAAGAATAGTTATTCAGTATAGATATGTACCACGGCTGTATACCGGCTGCCGGCTGTACCACGGCTGTATACCACGGCTGTATACCGGCTGTATACCGGCTGTATGTAGGCAGCCAGATATTTGGGACAAAAAGTTAGTATTGTATAAAATATTCACCAAGATAATTTCCAATAGAACCAGGGCAACACTTGATTCAGCCAACCAAGAGAACAGGCTGGCTTCAAGAAGGGATATTCAACTATGAGTCATATCCATGCCATCATTCAGGTAATCGAGGCATCTGTGGAGTACAATCAATCTATCTATATGGCCTTCGTAAATTATGAAAATACATTTGATTCAGAAGAGATAGCAGCTCTCATAGAGGCATTGCTTAATCAAGGAGTACAGGAGGCATACGTAAATATTTTTGCAAATATCTACAAAGATTGAACAGCTGCCTTGGTTCTCCACAAAAAAAGTAGAAAGTTCCTTTTCGGATACAAATAGGAATATTTATGGCGTAATACTTGAGTCGTATTTGAAACTGCAAGCATTCGCCCACCCATACATAAATCCAAAGATTCGGCGATGACTTCGCCGAACAATCATACTGTCAAGATGGTGCCTCTGCAGAACTCGCCAAAATGATTTATAGCAACAACCCACAGCACTTGTAAGCTGTCATGACAATTGAAGCGTGGGTCATTCCACTGACGTCGTATATATATCACTCACTCTAACGCATCCTTGAATCTGAGAATACCTCGAGCACTTCGCCACCTTTAAAATGCACCACTTATCGTTCCAATATACCAAGCACGTGCTGCACTATCACTGTTGGTGGGCAACATATGATAGCCGCGATGCCACATTCAATGTAACTCTCTCCTTATGCGCGCCCATCAAAGTCTCGGGCACTATTTATCAGACTCGACTTACGCTCCTCAACGCTGAGACGTATTCTAGACAAATTTTCCAGCACCCTGCAATATTTCAGACGCTAACTGAAAAAATGTGGATTCAGCTGAACTTAAAGCAACGTTAACGTAACTATCCTCCCGAAATGAATGAATGAATGTTAACTTTATTTATAATCCGGCGAGTTATTCGGGGATTTGGGCGAATACCCCTGCCTAGGTGTCGGCCAGGATTCCTTGAGCTCTGGCGGCTTCCTCGGCGCGCTGGACGGTCCAGAGTTGGTCTTCGATGGCGGAGCTGAGCAGCGTAGTCTCCCAGCGCGTTCGGCTCGAGGCTGCGTCCCCGTCTGGAACCCCCCCCCCCCTTGTTTGCACTCCCATAACATGTGTTCCATGGTTGTCCTGGCCTCACAAAACTTGCATTGGTTGGACGAATAAAGCTCTGGGTAACAGAGATTCAAGATCACCGGTTTACAAACGTTCTTGTCTGCAGCTGTCGTCATGCGACCGCCTGTCTCTTGTTCAGTTTCTGGTGTGGTGGCGGAAATTTGCAATTCGCCAGTCTGTAGTGTTGCGTTATATCTCTAAAACTCGTCAGGCGATCCTCCCACTCCCACCCCTCACCAGACGTCGTGGCCGAGGCGGCGGTAGTGTGGTTGTCGGCTCGGTCCGTAAGCCCTCGAGCCGCCCCGTGCGCCGCCTCGTTGCCGGCGAGTGATGTGGTGTGGGCGGGTGCCCATACGATGTAAACTTCTTTATTCTCGGTTTTGCCCGCGAGTAGTATTCGTAACGCCTCGGGGGAGATGCGGCCGTTGGCGTTGTTGCGAATTGCCGTCTGGGAGTCGCTGATGATCACTTCGGCCTCGGTGGTGGCCACCGCTAGCGCGATGGCTACCTCCTCCGCTGTTTCCGCGTGCACCGTGCGTACCGTGACACTAGTTTTGCAAGTGTTCTCGTGATCTACCACCGCGGCCGTGAAGGCGCGCCTGCGCGCGTACCTGGCCGCGTCCACGAACACCGCGTCTTCACATTTGCCGTACTTCCTCTGTACGTCCTGCTCTCTCTTTTCTCTTCTACCCCTGTGGTATTCCGGGTGCATGTTCTTTGGTAGCGGAGGGACGACCAGCTTGTCCCTGAGGCTGCTGGGTACGTCGACTTTGATGCCGTGTTGAGCGTGATACCCGATGCCTAACTTTTCTAATATGTATCTGCCCGTGCTGCTCTTGGAAAGACGTTCGTATTGCGCTATGTTCTGTGCCTCTATCAATTCCCCCAGCGTATTATGTAGACCTAGATCCAGTAACCTGTTCGTGCTTGCGTTGATCGGTAGCCCTATTGTCTGTTTGTAAGCCTTTCTGATTAAGCATTCCATCTTTGTCTTCTCCGCAACGTGCCAATTGAGGTATGGTGCCACGTACGTTATTCGGCTAATTACGAAGGCCTGAACTAGTCTGATCATGCTACCTTCTTTCATCCCGCTGTGTCTGTTGGATATGCGTCTGAGTAACCTGACGGTCTGTGCAACCGCGCCTTCTAGTCTCCTGATGGTCTCGCCATTATGTCCGTTGGCCGCGATGTGTAAGCCCAGAACCCGCATGCTATCTACCATCGGTACGGGGAGCCCGTCGGACGTCGTTAGTCGTATGTCCCTACCGGGATCCTCGTCATTCGTCTCGCCGTTCGGCTTGCGGCCTCTTCGCGTAGGTCTGTAAACTAGCAGTTCAGATTTTTCTGCGGAGCAGGTCAGTCCGGTGCTCTCCAAGTATTGTTCGACCGTCTCGATAGCACGTTGCAACGTGTGTTCTATCTGGCCGTCGCACCCCTCGGTAACCCACAACGTAATGTCGTCGGCGTAGAGGGTGTGATTGAGCCCTTAGATTTCGTTTAGCTTGGGCGGCAACCCCACGAGAGCTAGGTTGAAAAGCATGGGCGATATCACCGATCCCTGCGGGGTGCCGGCGCTACCCAACTCTATTTGTTCGGTAGTAAGCTCCCCGAGAGTAAGCTTGGCCTTTCTATTCGTCAGAAAGTCTCGAACGTAATCGTACGTTCGTTCGCCAAGGCCGAGTTCCTGCAGTTTGGCCAGTACGGTTGCGTGCGTTACGTTGTCAAAGGCCTTCTTCATGTCCAGGCAGAGTATGGCCTTAGTAGACCTGGTCGGGCTGTTTATGACCTGGTGTTTGATTTGTAGCATCGCGTCCTGCGTAGAGAGGTTTCTCCTGAACCCCAACATAGTGTGGGGGAGCAGGTCGCGGTCCTCGAGGTAGTTGGTCAGCCTTGTGAGGACCGCGTGCTCCATTACCTTCCCCACGCACGAAGTCAGGGAGATCGGTCTGAGGTTCTCTAGCTGCAGTCGCTTGCCCGGCTTCGGTATCAGCACGACGTGCGCTGTCTTCCATTGCTGCGGTACGCGTCCGGTTTCCCAGCACACATTGACGTATTCCGTCAGTTTCTTTATGGATTTATCGTCTAAATTCCTGAGCGTTTTGTTTGTGATTCCGTCGGGCCCGGGCGCCGATTTAGTGTTGAGCTTATGTAACACTGCCCTGATCTCGGACTCGCCGATCGGTCTGTCTAGCTCTTCATTGATTGCGCCTTCGTATTCTGGATGCGTTACCGGTGGGACCGAACTAATGTACCGTTCCCTGATCTCCCGTAAGATCTCCTGTTCGGAGCCTTCATACGCATGTATGATTCTGTTGATGTTCTGTCTACACGCGGTTTTCGTCTCTTCTGGGTCAAGCATGTACCTAAGCAAGTTCCACGTCTTCGCGAGCCCTAGCTGATTCTCCATGTTACTGCAGGTGTTTTCCCACTGTTGCTTGCACAGCTGCTGTGTGTGACTCTCAATGTCCCTGTTTAGTTTCGCTATCTTTTTCCTAAGTGATCTGTTGTGTCTTTGCCTTTTCCATCTTTCTTGCAAACTTTGTTTTGCCTCCCACATGTGTAAAAGTCTGCGGTCTATGAGTTCGAGCTGCGCCTCTGGTGGGACCGTTCGTGTCGCCGCGGCAATGTCCCGCTTCACCGCGTCGGTCCAATCCCCGATGTCCTGAATTTCTTCCTGCGAATCTTCCGTCTGCCTAATGTTTCTGAATTTGTCCCACTCGACCAATTTGAGCTGTTTACCTCTGATCTTGCGCGGTCCCGCCGTGACTCTAATCTCTATTATAAAGTGATCACTACCGAGGTCCTGTTGCGTGTTCGTCCACTGCGAATCGCCAATGTTTTTCGTAAAAGTTAGGTCCGGTGTGGTGTCTACGCTAACGCTGTTTGTTACCTCTGCGCGTTGGGAAGGAGGGATTCGTAACGAGGGTGAGCCCCTCTTGCTCCGCGTCGAGCCACAGGTTCCTACCCTTGACGTTTTCGAATTTGTAACCCCACGCGGTGTGTTGAGCGTTGAAGTCCCCAGCAATCAGTACCGCCTGCCTGCTCGCGATAGCGATCATTTTCCGAATGGGCATGCGGAATCTGTGTTTGCATCGCGGACTGCTGTAGACGTTGAGAACGAAAAGGCTGCTAGGTACTTTCCGAGTCCTCCCGATTCACGTCCTTTTAGGGGCGAAGCTCCTTAGGGTGTGGGTCTGTCCCTCCTCTTTATATGTAGTAGTAGTGGTAGTCGTCGTCGTCATCGTCGTAGTAGTCGTCGTCGTCGTAGTAGGTAGCCATGTCTACTTTCATGAGAAAAAAAATTCCGAAAGTTGTGTCCGTAGCGCGGAATCGAACCAGGGACCCCTCGCTTCCGAACGCGCGGCGCTAACCACTACGCCACCAAGCGCACATGGACACACGCACCACGATGACAATAAACACCCATCATTAACGAAAGACTGCGCGTTTCTAACGCGTTTGTGCTAGCGTGTTACGGCCCGTGTAAGAAGCTGGTGTAAGATGCTGTGGCCTCTCCGCCTTACCCCCGTATTCATAAACGCTTCTCGACTTGAACTTGACTTGCCACCGCCTTGGGCAGCGCGTTCGAAACGCGTTGAAGGCGGTGGCAAGTCAAGTTCAAGTCGAGAAGCGTTTATGAATACGGGGGTTATACTCTCTCAGCAGTCATGTGATGGCGTCGGCAAACGCGGTGCACGTTCCGGCATGTGTAAACGGCTGCGTAAGACGCTGTGGCCTCTCCCCCTTACTAGAGAGTACTGCACGTTTCTAACGCGTTTGTGCTAGCGTCCCCTTAAGCGAGAGATGGTGCAATTATAATGAAGGGCGCTGTTATAAAATAGGAATGACGTCACATATGGCGCGTGTCATTAGTGGAAGTCAACCGTTCGATTTAGTGCAGCGAGTCTGGGCGAATTACACGGAAGATTCACGGTTTACCGATGATTCCCTCCGGAGCTTCGCCCACTCATCATCATTCACCCCGTGGATATGCGGTGTTTTTTTTTTGTCTGATGCTTTCGACAGCCGACGCAAGGTGCTGTTCGCTTCTGTATGAAAAGGACCACCTGCGATCAGGTATCATCATCGTCATTCTCATCAGCCTGTATTTATGTCCACTACAGAACGAAACCTCTCCCTGCGATCTCCAATTACCCCTGTCTTGTACTAGCTGATTTCACCTTGCGCCTGCAAATTTCCTAACTTCATCATCCCACCTAGTTTTCCGCCGTCCTCGACTGTGCTTCTCTTCTCTTGGCACCCATTCTCTAACTGTAATGGTCCACCGGTTATCCATCCTACGCATTACATGGCCTGCCCAGCTCGCTTTTTTTCTCTCCTAATGTCAATTAGAATATCTGATATGCCCATTTACTCTCTGATGCACACCGCTCTTTTCCTGTCTCTGAACGTTAGACCTAACATTTTTCGTTCCATCGCTCTTTGTGCGGTCCTTAACTTGTTCCCGAGCTTTGTTGCTAAACTTCAAGTTTCTGCCACATATGTTAGCACCGGTAGAATGCAACAATTGTACACTTTTCTTTTCAACAACAGTGGTAAGCGGTCAGATATGCTAGCATTCAAATATTCTGGAATGAGGTCAGGAGGCACTGCGCTGGCGATCGCGGTAGTTGCATTTAGTGGTACACACTGAATGCAACTACCGCGACCCGCAGCGCAGTTCCTCCTGCGCTCACTGCAGAATATCCGCATAGCTAACCGATCGTTCTGGCACACTCACTGAAATAGTGCGGTAGCCTCCCGCCGTCATCGCATTGTACACTACATTATTTCGGTCAGGGCAAGAAGGGTCAAAGGGCGGAGCTCGCGGAAGCCACTGACCATGAGTTGACCTCGCCCAACTGTTTCTGCCCTACGCCCTTGTAGTGTTGTCGACGAAGCGCCTGTCGCTTTGGCTGATCACTGAGACGTGCGCGGCAAATACTCTTTTATATGCAGCTCTTTCACGGGAACTCTCCCTCTTACGTGCACTAGTCAATGCCCTAGCAGAAAAAAAAAACACCAGAAGCGAAAAGGAATACGCACACCATGTACAAAAAAATTGTCCCAACGACAGGTGTCACGACTACGGCGTGCGTGTGCATCTTCATCTGTTACGCCTTGGGGGTTACAAGTTTGCCTTCGCTGGCGTAAGAAGAAAAAATGACCCAGACGTTTCTTCCGTTCTTCCCTCTAGAGGCGCGATATACAGTCGCCAAAAAAAAAGCAAATAGCTTGGCGCAGTGGACAGAGTTATAATCATCCAGTAGTTCTTCCTTTTCTTTCCCGCTCTGCTCGACCACGATGTCTTTTACAAGAGGTTGAGTGCACTATTAGGTAGCACATAAATATCCTTGTTTCACATCTTTTTTCAATTTTTTTCATGAAAAGTAATAAATAACAAACAGAACACCTCGTCCATCAGCGCCACCAATTCTACGCATCAGCAATCGACTTGGTCAACAGATGCTTGTAGGTCCACCTATTTTACTCAACCGGGGAGACCATAATTCTCCTAACGATTCATAAAGTAGATGTGAAAGTTCACGGATTCGCACTGCGTAGCTTAGGATTTTATAATGTACAGACAGACAATTATTATGTCTTGCATCAAAATAACGCCAACAAGCGCTTTTTATTGCCCTGCTTTAAGGCGTCGTTTTAAATGCGAAGATTTTCTTGGTGAACATTTGCCACTTCGAGAGTATCTATCTATCTATCTATCTATCTATCTATCTATCTATCTATCTATATATATATATATATATATATATATATATATATCTAGCCGACTACGTCTTGGTGATCTCATGGTCGTTTCGTCAACTTGGTATATACCAAAATCGGCATAGTATAACAAGAGTGTATGACGAACACAAAAGATGGATCATTTAGGTCATGAAACAGCCAAGTTTGTGTGTGTGTGTGTGTGCGTGCAACAAGTTTCTTGATAACATATTCAGGCCCTCAGCTATCAATTATTTCTCGATTTAGGAAAAGTACAGGTTTGAAAGTTGGTCAAGTTCTTAATGGTTCATAGTGGTATAAGGACGCCACAGCATG
Source organism: Dermacentor silvarum (assembly GCF_013339745.2). NCBI lineage: Eukaryota > Metazoa > Arthropoda > Arachnida > Ixodida > Ixodidae > Dermacentor > Dermacentor silvarum. Next base: position 92,410,301 of record NC_051155.1, read on the forward strand.
TAAACAAATGCGAATGAAGACACGTTGTGTGTTTTTATACGTCTTCGGTTACATTCGGTGGCGCCTCTTCAGCAAAATTAGGAAAACTAATCGAATAAAACGGTGAAATAGAGTTACTAATTATTCCGTTCCCAACAATGCATTTCATTTATTTACACAGGTATACGCGTGTTGTCATCTGATCTTGTGCTGTACTATTATGTACTGTTTATCAACACACATGAGCACTCACCAGGATAATCCACTGCATAGTTACTGTTTCCGAGTGTGTTTCTGAAGTGTTTTTCACTTGTTTCATTGAATGCGCAACGTAGCACTATAATGACGCACGGCGCCATGACATGTGAAAAAAATCATTTTTTTTTCTGTCAAAGCTGTCAGTTTGCATATATATATTGCCACCTGGTGTTTCGAGCCAGCAAACGATCAGCAGTGCGTGCCCAGCAAGAACGGCGAAGAAGACGACGAAGTCGAAGATCCCGCGCCAGCTGGAGAACCATCTTTTCGTGTCTGGCATTCTTCGGGTCTGGCTGCTAGTACTGTTGATTAATCTTGCCTTAGCGCGTGACAAACTGGTGGAGGTGCTGGGTAATCTCATCTATGCACCAAACCCCTCCGAGCAGCAGGAGCTCCAGTCCTGTACCGGTGGTTACGCCTGTACACCGCGCCAGCAGAAGGATCCGTGGACAAGCCCCTGAGTTTGGACTCCTCCCAGAGACAATGGCAGCTCCGACCACCCCAACCGGTATGGAAGGCACTACGCCGATTCATTGCACGCTACTTAGTCCGCGAACGCCGAATCCTTTCCACGGTGCCATGCATGAGGATGTTGAAGATTGGCTGGTGCACTATGAACGTGTTGCCTCGTACAACAAGTGGAACGATGCAGACAAACTGAAAAACGTATATTTTAGCCTTAACGATGGCGCACGTGTTTGGTATGAGAACCGTGCAGATGCCCTAACTTCTTGGGAAGAATTCAAACGCCGTCTTTTTGAGACGTATGCGAGCCCTGATCGCCGAGAACGAGCTGAGCGTGATCTCCAGTCCCGTATACAAATGCCGAATGAAGGTGTCGCAATGTACGTCGAGGACATGACACGTCTCTTTCGACGAGCCGACCCCAGCATGTCGGAAGAAAAGAAGGTGCGGTACCTGATGCGCGGAGTGAAAGAGCAGCTGTTCGGCGGTCTCGTGCGCAGTCCTCCAAAGACTGTGTCAGAATTTCTTTCCGAGGCCGTCACCATGGAACAGACTCTTCGGCAGCGGGCACCATCATACGAACGCCAAGTGAACGCTGCCTCACCTACGGACTTCTTCGGAGCTCTCGGGGGCCACGTCGATTTCTTTCGAGAGCTCATCCGGTCCGTTATCCGCGAAGAACTGCAGAAACTGTCGGTACCCTCACAGCCGACGCTCAGCTCTTTGTCCAGCGTTGTCCGTGACGAAGTGCATCATGCGTTAAGAGAACCACCCTTCAGCACAGACGCTCAACCGCTAAGAACTGACAGCACCCGTATGTCATATTCGCAAGCTTTGCGGCAACCTGCCCCACCTTCCTTCCCGCTTCGTACCGCGTCTCCGGCCATACTACAGTCCGACCAAGCGACCTCTTATTACCACGACCACCGACAGGCCCCAAGGAAATCAGACGTGTGGCGGGCACCTGATCGCCGTCCGCTTTGCTTTCACTGTGGTGAAGCTGGGCATGTCTACCGACAGTGCTCTTATCGAGAGCTCGGATTACGCGGATTCTCGGCAAACTCGCCGCGACCTAGGTTCGGCCAGCGTCCTCCTGCGATTGAAGAATACGTTGCCCAGCAGCGCGGATCCTCATCAGCTCGACACCAGTCACGCTCCCCTTCGCCGCGGCGATTTTCTCCGACTCGCCGTACGTATTCGAGCGTGGTGCAGGGTCGGTCGCCCAGTCCGCGCCGGGAAAACTAACCACAGCGGCCTTCGGGGGCGAGGCCGCTCTGTCTGGACGTACTCAAGGACCCCTGCTGACCCGTACGCGACCCGACGATACATCGACGACGACAGTACCTGCTGATTACAGACGACGAATTTCCTTGGACATTCCTGTATTGCTCGACGGTCGTGACGTGACTGCTTTAGTGGACACTGGAGAAGATTATTCGATAATCAGCGAAAAACTGGCCACCCTTCTGAAGAAAGTGACGACGCCTTGGAATCAAACGCCAGTTCGTACAGCTGGCGGGCACATCGTCACACCACTCGGCATGTGCACGGCACGAATACAGATTCGCGGCTCTACGTTTGTTGCCAGCTTGAGCATTGTCCCTCAGTGTTCTCGTGACCTAATCATCGGCATGGACTTTCTCAGGGAGCACGGAGCTATCATCGACATTCGACAACGCCTCGTCACTTTCTCGACAAAGAGCGCCGCTGCGACGACCAACACCATCCACGCTCGAGCACCTCTTCGTGTCATCGACGACGCTGTCACGTTACCACCGCGTGCAAGTATCGTGGTTCAAGTGGCATGTGACAGACTCTTACACGGTGAAGCGGTCGCAGAAAGCAATCACTCTCTCCTGCTTTCTCAAGGTGTTTGCGTAGCAAGAAGCCTTATTGATCTCCATGATGGTCACTGTGACGTTCTTGTCACGAACTTCAGCTACGAACACCGCCACCTTTTCCCTGGTACTGTCATCGCCTACGCCGACCCGATCGCCGACGTCACTGAATGTTTTGCTTCCCAGGCAATCGTCACTACTAAAGCACCTCTAAGCAACGTCGACATTAGTGCAACGCTTTCTGAAGACAACAAACAACCCCTGCGTGACCTGTTGCTCGAATTCCACTCTTGCTTTGCACGGTCGTCGAAGATACGTCAAACGTCGATTACTAAACACCGTATCATCACCTATGACGACGCGCACCCCATACGGCAGCAGCCTTATCGTGTTTCCCCGACCGAACGACATGCCATTCAAACGCAGGTGAAGGAAATGCTTCAAGACGGCGTAATACAGCCTTCATGCAGTCCCTGGTCGTCGCCTGTCGTGCTTGTTAAAAAGAAAGATGGCACGCTTCGGTTTTGTGTTGACTACCGGAAGCTAAACAACGTCACAAAGAAAGACGTATACCCGTTGCCTCGTGTCGACGATTCTCTGGACAGGCTTAGGCGCGCGAAGTATTTCTCCTCTATCGATCTGAAAAGTGGCTACTGGCAAATTGAAGTAGATGAGCGGGACCGCGAGAAAACTGCCTTTGTGACTCCGGACGGCCTTTACGAATTTAGAGTACTTCCTTTCGGCCTTTGTTCCGCTCCAGCCACATTCCAGGGCATGATGGATACCGTTCTCGCTGACCTCAAATGGAAAAGCTGCCTCGTCTATCTCGATGATGTCGTTGTCTTTTCGGAAACTTTTGACGAGCACCTTCGACGCCTTCGGAACGTACTCGAAGCCATTCGATCGGCTGACCTTACCCTCAAGCCAGAGAAATGCCATTTCGGTTACGAGGAACTGAAGTTTCTCGGTCACGTCGTGAGCGCGGCAGGTGTTCGGCCCGATCCCGAGAAGACTGCTGCCGTAGCTGCTTTTCCAGCTCCAACCGACAAGAAAAGTGTCAGACGATTTTTGGGCTTGTGCGCATATTATCGACGCTTCATTGAAAATTTTTCGAAGATTGCAGAGCCGCTATTTCGCCTTACGCGTGACGACTCGCCATTCCTCTGGACTGATGAACAACAGACCGCCTTTGCCGAGCTACAACGTCGATTGTCTTCTCCTCCCGTGCTCGGTCATTTCGATGAGGACGCTGACACAGAAGTACGCACTGACGCCAGCAATATTGGTCTCGGAGCTATCCTGGTGCAAATGCAAGACGGGACTGAACGAGTTATAGCTTACGCGAGCCGCACTCTGTCACGCGCCGAGTCCAATTATTCCACCACAGAGAAGGAGTGCCTCGCGGTCATTTGGGCTACTACAAAGTTTAGGCCGTATCTCTACGGGAGGCCATTTAAGGTTGTGACCGATCATCACGCTTTGTGCTGGTTGGCCAACCTCCGAGACCCTTCTGGACGATTGGCACGTTGGAGTCTGCGACTCCAGGAATTTAACATCACCATCGTCTACAAGTCTGGCAGAAAACATGAAGATGCTGACACGCTCTCACGAGCACCTGTTGAATCCCAGAATCCTGACGAGGAAGATGACAGCGCCTTCCTGGGAGCCCTCAGCCGTCCGGATCTGCTCGCTAAACAGCGATCGGACGCTGAGTTAAGGCCCATCATCGATCACTTAGAAGGCGACATCGCGTCCATTCCTCGCCCTATTTCGCGACGGTTGTCGTCATTTTGCCTACGAGAGGGCATCTTATACAAAAGAAACACAGGTGCCGGCGACAAACCCCATCTTCTAGTAGTGCCTCAAGACCTTCGCGACGACATCCTATTAGCCTGCCACGACGAGCCGACATCTGGTCACTTGGGCTACTCAAGGACTCTGGACAGGGTACGACAACTGTACTACTGGCCTAGACTGACTGCTTGCGTCAAACGCTACGTGAAAGGATGTCGTGAATGCCAGCGCCGCAAGTCACCACCCTTCAAGCGTGCAGGCCTTCTACAACCCATCGACCCCCCGCGTACGCCGTTTGATCAAGTTGGAATGGACCTTCTTGGCCCATTTCCCTTGTCTTCCTCCGGCAATAAGTGGATCATTGTCGCAACCGATTACTTGACGCGTTACGCTGAGACGAAGGCACTACCACGCGGGACAGCATCTGAGGTTGCCCAGTTTTTTATGCATCACATTGTGCTTCGGCATGGCGCACCGTCATTCATCATCACTGACCGAGGGACGGCGTTTACGGCGAAGCTTCTGGACGACATCTTTAAGTTGAGTTACACGAGTCATCGAAAGGCCACTGCATACCACCCTCAGACTAACGGCTTGACAGAAAGACTAAACAGAACACTGGCAGACATGATCTCTATGTACGTGGATGTGCAGCACAAAACGTGGGACGAAATCCTGCCGTACGTAACGTTTGCGTACAACACTGCCACGCAGGAAACTACACGATTCACGCCGTTTCGCCTCGTTTATGGTCGAGATGTTCAAACTATGCTCGACACCATGATTCCGTATGACGACATCGATCAGCCCGACCAGTTAGCCCCTGACGTCGAGGAGTACATTCAGCGAGCCGAGGAAGCACGTCAACTGGCCCGTGTGCACATAAGACAGCAGCAGTGTACAGATGCAATAAGGTACAATCTCCACCATCGACAAGTTACCTATGAGCCCGGTGACCAAGTTTGGGTTTGGACCCCCATTAGACGGCGAGGCCTCAGCGAGAAACTCCTGAGCAAGTACTTCGGACCGTACAGAGTATTAAGGCGTGTCAGTGACGTGAACTATGAAGTGATTCCAGACGGAGACCTGTCATCACCCAAGCGCCGATTACCACGCCCAGAGATTGTACACGTCGTCCGCCTCAAGCCGTATTTCACACAGTGATGTTCATACAGTGTAGTGGTGAACAAACTTTTTTTTTCTTTTTTTGCTGTACTCGCGACGTCCTCCGAAGAACTGCGAAGCGATTGTTTTTTGTTCCCGACCACAGAACGCATTTTTCGCCTCGTGTTCATGTCCGTATGTGGGCTAGCGCGTTTCCATTTTTTTTTGTGTGTGTGTCTTACCTAATTTATGTACTTTCCGTGTACGTCTTGTGGTTGAGCATCGAGTCGATGCTTCATTGGGAGGGGGAATAATGCCACCTGGTGTTTTGAGCCAGCAAACGATCAGCAGTGCGTGCCCAGCAAGAACGGCGAAGAAGACGACGAAGTCGAAGATCCCGCGCCAGCTGGAGAACCATCTTTTCGTGTCTGGCATTCTTCGGGTCTGGCTGCTAGTACTGTTGATTGATCTTGCCTTAGCGCGTGACTATATATTGTGAAACATTTTGTCAGAGGTATCGCGGCGCATATACCGTGCTTGAAAGAACACCTGCCGTGAAATATCGCGTAGCTCCTGTTACCTCGGTTACTGACCGCCGTTGCCGCAGCACTGAAATTGTGCACGCCTCTCGCCTGAAGCCGTATCTTCGGTGTTCCGACCGTTTCTGACTCGCTGCCTCACCGGCCGCTTTCGTGAGGGGGGGGGGGGGGGGGTTAGTTAGTGTGAGCGCGAACTGTGCAGTGAATCATCGTCTTCATGTGTATATACCCATCCTCCTAATCATCATCATTTTGTCCGGTTGGTCTTCGTGGGCTGTCTCGCGCTGTGTGACCATACAAGAGCTCTGCCTTCGTCCCGGGCGTCGTCTCACAATATATATATATATATATATATATATATATATATATATATATATATATATATATATGTCGTTATAAAGCCGTACGTATCGATTTGAATCGAATAATGAATTAATGAAAGTTATTTCTCATGTTTACATACAGAAGAACACCGAGAGGAATCTAAAGGCCCTATGGCTGGACGGAAGCTGCTGCTCCTTCAACAATTCGGCGCGCAGCCCGTACGCAGCACACAGCTCACACAGATGTGTCCAAATTAAAGTGAGGATTAGAACACTGGGCATGTGCAAAAAGATTCATGTGCACATACATTTGACAGAATACACTCGAAGTACAGTTTCTTACCAGATGCGACAAAAGCAAAAGACAATAGAAAAAAAAGTGTAGGGAAAAAGCGCAAATTCACAGTATATGGCTTCATTCAAAGTTGTTCGCAATGACAAAACATTTATGTGACTAATTTAAGCCTTGCATAATTTTATTGGCATAATCATATAGGCGATTGAGTGACGAAGGTACCTGCTAAATAACTAGTTGTTTTTTTCTTTTTATCCCCCTACTCTTTCCCCTTGTGCAGCGTAGCCCAACCGGAGCTATACCTTTGATTAACCCCTCCACCTTTCTATAAATTCTTTCTATCTCTCTTTCATTCATTCAAATAACTTTATTGAGTGCCCTGCGATTTGGTGGCGTGGGCCTACACTCTAAGCCAAAAATGGAGAAAATGAGAGTAACTGCAGTTTTTAGTCCTCGGGACTAACATTTAGTCCCCAGAGGGACCAACTGGAACAAGATGGCTGACATGTCGAAAATCGAAGGACTAAGTGTTTAGTCTCCGGTTTGAAAGGGAGCAACGAAAGGACGAACGGCAACGCTTGCTCTCGTCATGCAACCGTTGCTCTCCTACAGAACGCCGCATGCATGCTGCCTCCTGCATGCACGCGCTCACATGTCTATTCACGAGCCAGATTTTCTTGCGGGCTCGCGTAGGGGGACTACGTTTTGCAAATAGATACGCATGCACACAAATGAAGTAAATGGTTGCACCAAAGCGTCAGCGGCTGAAGCTGCAGTCGAGTCAGCGCATTAACGAACAACCTGCAACAAAAAGCGCCTGAGAACATCGCAATAAAATGTGAAGCTACGCGGCACCCCGTACAACGTCGCGACAGATAGCGAGAACCACGAGAACCAGCAGATAGCGAGAAGCATCGAAGACCATAGCTGGTCTTCGATCTTCACATAGTGGAAGGGCTCCGATTTTTTTTTAGGGGAGGGGGGGGTGCGGGGGGAGGCTAATAATACAGATAATTAGTCTATCATATCGAGCACAATTTACAGGCAAATCGCAGTGTTACATAGTTTGCCAAAAATGTTGATTTAAAAGCAATGCTGGGGTTTATGCGAAAACCACGATTGAGGCACACTGCAGAGATCGTTTCGACAATTTCTGAGCCTGCAGCTGATGTTAACGATAGCCGGAAGTTATCTAAAACGAAGTGACGGCGCAGGCAGTCAATATGGTTCAACTCACGCCCCAGCGACGGCTTTCAAAGGATAACGTAACCCGATCTCTAAGGCCATGCTTTTGCTGGCTGCAGACCACGGAAGCAATCCAAAAAAAGAAAATACTTCATAGAATTTATTTCTACGATAAACTATAGCGTAAAATGTGGACTGTTCGGTGGCTTGTTTTGCCTCGCAACATATATACGTAGCTGGGCGTAACACGGCACAAAACATGAGTTTACTGGTGAATATTGTTGGCATCACGGAGGCCACAGCAACCTCACAAGTATGCAGGCGGCGCTGTTGTTTTTCCTCAGTCTTCAAGATGGCGGTGGTCTGTGCGAGCTGCAACCGCGCTGCTTACGATATATTTTCTCTATCGTGTGTTTTTGTGTTTGCTGTAATGAAACGGGACGTAGTTAGCGTGCACAAAAGTGCCAGAAGATACCTCGTGTCTCGCTGCGAACTCGCCGTATGCGTGGCGCGCCAGGCAAATGTGGACCAACGATTTTTATGTCGTGGCCTTTGTCTGGTTGTCGTGAAAAGTTGGGTGGACGTCGAAAAAAAAAATAATGCTTATTGTTAGCGTGCCTCAGCTCGTCCACTACGCAGCGATATCAATGATGGGAGTAATGTCGTCGACGCAGCACCGGCAACTTGGAGAGCGTCGTACCATTGAAAAGGTAAGCAGTCGTGCTTGCTAAGTACACGTGTGTTGTGCGTGCTCCTCGCGTGTGCATAGCGTACCTTGCGAACGTAGGAAATTGAACTTCTGCGACAACAGTGAAACCTGTGCTTGTGCATGCTGCGCGCTGTTTGTCAGAATTTAGTTACGCAAATTTATTGCTTTGATGCGAAATTGAATATCCTGATAAGCGTTTTCTTCCGATGAGAAAAATTACGTTGGAAAATAATCGTGTTCACCTGTACGTGCGCTTCCGCTTTTCTGCTGAAGTTGCATAATAACGACTGATCTGTCTCTTAACCGATTATTACGGCAATTATGTTTTTTCGCTTATAAACTCTTCGACGTTGTAAATAATCTATGCTTACCAGGTTTTCGGTTTACGAGCAGTTTGAGGAGAAAACGAGAATGTAAGCAGCCACAGTTTGCTACTAGTACAGCTTTCTTTTCAAAACAAGGGGTGTTGCCATAACTTTGACGTAACTAAACATGGCAGGAGAAAGTTGTTTAAACTAAGTCATGAAAGCAAACTCTAGTATGTAAACAGACACTTCTTGTATGTGCTGCTGCGTGCGGGTTCAAAATTTTACTTTGATGAAGGGGTCCCTATTATCATGACATTCTTCAGTGACTCGACCTTGTGCTCCGTTGCCACCCTGCGCTAGTCCAGACATGTTTTTATGTGCACCTTACATGTGTTCACTATATGACAGTTTTATTGTGCCAATCAATGCTATAAGTTAACACAGTACTCATTTTGCAGTGGTGAGACCGTGACCCTATAGCAGTGTCAACATAATGGCAGGGAAATGCAGGGATCCCGCAGCCATGGCTACAGCAGCACAGGGTGTAATCTGGATGTCATGTCAGGTATGTATGAAGTGTACGTGTACCAGAAACTACGATCTCGGTATGATTTGTGTATAAGCTTATGGACATATTACTCAACTCAGCTTACTAAATAGGCTAAATAGTTATGCAATGTTATTCAACTTGCTGCTTATTTGTGTTCATAACATTATGCACACGTTATTGTGTTCTATATAAAACTAAACCTAACATGTCCTGATGTTTAGCTTGTTTTTCTCGCTTCAATCACTTGGCTGCAAGTTCACTTATTTTTGCTTTGCACACAGTATATTACTCTCCTTATTTTGGTTTTATTGTTTTGAAACTGTTCTTTATGCTGTAGCTTTTATTTCTGTATTTTTTATCTGTTTATGCTACACATATGTGCAGTTTTTGTGCATGTTAGAATTCGAACTGTAGTGTGCCAAATATGTCACAGGTCTAAGTGTGCAGCGTGCTTACCTTTGCTTACCATTGTTACTTTAGCATTGCTATTTACAATAATTTCTGTCTTGTCCTCAGTTTAACTGCCACTGGCAAATACACATATGATGAGCTTAAATTTCTTGAAATGAAATGTGAAAGTGTAGCCTTGCGACAGCTGAAGTATGGCAGCAGTGTCGAAGCTAACTTGCGCCAACTATTACTACAGTATGCCAACAGATACCCATCCCTGTATTTGTGCATTTTCTGAGAACCAGCCGTGTCCACTAGGTGAAATTTGTAGCATCCTTTTGAGTTTGCCGGTCAGTTCATGTAACTTTTCAGGACAAAATTTACACTGTGAGAGAAAGCAGACCATTACTAATGGGGCTGGCGCACACGTCTTTATTTATGCAGTGTGCCTCAATGATTTCATGTGTCAATTTTCCACTGTAGGTGAAAAATAGGTGACGATCGTGTAATCTGGTCAGAAGTCCTATTGCTGGAATGCATGGCCAAGACGGATGAGCATACTGGTCTTTTGAGTCAAATATGGTTAATATCTTAAGTACATACTTAGGCATTGGCCAGTCTGTACTATGTGCATTTGACCACATGTGAAAGGAGTACAATACACTGCCTCGGACAAACACTGGACAAATTTAGTGGTACCTTTAACCAAGGAAGCCTCGCTTGCTTGCCTGCTCGCCTTTCACAGTTCACTTACGGACTGTCTACATTACATTATTACTTTCTGGTTATATATGTGCATAGCAATCCACAAGCGAATTGAGAAAGACATCCAGGCAAGGGAGGCTTGCTTAGTTAAAGATACCACAAAACTTGTCTTGCATCCATCAGGGGTTGTGGGGTCCATTCCTTTGATCATGTGTATATTTGGTCAGATTTACATGGGGCAGACTGGCCGGTGCCTCAACATGTGCCTGGGAGAGCACCAACATAGGTGTGACATAGTGGACGTAGGCCGACATAGGCATGACATAGTGGACTTGAAATGCATGAGAACTATGCCGGTAGCTCATGCAAATATTCTATAACGGCTGGCACTTAAATTTCTCAGGGTTGCATTGGGTTGCCCGTACACCGGCACTCGTATGCTTGTTTCCACGCCAAGTGATCAGATAGAAGATTTTCCAATTTCTGTTAGCAATCCACAGACACTGCTGCTCTTTGTCGAGTGGAAACCAATACAGCCAAAGTAGTTCACAACACGGATGATTAATTTTTGTAACAAAGTGCAGCTGTCCGCAATAACCAGTAAATGTATCTTGACTTATAGCTATGGTGGCACTGACGATGTGGAATGTCCTGTATTTGTGCTTTTGCTGTTTTCATTGCCATAATAAATTCTCTCTGTTTTTGTTGGAGTTTCTTCTGTTGGTTCTGGAAGGCAACTTGGAAGCTCTGTTTATGTTGGTACTACTAACAGCATCTTGTACCCTTTGACATCTGTTTTGGCTAGCACAAATGAGTCGACTTAAATTCACAAAGCTCTCTATGTGCAAGCCTTCATAACAGCACTTCTTGACTGGCCAGCACCCTGGTTTCTGCATCCTGTTTCATGGGTGGACCGATCCCCCTCGTTGACCAATCACCACTTTTACAAATTCTTGCTTACGAACGCTTTCTGAATCTGCTCTCGGGTTCCTTGTGCACCGCCTTACTGTTTCAAACATTGAAGTGTTATGCTATTACAAAAATTAGCAGCATCAGAAATGTTTGTATTCTTGTTGTGTGGCCTCTTTCCCAGCTCCTCGGCCATCAAAATTGCTCCTCTCCCGAAGCGACCGTCATACTGAATGTGCTGCGTTGCCATAATGCCACGAATGAACTGAGTCGAACCACAAAAGGTTATAGGGTATTACAGCACCGTAACCAGTCACAAGCACAGTGAAAACAGCGCCGATTCCAACCAAAAACAAGTTAGCACTTCGGTCGACCTGTCCATGGATTGGATTGAGCCGTAAGGTTACAGGTTGCCAACGTAACGCAAGAAATCTTGGGATTTAGTAGATTTGTTTTAAATGGTCAATTTTGTCGTTATTCGAATGAACACAAGGGTCATGGTTCAAGCAACGAAAATTGTGAAAAAAGTACACTTGTGTTACAATCGAATAAATACCGCAATTTTTGAATAATTTAATCTACCTTCCTTGCAAGCAGTGCAGGTTCGTGCCGTGGGATTATTCAGGCAGTCTGTACCTGTTTTTTGGGCAAGACATTGTCACTGCCTATATTCTTAAGTTTTTTTTATTATACGATGCCCCGATTATAGAGCGGTTTTGTGTGGTCCCCTCAAAGCCTTATAATTGGGGATCCACTGTAATTGCAATGTAAATTGTCTTTCAATGCCTGTGTTCATATATGAGGTCTTGCAATCGGGGTGTAGGGTGTTCATGCCTAATTTGTGAAAACTTTTCGTTTCAGACCTGAAGCCTACAGCTTCAGATTGTGCGCTTGACTGTCAAGCCTTGTGAAGGAGAGGATGGAGGCTTTTATTTCCCCTCACGTAAGATTATATGTAACTTGCATGCTGATAATAGACCTGTTGCATGGACCACTCATCTACAGCGTGCCTCATAATCATGTGTTGGCTTTGACAGTTACAACCCTATCATTTATTTTTGCAGCACCCGGATGCGTCACATCATATGCCTACGGTGAAATACGAGGGAACTAGCCTGCTGCAAGCAAGAGCCCTCCATGTACAGCTTGAATCGATCAAGATTGACGAAGATGACCTTGTCTCTGGCCTTGCCACGCAGATTGCCCTTTACTGGATATTCGACATTGTTCTTGCGCCAAAGGCACAAAGAACATTTGACGATATGCCACATGGTCGGTGTTAACAGTGGTGTGTGGACAACTCCACTTGTGCGCGTGTCACACACGTTGCTACTGTAAAAAAAAATAAAGTGTTCTATTGGTTATATTTTCTCCATATTTTATGTTACAAGCACCCAAGCAGCTCCCAGCCCAAGCAGCTCTGCTCATGTCTTGGGCCTTTGAAAAGCATGTTCGAGAAAAAAAAATTAGCCCTATAAGGAGTAACTACAGATATGGAGTACTAAACAGTTCATCCTCTGGGGAGTAACTGGAAGGATGAGCAGTTGGTCCTCGGAGAGTAACTGCAAGGACCAACATTTAGTCCTCGGGGAGCAGCTGGTGGGACTAACATTTAATCTCTGGGGAGCAACTGGAGAGACTAACATTTCATCCTCCAGGGAGTAACTGGAGGGACCAAAAGTTATCTCCAAGGGAGTAACTGCTAGGGGACTAACAGTTCATCCCCTTGCCGTTGGTCCCTAAAGGGAGTAATGGTTGTGGCAACGCAGTTAGTCCCTCAAAGGACTAACCCCTATACCCCCGTTAGTCTCTCTTGGCTTAGAGTGTAGACCCCGCCTAGGCTTCGGCCAATCTATCTCTTTCCATAATTTTTTTTGGCGTTTGCACACTGTGTCATCTAAAGCTACTCGTATTATGCATACAGTGGGAATGCGGGGAAATGTATGCATCTTTCTTTTGATTTCTAAGCGCCTGCGCATTAGGGCTGTACTTTAATGCTATTTATTGTAATGCCCGACGTTACAATAAACCAGTTGGTAGTATGCGTTCGATCTTTCCTTGCGTCTCATCTGGTGTGGTGTCCTGTTTCGAAGTTTTACGTATTTAGTAATCAGTCATCATATAGGCAGGTAAATTACGGATATATTGTGATTGGTTTAGTTTAATGTATTGTAGCAGCTAGGTATAGCGCCTATTCTTCGCCCAGCCCCCAGAGAATATAGGCCACGTGGACATAAAGGGTGCGAAGGTCTAAATGTACTTTGAAATGTGCCGCACTCCTGTGTGCGTACACCTCTGCCCTCGACAAGCGTCATAAAGCGCCGTGACGGCTAACAACTACAAGCGACGAGATGGTGCTCGTGTCATGCGCTACTGCTGCTACACCGCAAGCTCAAACGAGCTTCACGTCATTTACACTCCCACATTGCGTTGGATCTGAACGTGTTACACTAGGCATGGGGGCATGCTGCACAGTGCTATTGAGTTGTCGGTATGACAGATGCATAAGTTTTGACAAGAGGCCTCGCTGGAGTGTTCGGCAGGTGGTGTGGCGCGTCCACTTGTCCTTCCCTGCGCTCTCTTTCCGCTTACTTTGATCGTCATCGATACTTTGTGCGTGCAAAACCATATAAAAGAAGCTTCTAATATGTACGTCGTACGTATTGTACATCGTACGTATGAGCACGCATAAGTACGCGGATATCGGTATTTGTGTGTGCAACATCTCCCGGTCACAACCGAATTATCACTGTGTTTTCCTTCGTAAATGAGGCTGCGAGGAGACGGTCAAGCGCCTCCACTGTGACTGCCCCCGTTACAATGTGGCAAGAAAAGTACTCACGACCGCGCTCAAAAATCTGGGTGATGGCCCCTTGACAAAGTAAATAAAAGTCACAGGCCTGCGACGCACACTCAGCACAGTCACAGCGTACGCTGGAGAAGCGGCTCCATAGGAGTTTAATTTTCTGCACCAAGCACTACAGGGTCTTCACGGCGAAGTCTGTTCGCGTCGGCTTCACGAGAACAATTTGAACTGTCCGCCCGGCGTCGACGACGAAATGTGGCTTCCGCCGTAACATGTCAGGCTCTGCACAGCGGTCTGCTGAGCCCGACGTTGCCTGGTTGCAGCCGCGCGCGTAGCTCTACGATTCGCTTCTTCAGCAGAGGATGGTACCTTGCGAGGATGCGCCATAATGTGTAAAGATGAGTAGACACAGGCATCTAGACTACATGGCCCAAATGTCACATCCCTTGACCCGTGGCACGTTGCGATGCTGTTGATGATGATATGGTTTATTGGCATCCCCTTCGAAATGGGGTGGTTACAAATAGTGAATTAGCCTGCTTGAGTTGACCAGATCCAGCTACATGCAGCATACAACTGGAGAATGTCGGGATACCAGGTGAAATATACGCAACTGCAATGCAATGTTCACACGTATCGACACTACGCGGCGCGCATGTCACATCGCGTGACTAATGGCACGATACGATGCTAAATGATGATGACAGTGACTTCATGTCATTCCCTTTAAAATGGACTGTGACATTCACCTAGCTTGCTTTGTTTCATCAGGTATGCTATACATCCTCGAAATACTTCAAAAGCGTCGTTATACGTCCGAGCTGACCTACATTTCGCAGTTATTGACACAAACGATATCTGCGATGCCGAATTTGAATGTACAGCTGTTACTGTGAGTCTCAAAGATACCACGATGACTGTGGCAAGCATATATTATTGACCGACACGATCTTCAGACATCACCTTATTGGAATTCTTAGTATCTCGGCGTGGTCCATCATTTGTGCTGTGCAGAGAATTCAATGCTCACCATCCTCGCTGGTGTTCTCGTCCACAAGACCAGCGTGGGATAGAGATCAACGAGCTTATTGTTCGACAGGATCTACAAACACTCAACGACGGCTCAGCTACATTTGTCGGCAGAGGGAAGGAACAGTCCACCATCGACCTTGCGATATCAACAAGAGGTGTGTATCTGGCCTGTTCATGTGAATCTGACCCATGGGGCTCAGATCACCTACCTGTTTGGTTGATTCCAGAACATACTCCTAGCCACCGGACTGCCGCCTGCACAGTGACAAACTGGAACAAGTTCCGTCAGCTGATTTCAGAGGCCCCATCACACGACAAGTTGTTTACATTGGTGAGCCAGTGTCTTCAACAAGCTACCGCAAGAAGACGGCGGGGAATAGATAAACCGAACCCTGATTTAAAGTTCTTGAGGCTACGCGCCTGTCGACGCCGCGCTTACAGGAGAGCACAGTGCTCTAAAAGAAGCTCTGCTTGGACGGTATATAACCGCCTAGACGCAGCCATACGGCGGCACAGAAACAACTTCGTCGAAAGAGCTGGGCAGGACTCTGTAGTTCGCTGCATACAGCAAATGGTTTTGGAAGCGTTTGGCGAATACTGATGGCTCTCCGCAATCCTTATATCTGCGAGAATACAACTGATGCTTTGTGCATAACGACTGGCCGGACTCCGAAAATTCATGCGGACGCATTTGCCGACCTTTTTGTACCTCATATGTCAAGTGACAACGCAAACAATGACCTTAATCCTCTGACAAGTCAGAACATCAAAACGTTCTGCTATGGTCCAGCCTGTGAGATGGATGAAGCAGACTTTACTCTCTAGGAGCTTCAGCACGCGCTCAGTCTCTCCAAACGTCGCACTGACCCTGGTGAAGACGGTGTTACGTACCAGGCGTTACGAAACATCGATGAGTCCTTTCATTAAGGTGTCTTGGACGCATATAACGACCTGTGGCGAACGTCTGTGATCCCCAATTATTGTAAATCACCTGTGGTGATACAATACCGGGCCACCCTGCAAAACACCTAAACTCTTACCGGTCAATATCGCTAACTTCTAATGTTATGAAGTTGATGGAACGAATGGTACTGTTTCGTCTAGACAGCAGGCTACAGGAGCTGAATTTCTTTCCTGATGTCATGAGCGGCTTTCGTCGTCACCATTCAGCCCTCGATAGCATAGCAGACCTCGTAACATCTAGAGTCTGCTCGAGAAAACAAGCACTCTGCATACATGCTCTTCCTGGACAAACAGCAAGCTTTCGATTCGGTTCCCCATAAGGCGATTATTATCGCCCTTAGGAATGCGGGAATTTCTGGTCGACTGCTTCATTTCGTGCATAACTTTCTATCTGAGTGCCACATGAAAGTGCGTGTCGGAGGAGCAACAAGTGATTCTCGCCCTGTTAAGTGGTGTGTGCAGCAAGGCAGCGTCTTGTCGCCGCTACTCTTCAACAGCGTACTTGCTGGACTTCCAAGCCGATTGCCTCAGGAACGTGACTTTCCAATAAGCATAACAATCTATGCTGATGACATTGCACTGTAGATCAGCTATTCTTCGCACCAGGGTCCACGTCTTCGCGGAATCTTGCAGAGGGCTCTGAATGCAACTTCAGAGTACTTAAAGGAAGTTGGTCTGCAGATTTCACCAGCTAAGTCAGCCGCAATTGCGTATAATCCAAGGCAACGGGCTCGTAGAAGCATGAGCCGGCTGTACCTCGGAGAGACACCAGTACAATGGGTACAACATCACCGCTACCTGGGCGTAATTATCGATTATCGCCTCTCTTGGTGCCCTGCCTTACCTCTGTGCGGTGCAAATCCCGGTCGCTCCTCAAGTATGTGGCCGCCTTGACTGTTAGGGGCGCTGGCTGCGACCAGGCGACAGCACTTCAGGTATACCAATCATCTGTCCTCTCTGGCATGATGCATATGCCTTGCCAGTCTTGAACGTGTCGCCAAATGTGATGTCGCAATTGGAACGGGACCATCGTGTTGCCCTTCGGGTCATGCTTGGCTTACCTCGTGAGGCGCAATCTGTTCCACTACTCACAGAAGCGCACCAGTTGCGCCTGAGCTTGCAAGCAGACCAGAGAGCGCTACACCATGTCGAGCGTTTGCACCGAGCATCAGACTGCCAAGCACTGATTATTGGCTGATTCAGCGCCCGTTCTCTCGAATGGGGAAAATGGCGACATTGTTTATGGACATTACTTGCAGTTCAGGAGACACTACTTCATTCACAACTCCGAAGAAGCGCAACAAATGTTCATTCTCCATTTATCTGTCAATTCCCGAAATACACAAAAAGTCTAGCCAGCCTGTTTCGGCACTATTTCAGTTGGCCGAGTACCACCTATTTGAAAAATTTGGAGGTTATAATAAAGTACTCACGGACGCATCTGTACACATCGACGCCCCAGGCGCTTCTGCAGCTTTCTTCTGCCCTTCGACTGGCATCAGACGGGTGTTTAAAATACTACATTCAACCTCATCAGCAACTGCAGAGCTGGCCGCCATTGATGTTGCTCTGAAGTACGTCCAAGAAGAGTTAAAAGCATTGAAGGTCGTCTTCCTTACAGACTCCCGTGCTGCCCACAGCTGACTGAGTCAAGATGTCAATACCCCCATTTTATGCAGTATTCAAGAAACTTTCGGCAAAATTACTTTCTCTGGAGTGTCCCACATTGTCCAGTGGATACCCTCGCACGTGGGCATCTCTGGAAATGAAGAGGCTGATTGACTTGGTTCAAGTTGTGCCCACCACGATTGTGACTGCCCTGACATTTCCTGCATGCTTGAAAACGCTCGTCTTCTGATACGCCGACACTTCCTAAAGCAGCTGCCAGACGGGCGTGTTGCAGACATCGTTCCTGCCCCGTGTTCGTGGTAGAGGCTTGCCGCATCGTGCTAGAGCACTGTTATACAAGTTAAGGGTTGCGTCTGTGTTGGTGCGCGAACGCCTATGTCGACAACGACGTGTGGACAGCCCGTCGTGTACGTTTTGTGGCTCCTGTGAGACACTTGAACATCTCGTTTTTGAGTGTCTCGCATTCGTTGCGTAGCGTGCATTGCTAATTAAGGAATATGGACTTATTGGACGGCAATGTGCGACCCTTGACGATTGCCCCTTTCCAAGAGGGTGCGCTTCCCGACGTGACCAGGCTCATCGAGCCCTGCTAACTTTTCTTAAGGACACTGACTTGGCCTCCTGTTTATAGACATTATTTGTATTTTGTTTTGGTCTGTCTGTGCCTCCGTCATTTCTTTATTTCCTCTTTTCTTTCCTCATGTTTTCATTTCCTCTATTCCCTCCTCCTGAAAGAGTAGGCAGGCGTTGTGCCCCTCTCGGTGGCAGTTTTCAGCTTGCTCCCTCCCTATTTCATTCGTGTCCTTGTGTTATATGTGCACAAACCAAATAATAATCATATACATGTTTTTCATTCTTGCATTTTTGCATATATCTCCTTAATCTTCCTTTTCTCCCTCAAACCTTCCCTATCTACCTTGTACAACTATCTATGCAACTGCTACATGGCGGGCCGCCTGGCCTATTAATATGCAACTGAAATATAAAGTGTGCACGTAACGACGGTACCCGGCGCGCTGCTCACATCGCATGACAAAAGCCACCCTGCGATACTAATGAAGATAATAATGATCATGGAATAATTGGCATACCCTTTAAAAAAGCGGTGACAGACATTCACTTAGCCAGCTAATGATGAATATGAATATTATTTACTGGAATCTCTTTTGAAACTCGGATAGGACATAGACTACCTAGCCAGATTGATTTTTACAGGTACAAAATATATATTTTTGCAATTATTTCTGGGTACATATCGTTAAAGTTCTTTTCCTTCCTCAAGCTTTCTACCTTGTACCTGTGCATCTGCTACATGGCGTACCACGTGGTGCAATAATAAGCAAATGCAATGCACAGTGTGCACATTTCTACAGTACGCGGCGCGCATGTCTCATTGCATGTTTCTTCGCGCGCTTTAGAGGGCATTTTCCCGCTGGATGGTAGCAAGCAGTTGCTGATTCCCATGAAGCGGGCCGGGTTCGATCCCGGAAGGAACTTAGTATTTTTTTCTCATTCCCGGCGAAAGCTGCTACAGACACCGGACACCACCGACGGCGGCGGACACCATCGCCAACCAAAACGGCTGTTAGAATGAGGCCATAACAGCTTACGCTGTAAAATTCTCGGACACTGGTCCAAACAGGTTTGGGCCACTAATGTCCCTAAGTTCTATACTCAAGTTACTAAGGGCTTGTGAATTGTGCGACCGACTTTAAAAGTAACGCATAGCATCGCGTTATTGTGTTACTTTTGCTGACAAATTTTTTAACTTGTTTCTTCTATCACCTTTTATTTATCCAGCCCTGTCCCCAACACAGGGTAGCCAGCCTTATTTACGCTGGCAGAGAAGCGACGCGCGGCCGAGGACCAGCGCCACACCAAGCGAGCAGTCACTGAAGAGGCCGCCGAGACCACGAAGTGCCTGTCGGAGGTCCGCCGCTTGCGTGACGCAGCCGGGTACATTCAAAAGCACTTTTTCGAAGACGAATGTGGTGCGGCATGTAGCGTCTGCAACCGCCTCAGGTCCAGATTGTACGTCATCAGGGTGTCAGAGCCCATGGATGTGAGTCCTGAAGTGAGCGTTTCCCCGGGAGGAGGTGAGTTCGGGGCATGCGCTACGTGCAGGGCAGCAATACTTCACATTGACTTAGATAAGAATCGATAATCGCTTCTGCCGTTATTTTTAAGCGAAGCTTTATAGGCTCACAAGTTTCGGCGGTGGTGGTGGTGGTGCCACGCTGAAAAGTGGGCCGATCCAGGGGATGGTGCAGAAAGGGTCCACGCTCAATGGCACATAGCAGGGACAAACAAGAAAGAGAAATAGAGAAAGAAAGAGAAAGAGAGCAGGAAAGGAAGAGAGAAAGAAAGAGAGAGAGAGAAAAAAGAAAGACAATCACCAGCCATTTCCCTGTCGAGAAAATGACGGTAAGCGAAGGTTGTGTGTACTTGATCTACTACTTTCCCATCCCTTTCCTATTACTTTTCATTCCATTTCGTGGTACTTTTCGTTCCCTTTCCTTCAACTTTTGTTTCCCTTTCGTGCAACTTTTCCTTCTGTTGCGTTGCACGTTTCCTTCGCTCGATGCATACATTTGATACACGTTTAGGTCTTATTACCGTGACAGGTCGTGAACTTGACGTTACCCTGGCGAAGGTCAGATACACACACGATAAGCTTCGCTTACCCCAATTTTCTCGACAGGGGAATGGCAGGTGAATATTTTATCCTTTTTTTGTCAGAACCATGAATGGCTTATCAGTCGCCAAAGGAAAAACTGGCGCTCGGGACGGCATTCGCTTTTACCTGGGAGGTACACCAGCTGAAATAGCCGTGATTTTGAAAAAGCCATGAAATAACTGCAGCGGTGGCCTACCAGTAGAGCATCCGCCTCGTATGTGGGAGCCGGGAACCCACCGGTCTTTTGTAACGGGTAGAGATGTTCCTTGGCCTGGTGCTCGGCTCTGAAGAGGATTCACATCTCGAAAGAGGGCCCGAAGAGATTTCAGTAGTGGTCTCTAGGCGCCTCTTGTCCAACCACAGACGGCCTTGTCTGTGGTTGGCCAACCACGAAAGGGAATGAAAAGTAGTAGGAAAGGGATGGGAAAGTAGTAGATCAAGTACACACAACCTTCGCTTACCGCCATTCTCTCGACAGGGAAAGAGCTGGTGATTTTCCTTCTTTCTTTTTTTTCTCTCTCTCTTTCTCTCTTCCTTTTCTGCTCTCTTTCGCTTTCTTTCTCTCTTTCTCTTTCTTGTTTGTCCCTGCTATGTGCTTTGAGAATCCGCCGCGGCTGTGGGAGGCAAGTGGTGCCGCCGGATACCTACCGGTAAAATAAGTACAAGGGCTCGCTCCTAGCCTGGTGTTAGGCCATTATAGGACCTCAACGCTTGGAAAGGCGTGTTTGTCCTCAACCCTCAGTGGGTGCTTGGGACGCTACATGAGAAATCGCCACCATGGTAGCGGCCCAAACATCACTTTTTTTTCTGTGCTCAGGAGGGTTTCGATGAGAATTCAAGCCGCAGGCTCCTTTGCCAAATCCCCCCCCTGAGAGAAGCCGAACGCCAGGCCGGGGTTCGCATGTGCCCGGTTGAACCAGTGGGTGCTCGACGGTGGTGGGAATCGAACCCACAACCTCCTGCCGGTTTTAAGTAAGCGCTACTCTCAAAACACTATCAAACATATTGCGTACTCACCAATCTGTAGCTGCTCGGCAGGCGTAGAAGACACTACCCTTGGGTCCCCTCCTTCCCCCAGATCAAGTGGTAAAACAATAAAAATATTGCTACGACGCGCGACAAACGGTGTATATAGAACAGGCCTCAGGGCGAGCCTCCGACGAGCAAGAAGAGTTCTCTTCTTCGTCTTCTCCGCTAACACTCCTCCTCTTCTACTAATGCGGCTACATTGACTGTAATATTCCTCCCCTCCTAGACGAAGCCCGCCGGGCAAGTCAGCTAAGTTCTCGGTGTGAAGGGCTTGAGACGAGCGACATGCACAACCTCAGTCTTGGCGGAGCGCCGTCCAGTTGCGGTGAGACGCGCC
Source organism: Dermacentor silvarum (assembly GCF_013339745.2). Lineage (NCBI taxonomy): Eukaryota > Metazoa > Arthropoda > Arachnida > Ixodida > Ixodidae > Dermacentor > Dermacentor silvarum. Next base: position 92,432,125 of record NC_051155.1, read on the forward strand.
AGTCGATAATTCACTTCACTGAGTTGGTCAACAATAACGTACGGGCCAGTATAGTTGGCAAGAAGTTTCTGACACAGGCCACGTTTGCGCACCGGACACCATAGCCAGACTAGATCCCCTGGAGAATAGGTGACATCCTGATGGTGCCTGTCGTACCGTGCTTTTGACCGCTCTTGCGAAGCCAGAGTACGTATGCGGGCCAAGCGTCGAGCTTCTTCAGCGAGACACAGTCTCGGCGATGGTGAGATCGTCGTGGGTGGAGAAAGAAAATATGGTGTCCAGTGTGTGACGCGGCGGACGAGCGTAGAGTAGGAAAAACGGGCTGTAGCCAGTAGTCTCGTGCTTTGCTGTGTTAAAAGCGTATGTAATAAATGGCAAAATGTCGTCCCAGTTTTTATGGTCCGATGCGACGTACATGGACAACATGTTCACGAGTGTGCGGTTGGTACGCTCGGTCAGCCCATTTGTTTGCGGGTGATAAGGTGTCGAGTGGCGAAAGCTGGAAGCGCATAATCGAAGAAGCTCTTCCACGACATCTGCAGTAAACTGGCGGCCGCGGTCACTGATGATTACTCGAGGAGGGCCGTGACGGAGAATGATCGAATGCAGGAGGAAAAAGGAAACTTGGCTGGCGGTGGCAGATGGCAAAGCAGCCGTCTCGCAGTACCGGGTCAGATGGTCGGCACATACGATGATCCAACGGTTCCCTTTCGATGAGCGGGGAAAGGGACCCATGAGATCAATTCCAACTTGCTCGAAAGGAGAGCTCGGAGGCGGCAGTGGTTGTAGGAGGCCGGCTTGCGTCGTAGTTAGGTGTTTGTGGGCCTGACACTGAGCGCAACTGGCCACATACATTTCAGTCGACCGACGCATTCGGGGCCAGTAAAACCGTTCTTGGGCACGATGAAATGTACGCGCTGCTCCGAGATGTCCGGAGGTAGGATCGTCGTGCATAACCTGCAGAATAGAGGAGCGTAGCTTCTCCGGAACTACAAGAAGAAAGCGGGCACCAGTGGTTGCGAAATTCCTCTTGTAGAGGAGGCCATCACGAACACAAAATCCTCGGCTTGTTGTGGAGTCATGCGCGTTGAAAAGTGGCTCTAAGCTGAAGTCTTCTCGCTGCTCCTTCTCGAAGGTCTCTTTATCAGGGAATGCAGGTGCCAAAGAAGCAATCAAGTGATCAAAGTTATCGGCATCACAAAGAGTGGTGTTTAGCGGCATTCGCGAAAGGCCGTCAGCATCAGCGTGTCGGCGACCACTCTTATATGAAACTGTGAAGTTGTACTCCTGAAGACGTAGAGCCAAGCGCACGAGTCGACCAGAGGGATCACGAAGATTGACAAGCCAACACAACGAATGATGATCTGTGACGATTGTGAATGGGCGTCCATACACGTACGAGCGAAAACGTTGCACAGCAAAAATGACCGCTAGGCATTCCTGCTCCGTAACGGTGTAATTGCGTTCAGGCTTACTTAACGTACGACTCGCATAAGCAATGACATGCTCGTTCCGGCCGCATCGCTGAACGAGGACTCCCCCGACCCCCACGCCACTCGCATCGGTGTGGATCTCTGTTGGTGCAGCTGGGTCGAAATGCCGAAGGATGGGACCCGTCGTCAGTAAGAACTTCAGTTGACGAAAAGATGCGTCGCACTCGTGAGTCCACTCAAAAACGGCGTCCTTATGCAGAAGACAAGTCAGGGGATAGGCGACATCGGCAAAAGCAGGTATAAATCGGCGGAAATAAGAGCAGAGGCCTAGGAAACTACGAAGCTCTTTAACAGACTAAGGAGGCTTAAACGCTTCAACAGCTGCTGTCTTTTGTGGATCAGGCCTGATACCATCCTTGTCTACAAGATGGCCAAGCACCAATGTCTGCCGCTCACCGAAGTGACATTTCTTAGAATTGAGTACTAGGCCGGCGTTTTCGATGCAGTCTAAGACAACTTCCAGGCGCCTGTTGTGCTCTTCAAAAGTGCTTCCACAGATGACAACGTCGTCTAGGTAACAGATGCAAATATGCCATTTGAGGCCTCGAAGAATGGTGTCCATAATTCTTTCGAAAGTCGCGGGTGCATTGCAAAGCCCAAACGGCATGACGTTGAACTCAAAAAGGCCATCCGGGGTTATAAAGGCCGTTTTTTCTTTATCCGCCGGGTGCATTGGGATTTGCCAGTAACCCGATCGCAAGTCTACAGAAGAAAAGTAGGATGTTGAATGAAGGCAATCCAACGCGTCATCAATCCTTGGAAGAGGGTAAACGTCTTTCTTGTGTGGACTACCACCAGACGGTGGTAGTCCACACAAGATCTCCAAGTATCGTCTTTCTTTTTCACCAGTATAACTGGAGCAGCCCACAGACTAGATGACTCCTGAATTACTCCTTTCTGTAGCATTTCGTGAACCTGTTCGTCGATAACCTGGCGCTCTGACGGTGACACTCTATAGGGTTTCTGTCGAACAGGCTGCGCCGACCCCGTGTTAATTCTGTGCTTGGTTCGAGACGCAGGAATGGACGGCGCGTTACGCCCTGGGCGAAGTGGAAGATGCTTAAGTGTTTAGTCAGGACGTTCACTAATGTACGGCGCTCGTCCATGCTGATCGACTTGCTGATCATTGGCAGAATCTTCGAGTCCTCCGAGCAGATGTCAACTCGTGTATGTGGAGCATCTGTGAGCACGGCGACTGGCGTCGATCTGTGCTCTTTGAAGGAAGCAAGCTTCATGCCAGCAGGTACCACTGCGTTTTCGCCTGAAGGGTTGACAACCCATAATTTGGAGCGCCGCTGAAACAGACACAAGACAATGTGGCAGAAAAATGTTCTTCTTCATGCACGGTAAATACGCCGGCTCTACTGTGGCGTCGAAGGCCCGATGAGTGGTAGTAGCGCAGCCCACCGGCACACACACAACTGACAAAGCAGGCACGAGAGTGTCCTCACAGGCATGAAATGCGCCATCCTCGTTTGGAGCATCCTGCATGAGCTCATAAGAAATGTCACCACTCACAAACATCTCCCCTGTTCGGCAATAAACGGTGGCACCGCACATCTGCAGAAAATCAATACCTAATATAACATCATGTGAGGAACGGGGGAGGATTGTAAATTCAGTCGTGAAAACTCTACCACCCAATGACACTTGTGCAGTGCAAAAACCAACAGGCCGCAACGAATCCCCGCTCACGCCACAAAATGTTGCACTTGGTTCCATTGAAATACCACTTTGCGTCCTAATAACCTTTGGAAAGCGAGACTCATCACAGAGACAACAGCACCGGTGTCCACTAACGCCAATGTAGACACACCATCAACGAGGACTTTCACTTTGTTCTTCAACATAAACACAGGTGGAGGCATATCTTTCAGCAGCGAATCTCCAGCGACCTCACCTCCATTGGCCGCGCTCTCTAGTTTTCCGGCGGTGGTGATCTTGCACGACGCCGTGGTGAAGGAGACCGCGGTGCAATCGAGGAACAGGAGGTGGCGTCACGCTACGATCGGAGGCAGGTGAGCGGTTCCGTAAGCTTCCTTGCCAAACGTTGCTGCTAGAAGGCGATTGCGCCATAGAAGGCCATTGGGCGTTGGGGGCTGGGGCAGCAAGTTGATCGCACGGATACCTTTGGTGTTGAGGACAAAAACGGGATATATGGCCAAGGACGCCGCAGACGTAGCATGTCGGAAGCGGACGGCTTCTGCGGTATTCTTCAGAGCTGTCAGTCACGTCTGCACGCCTAGGACGAATGACTGGGTCGTAACGCGGAGCATTGCCAGTGGTGGGGCGTCCAGAGGAACGTGCGTAACGAGGGTGAGGTTCAAATCGGGTATCCGAAGAATAGTGGCCTCTCGATGCCGGTGCGTGTCGGTACTCTGACACATTCGCGACGCTGACAGACGGTTGCCATCCATTCAAAGGTGGTGAAGTCGCCGGGGCTTGCGAAAAGGAAGCATCAGAGACATCAGGCAGGCGACGTGTCGTCTCGGTGTGCCTGTCTAGCTCTTCGCGGACGATCTGTCGTATGGTCGACGCCAAGTCAAATGAAGAGCTAATATCGATGCTGGCCACAGTGGTAACATTGGCCAATCGGCCAAACTTTGGCGTTATTCGGCGCATCTTCAGCGCCTCGAACGTACGGCAGTGCTTCATGACATCAGACACTGAAGCGAGACTGTCCTTGCCGATCAGAAAATTGTAGACATCCTCTGCTATGTCCTTGAGCAGGTGCCCGACCTTGTCTTCCTCGTACATTCTTGTGTTGGCTTGCTTGCACAATTTCAAGATCTCTTCGATGTAGGCAGTGCAAATCTCCCCTGGTAGCTGTGCTCTCTGTGCCAGGGTATGCTCTGCGCGTTTCTTTTTTGCGTCCGAGTCGCCAAAGCATTCCTTTAGGTCATGAACGAAACGTTCCCACGTTGTTAATAATTCTTCGTGGTTCTCAAACCACATCAGAGCAGTGTCAGTGAGAGCGAGGATAACGTTGGTTAGTTGGTCGGTGGTGTTCCAGCCGTTGGACTTGCTTACCCGTTGGTAATGTCTGAGCCATTCTTCTACATCTTCACCTGCTCTCCCTGCGAAAACCCGAGGTTCTCGGTAGTAGCGCCACGTACCAGCAGGCATTGATCCCGGAGCGGCATGTATCGGTCCCCGAGCGTCTCCTTCGTTGGTCATGTTAACAGGCGCAGGGGGTAGTCCGGCGAGGCGACGACTCCGGCGAAGAATAAATGACTCCGGGTCCGTCGTTACTTGAAGTACCCCGCACCTTCCACCAAAAAGCTGTTACGACGCGCGACAAACGGTGTTTATTGAACAGGCCTCAGGGCGAGCCTCCGACGAGCAAGAAGAGTTCTCTTCTTCGTCTTCTCCGCTAACACTCCTCCTCTTCTACTAATGCGGCTACATTGACTGTAATAATATCGTGCCACCACCGTGTTCACGCTCGGTCGCTCACTTTCAATCAAGAGTAAACACTGCAGAATACTTCCTGTAGTATCTGCTACAGCGAAGCCCAGTCTTGTCGCGGCAGGAATCGGAAAAAAATGTGGTTGATCCCTCTTATATAGGAATCGGTATAGAACACGAAAGTGAAACGTGTCTTCACAGAAGTAGTGTAATGTTTATTGCACATTGATATATAATGTCTATTGGTGTTTTGTGGCTAAAGCGCCTTTAGGCGTTGATGCACCCACGCTGACGCCTGGTGGCACGTCTCCTCCATCACGACTACCAACGTCGATGACCATGAGCAACCGTCGTGCATATGGAAGCTGCACTACGCTGCACACGCTAGCACAACGCGAAAGACGAAGCACGTAACTGACACACTAATACAACGCGCAAGACAAAGCACGTAACTGAATCGTCACCGAGTCAAATCAGCGCGTACAGCGCGTCGTAATTGCAGCCTCCGCGATCAACTTCAGAAACATTTTCAGAGCTAATTGCGGAGGCCACGCTCCGCTGTGCTGAGTACGGTGAACGCCACCTAGGTGGCGTTGGTAGTGCTTCTTGATGCCAGCGTCCCTTCGAATGCTGGCATCGAGGCGTCGTAGTGCTGAGACCACCGAAGCGTTCACTGTCGGTGCGCGTTAGTGTCATAATGCAGTACTTCTCTTTTCTGCTCGTAGGCGGCGGCACCGCCCCGAGCAAGAGCGCGGGTACACGGAGGAGTGTTAGATATATAAGGCGCGTCTGTGTAGCTCTCTGCAAATGCGTTTGTGGCGCAATGGGTTAAACGCTCGGCGATCTATCGTCGCGGACCGAGAAGTCGTGGGTTCGATTTCCAAATTTTGCATGTTTGTAGAACTTTTTCTTCTGGTTTCTTTCTTTGTATTATGTTCGTGTACATTGTAAGCTGACGTATTTCCGTGACGGAAATACGTCAGTGAAGTCTTGGTGGACCCCGGCATAAAACACTTTCGTGTTAAAACAACCCATGCACAAGCATGGGTTGCTTGTGCATGGGTTGTGCAAGCACAAAATACTACGGGATCTGGGAGGTCGTTTCTAACTACATTCTTGCGCCCTTTAATGAAGCAAGCGCCTTCTCTCGAGACATTGCATTGAGCATTCGCCTCGTTTGATGCTCTTGTGCCTCCCCGACGCCCACCTCTTGACAGCGTGCTGTCAGAAGCGCAATGATTGCAGAATATTACGCTACGAGAGCGTTGTCAGTTTCGGCCGTTGTGAAGTGTGACAATGTACTGTGCAATCCGCCGGCCGGAAAGGACAGCGCTCTCTTAACGTTGTCTTTAAGGGTGTGAAAATGTTTAGTGTGTACGTGCGAGCGCTGTTTAAAACATCGCGTGCATGTAGGCTCCCAACGTCCTACGAGGAGTTGAATAGGCCGGCAACTGGATCAGCGGATTCCGAAGGGGTCATGCTGGACTCGCTCTTGGGTTTCGCCAAGGAGGCGCAGCTCCCAGGATGGCTCCGAATACTCCTCCCCTTCATATTCCATATGCTTTGCCGTCGAGCCATCCCTCAATAAATACATTTTATCATCATGATCGAAGTTTAAACAGCGAAGCGGAGCTCTTTAAGCCAGCCGTAATTTGTGGTGCGTAGCAAGACTTTACCAAGAAAGAAAAGGAAATACATTTTCTTGCCGAGGTGGAATTCGAACCCGCGTACTCCCGGTCCCAATGCGAGCGTCGTAACCACTAGGCTATAGTGGTTACGTCTCCTATAGAGCCACGCTTGCAAAACGTTCATTTATGCGAACCATATGATTGCGTTCGCGCGTATCCTCTTCGTCCACAGCTGGCGTACGCTCGAGCTCTGTGAGGTGAAGAGGTTTTGCGCGCTATGAGAGCGAGAGAGAGACGCATTCACGGAGGGGGCCTCCTGGAACGCGGTGGTGGCATTTGAGCGCGGTGTCTGTGTTGCAAGCTGCGCTATGCAACGCGCACTGGCGGCTGTAAGTCGGAGACGCGCGAAAAGAAATTATCATCATCATGAGTAATAAGATGAAAAGTTCGCGCGCACTTTCGGAAAATGCTGGGCTATGATTGCCCAGTTTCGCTGTTTCGAGCGTTGCGCGGCCGAGTGCAAGGTTAAAGGGATACGGACCCAAAAGTTTGCGGGTGGTTTTTGCGTCGTAACAAAAGTTGAACTGTCGAAAATGACGAATACAGCAAGCTGCCTTGAAAAAAAAAGAACAATAAACATCTTTTTTTTGCGATTTTCTGTTGCACCTTGCCTCCAAGCGGCCGCCGACAGAAGCTCAAATTTGACGTGATAACACCCACCCGCGGCCAAGGTCGGCCACAGCTGTCGCAGTGTTTCCGGGGCTGTCGGTCCCTTGCAGCGTTTGTTTAACCAACGCCTCCTATAAAGTATTTATAGGAGGCGTTGGTTTAACCCGTTTCGGCGATCTTCGCACGTGGGAGACGCTCGTGAGCGGTGGGGAGTAATATACAAAAAGTAGCGACACTCTCCTCCTCCGCCTTCCCTCCTCCTCGTTTCTCCTTCTTTCGCGCTCATTTTTCGACCATTGCGCCGCCTACATCGCTTGAAACACGTTCACTTGTTTATCTTTCGCCGCTAATCAGATTCGACGATCGCCGACTGTGTTCGCCGCTATCGTTGTGCTCCTCGCCAGTCGGTAGACGCTTCTCGGGCGAAAATGGCGATGGAGCGTGATCGTAAACAAACGCAGCCAGCGCCCGGCGGCGCGACGGTCCACGTGATGCCATTAGGCCAATACCGACGCGGCGTCGGCCTCGGACAGGGTGTGCGAGAAGGCGGCGGCATTCTTCAAAGCATGACGCTTCTTTTTATATATAGGGGCTTTAGTGGGGAGTACGGACGTGTGAAGACCGGCTTCCGCTTCTGAAATGAATTAGGTGATTTAATTTGCGCCTAGTTCGACGATTTTGATGCCTACGGACACGTAAAGTTGTGGCGATCACGTCGATACCGAATTTTTGGAGGTGGGTGGCCTTTTTGGGATTTTATCGCCCTTTTTCGGCCGGACCACGCCGCTGCGAAGCTAACGTCAACCGCGTTAGGGCTAGCGCGGCGAGGTGCTTCTGCGACGCCCGCCTCTTTTCTCGCTTGTGCGGACAATATAAGACTGCAATGATGTAAACTGAAGTGGAAGGGGACCTTCTGACTCCCAAGGATTCCGGATGGCAAACAGTTGCTGTCAGGTGCTCCGGAGCCAAATCGGCGCCCGTTGAGCGAGTTGGTAGCATTCCATTCGACGCTCAGCCAAACGACAACTTGGCCGCCAAGGGTCGTCGAGACCGTGGCAGGGCTAAATCCAAGATTATTCGGGGTGGAAGGATGCCTCCGCTGCCCAAAAAAGACACGAAGATCATCGTCAGGCCGATGGGAGGTCTGAACATCACCAAGGAACATCACCACAAAACATTATAGTCGCCAGTACCCCCAGCAGAGAGAACCGCGACCCGACACGTCAGGGTCGAGTGCATCGCCGTTGGCGGTCAGCAGCACGGCGTCAGCGCGTACGAAGCGGGTCCCCACTCCAAGTGCAAGGGCTTGTTTTTGAGTCCCTCGACCCGCCGTGGTTGCTCAGTGGCTATGGTGTTGGGCTGCTGAGCACGAGGTCGCGGGATCGAATCCCGGCCACGGCGGCCGCATTTCGATGGGGGCGAAATGCGAAAACACCCGTGTGCTTAGATTTAGGTGCACGTTAAAGAACCCCAGGTGGTCCAAATTTCCGGAGTCCCCCACTACGGCATGCCTCATAATCAGAACTGGTTTTGGCATGTAAAACCCCATAATTAAAAAAATTTGAGTCCCTCGAAACAAGAAAAAGAACCTAAATGAAAATGAGGGTAGCCGCACCACCAACGTATCGCAGGCCTAAACCAATCAAAAGAAAATGAATAGGGGTGTAACTTAAAGAAACATTTAGGGAAAAGCCAATTTGAAAAAAAGAAAAAAAAATGCCGAGGGTGAGCCGACCCAAAAGACGGAGAAGACATTCGGGCATGTCCTGTCGAAAGGTGTAAGGTAAGTGTCTGCACTGGCCTGGCATGGCACGTCTCAGTATTTATTTTCAGCATACACGTATTTCACAGACATACATATAATTAGAAAGAGACCAGAGTAAGAAAAAGGAAACAATAACGTTCAAGGGCGTCATCCGCGTTATCGCACCGGGTGACGGCCCGGAGGAGCTCGACCGCAAGATCGTTAGCTCGAAGAACCCGCTGGCATTGGCGGCCAAACGAATCAAGAGCACGGGCACCGTGGTTGTGGTCTTCGATGGCTACATTGTGCCAAACTACGTCTCGTACGGTGGTACGCTCGTCAAGTGTACCTTATATCGCAAGCAAGTGGAGGTGTGCTACGCCTGTGGCCGCCTCGGGCATCGAGCAGACGTCTGCCCCTCTCCAGACGAAGCCGTGTGTAGAGGATGCAGCGTCGCCAACCCCGACGAGCAACACAAGTGCGACCCCAAGTGCAGGCTGTGCGGTGGCCGACACTTCACCGCCGCCAAGGTGCCAGCAGAGCTACCAGATGCCGTACCTCGTCAGATGCAGGCGCGGGAAGCGATTCGGAGCCAATAGAAGCAAGTCTCCGGCCTTCACCAAGGGCAAGCAACAACTCCCGGAGATCGCCGGTCGCTCCGGGGCCCGCGGAAGCTCTAGATCCAGGAACCCGTCTCCGCCGGTTACCCCCGGGCGTTCCAGGTCCCCGTCCAGGGGGAGGAGATCCACGTCCAGGTCCAGATCCAGGCGCCGCTCCGTCTCAAGGGCCCGGTGTGGATCCAGGGTCGGCCAGCAGATGAAGAGGAAGTCGACCCCATCCTGGGCCGATAGGGTTCGTGGCGGTGGCGAAGCGGGACCCTCCCGCGGCCCACGCGACCCGCTCCCAGAGCAAGCTAGGGACGCCGAGATAGCGCGCCTTCAGAAGGAAAACGCGGACTTAAAAGAAATGGTGAGAGATGGCTAGCGAAATGACGGATATTAAGAAATTGGTCATCAGTCAGACTGCTTCCGTCAAAGCGCCGGCTCTGACCGCCAGCGAAGTACCGGTTCCGGTCAGCGACTCAGCCGGGGCCTCCAAGCACAGGGCAGTTTCTAGTAAGGAACAATCAGTTTCGCAAACGAATGAGATCAAGGGCATGTTGGCCACGCTCACTACGAGCATGCAGCAGTTACATCAAGGCTTATCACAGGTGCAGGTCGCCTTAGGAGACCCGTAGAGAGGCCTAGGCGACCTGGCCGATCGCATCGACGCCCTCGAGCGTCTGGTGATCCCAAGTACTACGTCCACAACTCCGATGCAGGTCGCAGATCCAAACGCGTCGTCGATTATAATCAGGGCTACGAGCACATCCACGCATCAGACTGGGGGGCGCTTTTTACGTGCGGCTTTGCTTACAGCAGGTAGTACGGAAAACGTGTCTAATCATTGATAGTTCGAAATAAGCGTTCAGAATTTGGCAAAGGAACTGCAGGGGATACTCCAATAAGAGGGCTCGATTGCAGCAATATTTTAGATCGCTCGCTAACAAACCACAGGTAATAGCATTACAGGAAACCCTAGTGTCCGCCGCATCCCTTCCCGGTTATCGGGCCGTCTCCGGTCAACCCGGTGGTCGGGGAGTATGCACGTTAGTTGACAAGAAGCTTACGTACTTGTCTCACGACTTGAAGCTGGCGAGTTGCAAGGTCGAATACGTCATGGCGGAGGTTCTGCTCAACACGAGACAACGCAACAAGCGGAGAAACAGCGTGTTTATACTCAACATCTACAGCATTCCCTGGGACTCTCGAGAGCAGTTCAAGACGATATTTAAGAAGCCCATCGACCTGGCTGGCACCCATCCCCTGAATGTCGTCGGGAACTTCAACGCCCCGTACGGACTGTGGGGCTACATCTACGACACGAGCAAGGGCCCGGGTCTCGGGCAGAACGCCAATGAAACAACCCCAGCAATTCTGGACATCGCCTTTAGTTCACAGCTTTTACACCACGTGGCGTACGGACCTTTAAGATTCAAAATTCGCGCGATGACGCACGAAGTGTACTGGACGATAACAAAATACACGTTTTAACAAGAAAAGAAAAAAAAAAAGGACCACGCCAACAGCTTTCACCGTCGAGCATGGACGAGCGCGAATCAGGAACGGCGGATCTGATAACCGCCGCGCATATAAGACGAGCGGCCAGCTAGTCTACTGTGAATCAGCAGTTTTGCTGCTATTGATGGGCGTTTAGAGGCTCAGCCAGCTCAGCCCCGCTTCGAGAAAGCGGGTGCAGAATCTTGAAAGAGCGGCCTCCGCCTCCCCCCCCCCCCCTCCGCCTTCCGGCCATCTTTTCCTCGTCCAACTTTTTGTCCGATCGAATCAAAAAAGCGAAAATGCCCTTTTGTCGCTTCATTTCTCGAAAGCTGATTCTAAACTAATAATGTAAGCTTGCTAAATGGTCGCGATGGGCGCATGTTTCAGGATATGCAGTCGCACAATTGACACCCTTAATCTCGGTTGGCCTCAGCTTACGAGTCCATTTGCGCATTTGCGTGCAGATGCCTGGTCGAGTTATGTTCACTGCCACGGAATTTTTGTTTTTCGAAGGCGAAAGCCTTAGGTGCATTGCTATATTTTCGGTGCCATTGGCAGTGACCTCGGCGAAACCGCGCCGTAAAGAAAATGGCCGACGCCGCAAAGAGTAAAATCACGTCAACAAATGCTCGGATTGACGTCAGTTTTCTGATGGAGGTTCCTGTGAACAAAGTAAATTAGTGGCTTCGTAAAGAAAATTTGCTACATTTCAGCCGAACACCTTTTCTAAGCTCTTGGTAAGCGACGGGCGTAAATGCAGAAAATCATCTGTAACTGGTCAGTGTTCAAAGACCTGCTTCACTGCACTGTGGCATAGCCAGAAATTTTGTTCGAAGAGTGGGGGGCTCACGTTACAGCGCGGCCTCCTCCTTAGAGAATTTATCGAGGGATCAAATACATCAATGTTAACTACATTGCCATTGCCAATGTCATTGTCTATTAGAGACTGCAAACAAACTACTGAATGCTACCCACTGTCAAGTAAGATATGTATTTTTTCATAAAAGAATATATTAGCATGTCCCAAAAATTGTGGCAGAAATAACTGATATCAATGCTTCCGCGTTTTTTTGTCTATTCAATTAGTAAAGAAAATATCACACGAAGCAGCAAAGCAGTGCATACAGCTGGTGTGAAAAAAGTAAAGGCCATGAAAATAACAAGTTAAACACGAATATTTTGATAAATCCTTGTCATTAAAGAACCTTGTTTACTTTTTTGTACAGTCGCGAGCAGAAGTTTGGAGACCATGGCATCAGCAAAAAATTTAAATATATTCAAGCGCAGCTGCACGGCCCCGAATTGGCTTAATACGTTGTATTGGTCCATCACGCGCACGTAGGCTTGCGCTCTTGATTTCAGCCGGAATGCCCAGGCTGCGAAGGAAAAAAAATAAAATCGTGGCAGCAGAGAGGCTCGGCCTTTCTGTACCGACGTGGGAGTGGCCCGCTACGTGCTGACGCGCGTTCCGAGAGACCGTAATAAAGTTTTATCATACGATCATACCATACCTTTAGTCCACAAACTTTTGCTCGTGACTGTACATATGCAACCGCCAGAGAAAAACCTCAATAACGCTGTCCTTCGTTGCAATAGATTGCGCATGAGCAGTTGTTACCGGTCGTGTATTGTAATTACACCGATAATATAGTCGCAACAGTGAGTACATGTAAGAAGCAGGAGTTCTGCAAGATGTACATTAGAAATGCGAAAATAGAATGGAATATATAAGTGCGAAGATACAAGTTGATAAAGGGCACAAAAATGTCACTGGTAACAAAATGCACTGTTTGTATACACAAAGCCTCGCAACAAGATGTTTAAATATATGCATAAGTATCCAATAAATCCACGTATTTAAGCAAGCGTCACTGTATGTAATGCGTCAAACAAGACAAATAGACATGTTGCGCAGCCATACATAGTAGTAGCTTTACGTATAGAAAGACAGACGATCCAGGCAAGAACAAAACTATGATCGCAGAAATCGTGATATGTTCCGGAAGGACCGCCTGTTGGGCTAGTTGGTCTAACATAGTTACTTTCAGTTTGGCAGAACAGTTTGGTTCTCCTAGAAGCTGACAAGGAAGGTGGATTTGTTGTGATGCCGAAAGGCATGTTCAATGAAAAAGCCCAAGTGGCAGTGGACAAGGACTTTGTGGCTGTTTAAAAAAGTGCAGTGAGGGTTTAGACTAAGTTCATCAAATTTTGTAAGGACTTGGAAGTGAACGCTCTTCCTAGTGCTATTAGAAATAGTAAGGGGAACAGTCTGAAGGTTTTCTTTTCTGTAAAAAACATAAGGTCCCTTTCAGAACCATTGTGAGCGAAGGTGGGGGGGGGGGGGGCTTGGCAAAAGAATGTTAGTCAGTTTTTACTGAAGAGCCTTAAGTGACTCACGGTTGTTGATCCTTTCCGCGTGAGGAAATCTGAAGAAGTCTCTGAATATGTGAAACACAACGAGAGTATCGATTATGGTTTGTCTGTCGACGTTGAGTACTTGTTTTATTCAGTACCTCAAGATAAGCTTTTAGTTGCTGTTAGGAAGCGCATTGAACAGAGTGGCGAATGCGATTTCCAAAACTCCGCTTGCTTGTCGGTTCATTGTTTAACGCTTTTAGAATGTTATCTTAGTGTAACATTTAGTGTTTTTAACGAGCAGCCTTTCCTGCAACGTAGAGGAGTGTGCATTGGGTCTTGCGTGGCTCCGATTCTATGCGACACATTTTTAGCTGATATTGACAGTGCGCTTAATTTGGCTTTTATTTGGGGGAAGGTATTCAAAGTGTTTCGGTACGTCGATGACTTTTTAATTCTTTTAAAGAAAGAGGACGGTTTCCCTGCCCCTGGGAGTATTTTAGATGTTTTATTCAAGTTGGGCAGGGTTTGAGTTTCACTCATGAATTGCTTGGAACTGAGGGGTTACAATTCCTGGATCTCAGGCTGAAATTTAGTGTAGGCCATGTTCGCTGAGAGTACCTCCCACGGGTTAAGAAGTGTCCCCTGCCTTTTGATTCTGCCCGCCCAAAAATTGTAAAAAGGGGCATCGCATTACAATGTCTGGATGCTGCGCTCCGTAAGTCATGCCAGCATTCAATGCAGCATAGCTTTGACAATCAGATTGGTCGCCTTTTAGCAGCGGGATTCCCTGAGTTGCTTGTTGTTGCGGTGGCCGAGTCTATCCTGCAGAGGGTAAAGAAGAGAGCTGGAGCGGAAAGGGCTGAGACCCAGCGATGGATGGCGAGACCCGTAGCCATGCTTTATATGCATCAGGTCTCGCACAACCTGAAGAAGGTCGCGAACAGGCATCGTATTCATGTGGTCTTCACGGCTCCTAATAAGCTATCCAGGCTCTGCCCTCGAATTGGCGGTGACAGGAAAGGAGGTTGCCAAACCAGCCACGATAGCCGCTTCGTGGGGTGTGCGACAGGAGTGGTATACTCCATCCCCTTGTTGTGCGGGAAGGTGTACATCGGCCAAACCGAACGGTGCATAAACAACCGGCTCAGGGAGCATGCACTAAAAGTTAAGAAAGAAGACGACAAGTATGCTCATTTGGTTGCCCACATCATTACGTGTGGTTGCAAGGCACGATTTTATGAGACCACTATCTTAGGCAAATCAACACACTACACGGCTCGAGTGGCTCTAGAAGCATTCTACATCCACAAGAACTCAGATATTTGTATAAGCGTAGCGCCAATTCTTTTGCCCAGTGCCGAACTGAACTATTTGAACTCTGTTGCCCGAGGCAGAAAGTACTGTTAACTTTTTTAGATTTCTTTTTATCAACTCGCATGGGAAAGGGACGTGACACTGGTGTACGTGGTTCACCTTATAAATCGGAGGGTTTGTTGACTGAAATAAACGGTTGGTAGTAGCGCTCGTCCGCATCTGTCGTGTCTTCGTGTGTGTTGAGCGTACTTTTTTGCGCTATGTCTGAAAGTAACTCGTGATATGTACTTGGGCCATGCGGCCGTTGCGACAGCACCATATGGGTAGATAATAGAGGAATAATGCAGAAATCAGTACGAAAATGTATAATTTAACTGCCTTTAGAGCGGCGACAAATTTTCTGCACCCAAAATTAAGGAAGGGTATTGCTTCCGCTCAAAAAAGAAGTAAAAGCGGCTAGCTAAAAAGGAAAGAAAAGACCAAACGAAAGCCACAGATGATGCGGCAAGTTAAACTACCCAATATCCGAGTGTGTTTGTTGGGAAACGCCGCGAGGGCCGGGCTTTCAATAAACAAGATCGGTAAAAATTGGTTATTGATGTCCTCGCAATTTTCGTTTTCACACAATAATTTTGATCATGATGCTAACTGTTTGAATAAACGGCGAAAATTTCTGCGGTTTTAGAAACGTATGAACAGTCATACGTTTTCATAATTACGAGTTTATGGACCTGAAGGAACAGAACTTTTACTTGCATTGATTATTGCCGCTTCGCTATCTAAAAGACAAACTTCACTCGGCGAGGAAGTTTAGTGAAGCGGTCAATGACTTCGGACACGTTGATGCCGACGTCTCTGTGGACGTATATAAGCACCTGCCTAACAATGTGTTCCTCTGACATTGTAGAGCGCAAGTAGTTTTTTAGTAATCTCATGTAAAAAAAAACACCGCATATCCACGGGGTGAATGATGAGTGGGCGAAGCTCCGGAGGGAACCATCGGTAAACCGTGAATCTTCCGTGTAATTCGCCCAGTCTCGCCACACTAAATCGAACGATTGACTTCCACCAATGACACGCGCCATATGTGACGTCATTCCTATTTTATAACAGCGCCCTTCATTATAATTGCACCATCTCCCGCTTAAGGGGACGCTAGCACAAACGCGTTAGAAACGTGCAGTACTCTCTAGTAAGGGGGAGAGGCCACAGCGTCTTACGCAGCCGTTTACACATGCCGGAACGTGCACCGCGTTTGCCGACGCCATCACATGACTGCTGAGAGAGTATAACCCCCGTATTCATTAACGCTCCTCGACTTGAACTTGACTTGCCACCGCCTTCAACGCGTTTCGAACGCGCTGCCCAAGGCGGTGGCAAGTCAAGTTCAAGTCGAGGAGCGTTTATGAATACGGGGGTAATATAATTAAAATATTATGGGGTTTTACGTGCCAAAACCAGTTCTGATTATGAGGCACGCCGTAGTGGAGGGCTCCGGATTAATTTTGACCACCAGGGGTTCTTTAGCGTGCACTACAACGCAAGCACACGGGCGTTTTCGCATTTCGCCTCCATGGAAATGCGGCCGCCGGGGCCGGGATTCGATCCCGCGACCTCGTGCTCAGCAGCGCAACGCCTTAGCTGACTGAGCCACCCCGGCGGGTAAACTTGTTTCCGCAGCGCGGAATCGAACCCCCTCAGGGACCCCTCGCTTCCGAACGCGCGGCGCTAACCACTACGCCACGAAGCGCACATGGACACACGCACCACGATGACAATAAATACCCAACATTAACGAAAGACTGCGCGTTTCTAACGCATTGGTGCTAGCGCGTTACGGCCCGTGTAAGAAGCTGGTGTAAGACGCTGTGGCCTCTCCGCCTTACCCCCGTATTTTTTTTACCCGCCGTGGTTGCTCAGTGGCTATGGTGTTGGGCTGCTGAGCACGAGGTCGCGGGATCGAATCCCGGCCACGGCGGCCGCATTTCGATGGGGGCGAAATGCGAAAACACCCGTGTACTTAGATTTAGGTGCACGTTAAAGAACCCCAGGTGGTCCAAATTTCCGGAGTCCCCCACTACGGCGTGCCTCATAATCAGAACTGGTTTTGGCACGTAAAACCCCAGAAAGAAGAAGAAGAAGGAAACAAGTTCCGGAAATTTTTTTTCATAAAAGTAGACGTGGCTACCTACTACTACGACGACTACTGCTACTACTACTACTACATACTACAGAGGAGGGACATACCCCCACCCTAAGGAGCTTCGCCCCTAAAATATACTATCTGCGCTGGAAGTGGTTACTGGAAGGGTGACTAGAATCTGAAGCCGTTTCTACACATTTACATAGAACCTGCAGTCGCAGTGAGAGAGGGCATCTATCCCGGCGCTAAAACCTAAAAGTACTCCTTCGATGTCGTTGGCATCCTTGTTTAGGTACCTTGCACAAACAGTAAACTGTTGGATACCGGCAATATCCGTCGTTTCGTCAGCAAATATGGAGAAGCAGCCAGCACCATTTACTTTTGCATCTAGTATTTCTTTGATAATTTCACCATAAATTTCTATAATTGGGTTTTTTACATCTGGGCTTAAATGCGAGGTATTACTGGGGCAACATACAAATGGTTCTTCAGATATGTATCTCCACAATCAGCTCGCAAAGGAAGAAGCGCTCTGAAAATACCAATATTTTCAGAGGGGATTTGCTTAAATCCATAGGACCACTGTCCCTATGGTCACGGAGAGCCAGACCTTGTCGTCCGCAAAAAGAACCGCCTCAATAATAGGCCGTTAACTTTCTTCTGTTTTCGCTTATTTTACTTTGCCTGCCCTGGTCCAGCTGATTGATCACATCGGGCGCCCTTCCTGGAAATGTTTGGAGAAAATTATCAGCTGCCAGCTGGCAGTCACGGTCATATTCAGTATTTTCGTGTGTGTGGAAGATTGCGAGCGCGGGCTTCCATTTCTGAAACTGCTTGGACACGAGGGCTCCAGTGCGCGCATGTTAGCTCAAGTTTATAAGAATATTAAACCCATAAAGTTCCAGAATTGAAAATCTAAAGCACGCCTTTGGGAATGTCAGTGCACCTTTCGCGTCATAAGTTTATGATAACTTTATACCCATAAAGATTCGGAATTGAATTCCATGCGCTCCGTAGACTCCGCCGCCGCTGCGAGATGCCGCAACGCGCCCGCTCGCTATCCAAAAGCCCTTGAAAGTTTGTGCTCGGATGGGGCTCCTTGCGTTACGTGACTCCAGGTGCAAGGGCGTTGTCGCGAAATCCAGCCCGAGTTCGCAATGTTCGTGCCGAATTGTCTTTTCGAGCGTGAAAAAGACATTGTAGACAGAATCCAGAATGATTCCCGGCGTCGGTGGCAGTTTTGGTCGGCGGTGCATGCCGGCACGA